>NC_046659.1:92094700-92118655 GCF_010883055.1 Belonocnema kinseyi | reverse complement strand
GGGATTAGCTCCCTATCCCCGAAAAAGCACTACGGAATTAATGGACGCTCCCTCGGGAAATTTTTAATATACACGTGCCCTTCATTGCGATCTCTCATTCTATCTACTAGTTTTGTACTTTTATAAATTACATTGGCATTCTGATCGAAAGACCAATAAAAATCTCTAACGACAAAAAATTCTTGATTCGTCAACACATGTATGTAATCTTACAAAATGCTAAGCAATAATTCTTAAATTTTAGTTTTCACATCTAGTTTCCAGTACGAAGTTTTGAGTTCGGACTTCTATCGCATAACGAAAGCTTCATTTTCAAGAACTACAATTTTATAATCTTCAATTTTAGAATTGTTAAAAATTTAAGGCAGCATTTAATACTGCTCCACTTCAAAGACCTGGAGCAGTACTATGCGCCAACCTGGCGTGGAACAATACTGCGAGAAAGCGTGACGTGGAGCAGTATTGAATCACGGTGTCGAAATATAAAACAAAAATTAATTTCAAATTTGTATGATTTTGAAATTTCCTCATATTGAAAACGTATGGGGTAAACTAGAAACTTAAAAATAATGAGTACCTTTTAGGGTGACTTATGAAATCCTTTTTTTTCAGATTTTCAAAAATCTTGACTTGGCAATTTATTTCTTTTGACGAGAGAATGATCCCGTATTTTTGCCAAATTTGAAATACATATTTAGAGGTCGCTATAGAGGCTTGATGCCAAAAATTCATTTTTTTAAATTTAAAATGTTTTTCTACAATTTTAACTATATCACCTTGTACAATATAGAAAATTCTTTATCATGGTGTCATATTACCCTAAAACTTTGTGCGATATGACGAGAAAATGTTAAAGTGGTTATTAACATAACTGAAGTGGTGATTTTATCATAAAGTTGGCATTCAGAAGTAATATTCTAATCCCTTAATTATCACTCGGGGTCCATTGGACCCAATGCTTTTTTCAATCGCGAATATTTATATAATGCCTGCTTCATTTTTTGCATTTTTTTCATTATATTAACATCTGAATTTTTTGTATGAGCAATAGCATATTGTTCACCAGGCTTTTAGGAATACCCACAATAAGTTTCAGGTAAGTCTATTGAAAACTCGAGAAATTATCCAAAGTTTTCTACGCTGGGGTCAAATGGACCCCGTGTTTTTCCAAATATGAAAAAATCTATATTAAAAGAAATCGATTTAAAAAGGAAAGTATGTGCTACCTTATTTTTTATATTTATATTCTTGACATAATGATTAAAATTTAACGAAGTCTTAAAATTATTTAGATTTTAATACTTAATTTACTCAACATTTCAAAAAAAGAATTTTCTTTAAGTTTCTGTAGAAAAAAAATGTTTGAAGATTCCTGAAAAAATTTAAAATGAGTTCTTATTTTGAAAAATCAATTTTCAGTGAAAATTGAAAAAAAGATTTCAAAACATCATAATGATTTCCTAAAATTTCGAAAAAGAATGTAGAAGATTTCAAAGCAGAAATTTTCAATTATGTAAGATTACAAAATTTTAGACAAAATTCGAGTAATTTTAAAAGATGTTTAGAATTTTTGAACAGATTCAAAAATAATTTTAAAATTAAAAGGATTTAAAAAACTTAGTTTCTGGAAGTTTTTAAAGAAAAATTGTAGAGGGTTTTCAAAAATTTTAAAAGGCTTCTAGAGAATTCAAAATTGTACTTTTAATTTTCTTGCGAAAATTTTTAATGATTTTTTAGTTTCAAAAATTAATTTTAAAAGATTGTTTAACAAGATTTCAAAACATTCGAATAGATTTCAAAAATTGTAAAAAAAGAATATGAGAGAATTTAAGGAAATTTTTTTAATTCTGAAAGATTTACCCAAGATTGTAGGAAAAATTTTAATAATTTTAAAAGATATCTAGAAGTTTTGAAAAAAAATTACAAAATAATTTTATAAAGATTAAAAAAAATTTAAAACAATTGTATAGATTATTGATTTTTTTTACTTTAAAAAATTAATTTTAAGAGATTACTTAAAAAGTTATAAAAAAATGTCAATTTTTCAAGAAATCTTTACAAATCTATTTGAATTTTCTCAAGAATTCTAAAATAATTATATTTATACAACCTTAAAAACAAATAAACTTAAAAAATGAATTGTTACTCGAAATTTTGTTTTCATAATAAAAATTACCCCCTCCCATACTATAACTTTGTTGAAATTTGTTTCTTTCTTGGATGAAAAATCTTTTTTGGTCGCAAATTCAAATATTTTTGTTTTAAACTTCGTCTTTTAAAGTCGAATTCTACTGCTTTTAATTAGAAATTAAAATATTTTTGTATATAATATTAGTGATCCTAGTTAATATAAAAAATAACTTACTTTTCATTAGTAAAAATTGATTTTATAATTTGTTAAAATTTTTTTTTAAATTGTAGAATAAGAATTGCCTAAATGTTTTTTTCAATAGTAAAACATATTTTTAGTAAGCTAAGTAATATTTCCTGAAACTGTTATATCCACCTTAAAAATTTTTCTCATAAGGAACGAAATTTAAGGGTTACATGGCACCCTGATAAAGTTTTTTCTTTATTGCAGAAGATGGGCTAGTTAAAATGCAAGAAATGAAAACTTAAAAACTTAAAAAAAGATTCATTTTTAGGCATAAATCCCTGCATAGTGACCTTTAAATACACTTTTTTTAAACTGGCAAAACAGAGGATCATTCGCTCACCAAAAGAAATAAATTTCCTAATAAAGGTTACAGAAAACCTTAAGAAACAGGATTTCATGAGGTGCCCTAGTATCTGTTAACGAACAATATTGTACAAGTTGAAAAAACGATGCGATAAAAATGAGAAACATTTAATTGCTTATGATTCTATTTTTTGATCGCCACTTATTTTATGGCTCTTGTAGTAGAACTTTTCGCTGCTTTTTCTCGAATCCACAATATACAAGAGATATCTTCAATCACGTGAACTTGGCTTGAATGTGGTATATTGGGGTGGCTTGTCGATCTTGCAGTGAGGCTTCAGTGTCGCTAAACGATCTGGTTTTAGAAACAGCTGCTCCCCCTGCACAGTTATTATCACTAACAATAAGATTTTTTAAAGAGAAATTCAATTTCTTCAGGAATAATGTTCTCTACTTATTTGTACAAGTCTTTATTTTAACACAGTGGTATATAACTAAGTCTAATGATCTCCAAACTAGGTAAGATGTCCCAAAGAAATCTCTAAAACTTCTTTCGACAAAAAAGCTAAATTAAATAAATAATGGATAGATTTCATATAAAAACCGGGCAATATGACCCTGGTGATGTCAAGGATTATTGGGGGGTGGGGGGGTATTGTTTTTAATGGTAAATATTAAATATATATTCTTCTTGTTCAGCAAAATATTTTGATCCTCAAGTTGGGGGGGGAGGGGGGCACTTAAATATAATTACGTGAATGATCAAAAAACTATAGGGTAATTTTCTTTAAAAAGTTGGATTTTAGGAAAAAGTTGGCAGAACTAATTTTTTAAGCAGCTTATAGTAAAAATCTAGAATCTTTTAAATTTCATAAAGAAACTTAAAAATGAAAAAAATATTTTAATTGTATAAATATTCAGGAAAAACTAAAAAGTATATATACTTAAAAAGGCCGCGCGCACAAAAAAAAGTTTCGTTGTCTATTAGGACGTTAATTAAGTCGTTTAACCCTCTTCTCCCGTTCCATCTCCTAACTTTCCCTCTCCTCCAGAATTACCACTCTTCTCAATTCACCCTTTGGACCCCCCCCCACTTCTTCAACTTATTTCTTCTTTACACCCCCCCCATAATTTACCCAATTAACACTTCCCTCTCCCTAGAGATCCTCAAGGGAGAGTTGAGACATGGGTTACTCAAAATCTGATTGGCGCCGCTGTACCGGAACTAGTTAAACTTTTATGAGTTTTCATTGGCATGAGTTGTCGCTATCCTCAAATCACAATTTTATTTTTAAGAGGA
Source organism: Belonocnema kinseyi (assembly GCF_010883055.1). Lineage (NCBI taxonomy): Eukaryota > Metazoa > Arthropoda > Insecta > Hymenoptera > Cynipidae > Belonocnema > Belonocnema kinseyi. Next base: position 92,114,675 of record NC_046659.1, on the reverse strand, counting down.
TTTAATGCAGAATAAAGAAAACACTCTAAAAAGAACATTATGAATTATTGGGAAGGTTAGTTATTAAGGTTAGGGGAAAATAATATTTACTTTGAAACACATGCACTTCCAAATTTAAATAAACAAAAGAGTTAATAAAAAAAAACTGTTCAAACTTTTCTTTACCTTCCCTCTACCTCCCTCTGCTACCCATTCACAGCTATTTTTTCCACTCCTCTACTCATCTGCACCTCCATACTAGTTCTCCCTTCACTTTCCTCATTATAGCCTCCCATACTTTCCTATCACTGCCCCGGCTACGCCTCCCCTCATTTTCTGTCGGTATCCCTACTACCTCTTCCCATCGCTTCCCGTACTTTCATTCTTCTTATTTCCTTATTTCTTACTCTTTCTCCCTTATTCTCTTTTACTCCTCCTCTCTTATTCTCTTTTACTCTATTTCTTTCTCAGTGACAGTAAAAGTGAAGAAGCAAAATTAATCAAAACAGATCAGACACAACAAGTTGCCGCGAATAAAATTAATTTATGTCCACTTTTTCCCAAGATACAACTTTTTAAAAAAATTTGGTAATTTTTTTAGAGTATATGACCTTAATTTTTTTTGTGAAAAACAAAAAATACGTGTCCCTGTTTTGCTTTGAAAAACAATATATTTCAAAGTATCTATGGTGTTCGGTACTTTTACCATTCTTACAAGTTCGATTCTTGGTTAACCAAAAAAGAAAGATATAATTATATTTCAGCATCAAACAATTTCGTGACATCACCAGAGTCACACTGCCCGAGTTCATGAGTAGTCGGTCAATAAGAGTTTAAAAAAATAATTAGTAAAATTTTTTCTTTCTTTCTTTAAAGATATTTTTGAGAAATCTTGCCGTAATGTAGACAACTAAGAGGGTGTGGGGAAGGTATTATGTGCTTTTAACGATAGTGCAAACGTAACAGATTTAATGACAATCAAGTATTTACAGAGCGAATAATTATCGTACTAGAATTAATTAACTATGCAGGAGCGTAATTGTAGGCATTCATTTCTACACGAAAGCATATTTTAATTAAAAATTAGGATGATCGAATTCATTTTAGGTAAGGCAGGTTTTACACTTCAACTAGCAGAAAAGCTCAGTTACAAATATTTGAAACTTTACGTCTCTTTAAACAAAAAAAAGAGAATTTGTTATTTACACATCCACAGTTTTCGATATAATTCAGACACAAAAATTTTATTTTCAAATTTTGGTGAGATTTACCCACATTTTTCGAAATCATTCGAAAAGTTTGAAAGCGGTTCCAAATGGACAAAGTGGCGACGATTTGTTTGAACATATAAAAAGTTGATTTTAATGAAAACCCCACTGCTTTATTTGTGACCAATTCCTTGTGAATCTTGGATTTCTATGAGAAAGGAATGGGGTTTATGAGGGCTAAACCATTTCTTCACACTGTTTCCGAGAAAAATTAAAAAATTATATTTTCAGGAAAAAAATTCTCCCGACCTTAAAATTGTTATAGTCTCTATAAAACGAATACGATGACTTCCTTATATTAATAGACATTTCTTTTAAATATTACAAAAAGTAACAAATTTCCATTGGATATTTCACGAATTTAATCTTACTAAAAAGAAGGTTCACTTTCAAAAAGACTGCCTTATTTTTAGCCAAAAGCAATTAAAATAATTAAGAAATTAAAAGTTTGACAAAAACTTCTGGTTTTATACATTATTTCAAATAAAGTTATGAAAATGAAACAAAATTTGAAATAAACCAATCGTTTTCTTCACAAACTGAAAAGGTAAAAAAAGAGATTAAAGGTATAACAAAAATTTTAATTAAAAAACCGGTTTTAGTTTTCTTCATAATTATCTGAAGGAAAAAATATTGTTAGTAATTAAAATACTGAAAAAAATATTTTTTTAAACCAAACAAGTTTAAAAAAGGAATAACTAAAAAATTGAAAAATGGAAAAGATAGGCTACCAAGATATACGTACTTATAAAATTGTTCTATTCTCTCATCCTTTAGGTCAATTTTGCACATTGTTTTTACACTCTTTCCTTCAAACACCATAGTTTTTGTTTTATTTGAGTTAGTTTTGAGGCCCATGCTGTTCATGCTTGCATTCAGTTTATACAACATTCTTTGTAAGTCTTCGATTGACTCTGCCATAAGAACCTTATCATTTTCGAACGCTAACCCACGTACCCTTACTGTTTCGAGATCCACAACTTCTTCGTCGAAGAGGGCCATTCTTAAATTATTCTTCATGAATATAATAAATAGATATGAGGAAATAACGCATCCTTGCCTAACACCTTGCATATTATCAAACCAGTCACGCAGTTTCCCATTAACCCTTACAATCGCTTTGGTACCAGAATATATTATATTTATTGCTTTTAGGATCCATATATTGACTCCGTACTCTTTTAGGACATCTCAAAGTTTACTTCTATCTACCTTGTCAAAAGCTTTTTCTAGGTCAAAAAATGCACAGAAAACTTGTTTTCCTACACTAAAACTTTTCTTTGTGATCTGCCTTAAGCTGAATATTTGATCCGTACATGATCTTCCAGGCATAAATCTACTTTGGACTTGCTATATTTTTCTTCTGTTATTTTTATTACCCTACGAATAATTATTTTTGAATATACTTTACTTGCGGTACTTAATAAACTGATACTTCTGTAATTATTGTAGTTGCTTTTATCTCCCTTTCATTTGTATATTGGTACGATAATCGCCTTTTTCCAGTCATTTAGAGCTTTCCATCTCGATACACTTTATTAATTCTCGCAACCTGTGAGGCATGTTCAGTGTTCAGTGTTAATATTATCTACGACAGAAGCCTTATAATTTTGTTAAGTTGTTAATTATATTCTTAACCTCAGAGGCTCAAACTCTCTTAATTGGTGTTTCTAACATATCGTAATCTATATCTCAGTTGTCATGCCTTACAACTTCACCTCTTAATAATTCCTTAAGAGTCTTTCAAAGCGTCTAGTATCCCATCTGTATCATATAGCGTTTCACTCTTGCTATTTCTTATGAGGACTAACTCTGTACTTTTACCTCCCTTCATATTGATCAACGACTATTTATAAAACAGTTTATTTCTTCCTTCAAAGTCATTTTGCATTTTCTTGTCTTCTTACGTTCTGATTTTATCCTTTTTTTGACTTTCTCTTTTTGTGTCTGTAATAATTTTCAAGTATATTTCTCTCCTCACCGTTAAGGCATGTGACGTTCAACTTTCTGCCATACATGTGTACATGTGGATCATGTTATGCCTGAATCAAGTATTTGTAATAAGTAAGCCCTTTGTTAAGCATAAGCTTGAAATACTCATAAATAACACAAAAACCGTGAGTTTTTAAAAACATTTTTATATGTTTTTAGTTTTTTTTCACGTATACGATGTAAGATATCACAACAGACCAAGAGACGTTTGCCATGTCTTTCGTTGTTTTAAATAAAAATTCTCAAATTCTTGTTTTCGGAAAAAATGCTGCTGGTCGCCAAAATCGTCTGTCCTGCATAAAACTCACAGAATTTTTTCCTCATAGAAGGCCAAATTCAAGAAAAAATGCTAAAAAATACAAGAGTAGGCCACTTGGTTAATTTTGAACCCTTTTTTTTACATTTTCCGATGATTTTTTAAGGAGGTGCCTATATCTCACAAAAATAGATGTTTTTTATGTAGATGCCTAGTTTCCGCTTAAAAAAACCACATTTTTCTTCGCTAAGAGATTCTGCGACTTAATGTGTAGAACCTGCCTGATTTGAAATAGATTCGATCGGATATTTCTCAAAAAGGTTATAATTATTAGAAAATTTGTCTTTCGCATTTTTAAAAGCCTACTAAGCTTACGTTTCTGCCACAGTGCAAAGATTTATTAATCAAGACTGCGTTGTAGGTAACAGCGCAAAGATTCACTACTAGTGATTGAATTTTTTCACTTTTTTTGTTTTTAGAAAAGGTAGAACAAATTCTAGTTAGAGATAAAAAAATTAAGGAACAATTACCGTCATGGAGTTTTCAATATATTAATTTACTTAAAATATAGAATTTCACAATTCCAAAAAAGTATTTTAAAAAGTTAGAAACAAGTTATGAACCGATTCTTGTGAATTTAGGAGGAGAATATAAATTTGTTTCTGACGAATATTGCGATCAATTTTTATTGATTTTGAACATTTCTAATAATCTAGAATAGTTTGTAAAAAATGAGAGGACTGTATTTTCAGAAGTAAATTTATTTATTAATACTTTTTGTTCAAATTTCAATATTTAAAAAATACTTCAGGATTTATATATTCATAGTTTTTTCATTCCTAATATTTCTTTTTTATTTTAGAAAATCCCAGTGAAATAATCCAAACTCTTGTGCCGATATAAATGGAGAAAAGCGATCGCAATCTCTTGCAGATGAAACTATTCGAACACTTTTTTTTATCAATTTCAGTAATACTTTTCTGAATTTAATTAAGAATAATTTCAAAAATTGATAAAGAAAAGTCAAACTGACAAATTAAGACGTCTCAAATGAAAGTTTTTTTTTTAATTTGCCGCCTCTTAAAAAGTTTTCAAGTAACTAGAAAGCCCGTTTTAGATCTTTAAACAAAACTAATAAGATTAAGGTAGAAATATGTATTAAAATTTTGTTACAATCAGGATTTGCTTGGAAACTCTGAACGTTCATAAAAAAAAATTCTGAAATTTTCCTTTCGCTCTCGCAGAAATATCAGAGTGGCCGTAAAATTTCATTTTCTAATCTCAAGCTCAATTCAAAAGAATTAAAAAGAATTCCAAAGAATTTTAAAGGATTTAAAAATATATAAAAAAATTTAAAAAATGCAAAAAATTCCGTTGAATTCAGTAAAATTGGAGAGGAAATGAGAAGAATTCCATGAAAATTATAAAAAATTTAAGGTCAATTAAAAAAATGCAAATGAATTGAAAAAAATTGAATTCACTAAGTTTGAAACGAGTTTAGGATCTTAAAACTTTATAGGTCCTGAAAAATCGTTACAGACATTCCGAAATTCTTTAAAATAGGGTCGTTACAAACAAATCTTCATTTTTTTAAAGTTACACTTAAAATAAAAATAGATAACAATACTGAAATATTTTAATATACTCAAAAATATTTCAAATCCTTTGAAATACCATTAAATTACTTGAAGCAATTGAAAATTCCTTGAGATATTTTTAGATACATACCTAACAGTATTTCAAACCTTTAAAATAATTTCAAATCCCTTGCAATATTTTTTAATCTCTTGAAACTTTTGAAAGCTACTGAAAATTCCTTTGATTTTTCAAAAATACCTTAAAACCTTTACGATCCTTCGGTATCACTTCCAATGAATGAACTATATTAAAAATACACTAACAAGATATTTTTAAACTTAATTTTTTTTAATCTCTTGAAATCTGGTAGAGCTCTTGTGAATTCTTTTGAATTTTTAAAAATCCCGTTACAATTTAAAAATAATTTAAAATCAATTCAAATAATTTAAATCAATAGAAAATCCCTTCGAATAATTTGAAACATTCTAAAATCTTTAAAATGGTTGAAAATGTTTGAAAACGCCTTGAACGTTTTGAAAATCATGAAAATCATATAAAATCCTTCAATTCTCGCGAACAGGTGCATTTTTTGAAAACACTAAAATGTTATAAATTTTGTAAAATTATATCACTTTTGCCATTTTTTTCAAAAATCTCTGACTTTTCCCTGATTTACAAATTTTTCGTGACCTACGGCTTCCCTAAATGTAAGCTGTTTAAGGAGGGGCAACTATAAATAAAAACATTTCCTGTTGTTATTTGAGACGCCCTACTGACACATACAAATAGTGAATGAAATTCAGACATGGGCAACTTGCGATAAATTGCATATTTCGCAAAGGTCTCTGCTTTCCAGTCGAAAAGCTTCTGTTTTTGATAGGAACAATTCTCCTAATGTAAAATTCGTTCAAGTCTTCTCAATGTCCATCTCAATGTTTTCTTGGCAACCGATCGACTTTATAACATGCACGTAGCTGTCGAGTCTTGAAATGCAGACGATGGAGATTGTCTTACGGGTTGCAAAGTATTTATAAGTCAATCTTTTACTCTGGAATCCCGTAGAATGCGAGGCTGCAAAGAAAAGAGTGCCTTTTCTTGGCTCAAAAAGGAACAAAGTTTCAACAATGTTTCTGCAAGAGTTGAGGCAAAAATCGAAAATTTCCATGAAATGTGGTTGGATCATTTGCGGGAAAGAAGATACTTTTTTTGAAAGGAAAACGATTTTTATTGTGCTTCTATAAGTGGATGCCAAATGCAATTTTGTTCGGTTTACTTGTTAGATTCACTGTTTAACACTAAGGGCTCCTTTTTCAAATAAATAGGATCCATACCAAACTTTTATATCAGTTATATATTTATTTTAGGGCGTATCGAAAGTACAAAAGTTTAGTATTTTATTTTATGGAGGGGGGGGGGGGGGGGGAGTCTAAAGAGTTTTAAGTGGGTGTGAAATGGTTTTATGGAAGTTTTATAAAAAAATGTACTTTAGTTTGAGTCCGCAAGCATAAGATGATTTTTGGTGAGGTTCTATACTACTTAGACACTTACATCATCATGGCATATAACTTTTACACTTCATCTGGAGTACAAAAAATATTAAATTCAACATAATTTTTTTGTCACTTGTACTCTTTTCTATATCTTCAAAAATTTGAATTTTCATATTCATCACAGAACAGAAGATATCTGATCGAATTAAAATTTGGAGGGCTGACTACTCTTGTGAAAATACAATTCTTACCCACTTTAGATTTCATTACTTGAAAAAATGTTTTTTATTTGGTCCAATCTAATAAATCTAGATACCATTAAAAGTGCTTAAAATATAATAGATTTCTTCAAAGGCTAATAAAATTTGTAAAATTAAAATTTTTTGTAATGAATCATAAATTACTCTTTAATTTCTATAGATATATTATTTAAATAAACTTTTTTTTATTAAAACTTTTTAAATAGTTTGTAGAATATTTAAATATTGATTTTTTAAATGAATCATAAATTAACCGCTAATTTATATAGATAAATTTATTTAAAATTATTTAAATAAACGTTTTTTGATAAAATTTTAAAAAATAGTTTGTAGAATAGTTAAATATTTTAAAATGTTACACTAAAAAATCATTTGATTTGAAATGGACAATGAAGATTAAAACATTTTTTAGATTTGTTTGAATTAGATAGCTTGAATTCGAACAATTTACAACATACTGAGGTTTGAAAACTTTAGATATTCTTCCTGGGCTTTCAAAATTGAATCCATATCAACCTTGTTTCCTCCAAATGAAATTCTGATGTTTTCTAATTGATATTTTTTCTAAATTGATAATTTAAAGTTCTTAAATCGATATTTCAAAAAATTAAGTGTCTTAATTGTTGTGTTAACTGATACTTTTAAAACCTAAAAATCCTAAAAATATATAATATCACAAGTTACAAATCTCAAAGTTGCATTGCTTCCAAAAATTAAAAGCGTTCCAATTTCATTCTTTTCATGTATAAATACATTGACATCAAATTTAAAATTTACTTTAATATATTCTTTAGATTTGTTAGTACGTAGAAAACAGATCTTTTCAGATTGATGATTATTTAAATTTCAACAATTGTTTGAAATTTTTAAATTTAGACTGATGCAACGTTGGATATTATTAAATTAAAGACTCTCATATATTTAAAATGATATGCGTTTTATTTGGCCACCTATACATTCTATACACCTACATACGTTTCTTCTGAATTATAAAGTTCATTGAGGAATAAAAAAGGAAAGTTCTTCTAAATTTATTTATTTACTTCAATATTTACTTGAATTTATTTGACATACTTCTCAAAACTGCTCTTTAAAAGCTCTTGGTAACTTCATTTAATTGTAAATAAATTCTGATTCCTGATATTGAATTTACAAAAATATAAAACTTTTAAACAATTATCAACAAGAATTTTGAAGAGCCCTTGCAAACAATGAATCAAGGATCGCGCCGGGGGGATAGTGGATAATTTTCACATTCATCGTGCATGGAAAATAAGGTTGCATTGTGAAAGTACAAAAGCCATTTTTGGATATTCATTCCGTCATCGGCGTTTAAAAATATCTACTTTCATTTTAAAAGCAGATAAAGACTATTATCTGACCTGGATAGCATACTGGGGCCCATGAGATTGACTATGATGATGATGCCTCTGATAATGGGGTTGCTGATGATGAGGATCATGTTGATAAATATCCTGATGATACTGAGACGGAACAGGCTTCAAAACGTGATTTTGTCTTTTTTCCGGGACAAACTGCTGAGCTGCTCGTTCCATTGTTTCCACGGCTAATCGTGGATCCTCAATAATTGTATTTGAGGGTTTGGTACTAAAGGAAAATAATAAATGAGCATTATTTTTTCCAAGTGCATAATAATATTAGATTTCATATTTCAGGGCCAGTAATGAAATAATGGATATTGGATACTCGCTTTTTAAAATGAAGTTAAAAATTTGATACTTACCAATGAACTTGCTGCATTGCTGGAACTGTATTTCTGGGGACACAGCATCTATCAGAACGCAGAAAACAAACGAAGCCCATTATCAATATTGAGAGAACGGTGAATCCCGCAACAGCTCCGATTACCAATGGAATCTGAAAGTGGAAAAATAAATTGTTTACCTTTTGCAAGTAAAATTAGATTAATTACTCGGAAGTTCGCAACGTTTACGAGAAACGTAACAATTATTTTGCTGAAAACTGAAAATATTTTTCCTGATAATGGCAGTAGTTAACGTCAAAAGCATTCTTAAAAAAAGTTTCATCCCTCTAGCGAATGTGAAGCACACCCTTCATCAAAAAGCTATTCTTCGAGTTTTTGTTTCTCGAAATTTCAAGTTGGTAAATTGTTAATTTCCCGATTTTTAGCGATGTTTTGGTGTCACTATTATAATAATTTAATCCTTTGATAATTCAATCCATAGGCTATCTCAGTTATACACTAATCAAGGCTTCAGTTTTCTTATGATATCCATTACTCTTACCACTAGCTTATGTTAGCAAATATTATTCATATTCGCCATATAGCATATTATTATATCTTTAGTCACCTGTATTAGTTTTATAATTTTTTAATTCTTTATTTACCGATGTCATTATGTATGCTCGACCAGAGTTTGTACTTTTTTGTATATTGAAGTGTATCATTTGTTTCTTAGAAGACTGTTTGGTTCTAGGAACACAATAAATAAATTCTAAATCTTAGGTCACAAGTGTCGGAAAAATCTCATATGAAAAACATACTAAATGAACCCCTAACGTTAAAAATTCTGTTAAGAGTCAATAATTTTAAGAGTCTTAATATTTCCGCTGATGAAAATGGCATGATTTCAAGCCAAAAGTTCCACAAAAAACTTTCTCCTTTTTAAGACACGTAAAAGCTATCCAAATGGACCCTAAAGTTTAAAAAATTCTGTAAATCACACTAATTTGAAAAATGCGAGTATGAACGCAACTAAGGCGCGCGACTGTTGGTTCTCACAATTCGCGCTCGATAATGTGTTTACCTCCTCGCGCTATGCGTTCGGTCTTTATATATTCCCCACATTTGAATACCACATGTATATAATTTACATAAATGTAAATTATTACAATTCATAATATGCATTGTCTCTTGATTTCTTTTTTCATAACGTGCGAGAAAAGTCATTGGGATAAATTATTCGCCTTTTTGAATGCTATGCACATCCGTACAGAGAATTTTTGAATAAAAAAAAAGTTAAAAAAATATTCAAAATGAGCTTAATTTTTCAATTTTTATCAAAAAATAATAGATTAATTTTTTCAAAAGTCATTGTGGAAACAGACAGACATACAGACATACATTCAGACAAACAGGCAGGCATGCAGACATACATAAATACATACATACATACTGAGAAATATTCGTAAAAGATTCAGGGGGTCTCAAATAGTGGACATTTAACAAAAACTGGGGGAGGGGGGAGGTGAAATCTTACACAAATCTAATACCTTCTCTGGTGAGAATGTAAAAAATGTCATTCCTCTTGTTCAGGAATTCATTAAGGGTGGGTTCCACATGCACTGGAAGGATGAAACTTTTTTTGTATACTTTTGTAATGAGAAGCTGACATTTTTAATCGAACATTTTAATTATTAAAATTGGCGTTTTTCTTACAAAAATTTTGAAACCTTATGGATTAATTTAGGGTGGGTTTCACATCAAATAGAGGGGTAACAATTTTTATTGATACTTTGGCTTAAAAGGCTAATTTTTTTTGGGTGAAAACTTTTCGAATTTCTAAATCAAAGTCTTCTTACATAATTTTTTAAACTGTAGGGTTTGATTTGGGCTGGGTTTCACGTAAGTGTCTGTTTACAGAATTGTTTCTAACTTTTCGGTGTGATTTGGGGGGGGGGGGGGGGGGGGGGGGGGGTTCCACATTCGTTACTGAGATGAAACTTTTTTTTTGTCTTTTTGGCTAGAAATCATGCCATTCACTCAAAAAATATTTCGACTTTGAAAATAAATGTGTCTTTTAGAATTATTGAACCTTTATGGGGCGGACGCTAAAACAATTATGGTCAATTAGCATGGAACCATCGTTTTTTATAGAGTAGGTTCCACATGCGTTAGAGGCATGCATTTTTTTAGAGTGCTTCTGACATAAAAAACTGTCATTTTCGGTGATAAAATTTCAACTTTTCAAATGAGTGTATTTTTACAAAAATTTTATTACTTTAGGGGAAGATTTGGGGTGGGTTACATGTGCGCTACATAAATAAACTGTTTTAATTACTTTTGGCATGAAATTCTAGCATTATCATCGAAAACACTTTGAGTTTTCATTTTTATGTCTTTTTATAGAATTTATTCAACTTTAGTGGTTCATTTGTGATTGGTCTCATATTTGCTAGACGGATAAAATCTTGTTTGGATACTTTTAGAAAGAAATTGTGTTAGCTTTGAAGAAAAATTTCTACTTTTAAAATAAGTATATTTTTATAGATTTTTTGGAAACTTAGTACCGATTTATGAAGCTCAAAAAAGGTGTATTCCGTTTGTATGAGACAAACTTTGATCATATTAAAAATTCTACAGTACTGTCTCTGACAAGTTTGTCTGTATCTTAGAGACTCGTCGAATGACCTAAAGCAAGACTGATACATAAATTAAAAAAATATATTGTTTTTCTTGTTGATATAATTAAAAACTTTTTAATATGGGAAATACAACATACTAATGTTATTTGGATTTAATAAAAAGGTTACATTTTCGGAATACAATTTTTTTGTTTGTTTTTAATTTGGAATATAGCTCAGTTTCAATTTTTTCTCTTGTTAAAGAAAAAACTCCCTCTATGAGGAAGCAAATTTATTTGATACCTTTGAGGAAGCAAAGTATTCATAAAATGTGTAGAAATAAATACACATAGATTTAATAATTCATACTACTTCGCAGTGGTATTTTTGTTCTAAGAAACTTTTCAAATTATTTTTGTCATATTATAGAATTTTTTTATCTCTAGGGGTTGATTTTGGTTGGGTTTCACGTGCGCTACAGAATTAAATGTTTTTGGGTTGCTTTCAGCATTAAATTCTGTCATTACTACCGAAAAAATTTCGAATTTTCATATAAGTTATTAGATTTAATTTGTAGGAAAAAGTTATTTCCAATAAATTTATTCAACACAAAATTCTCGGTTGTAATTCTATTTTTAAATTTGCAGTTTCAAAATATATTCAAAAATCAAATATAAAACATAAATACGTATATTTCTGCGGCAATAAAATAAAAATAACGTATATATATAATTAATATATATAATATATAACTAATTATTATAAATAATATATGATAAAATTTCACCTGGCCTGGTTCGTCGACCCTGAGCATCAAAACTCGTCGATCACTTCCACGATCATTTTCCACAATAACGTGGTACAGTCTTTGATCTTCTCTGATGGTAGTTATTAGTTCTAAAATTGCTAAATAACAGTCATCTGAAGGCAGAGGTTTTAAGTCGAAAGCCCGATGTCGAGGTTCCAATACTTCTCCTGAAAATTTTAATTCTGACTTAACAAGACTTTCTGAACACAACTTTTCAATATAAAATTTCCTCTACTCTGCAAAGTAAATTCACATTCTTGAATGCTTTCAATTGTATTTAATCATTTGTAAAGTTTCTAAACTCAAGATATTCTTTCTGTTTTCTTTGCAAACACATGTAAAGAAGTTACTTTAAGAAAGTTCCCATCTTATTGAAATCCTACTTCAATGTTGTTTCAGTTCAAGAAGATAGAAAATTTGTATAAGGAAAATGTAAGAATCAATTTTTATTTTTTAATGTAACGTTTTGATTTTTCTTTATTCAAAATAGTTGTAAACTAGGCTGATGAATGTTAGCATCAAGAATAGGATACGTATTCTTCAGAAGTTGCTTAGATTCATTGTAATTGTAATTTTGTCAAATACAGACCTAACGGTCCAAAATTATTTCAAAACAGGGGAAATAGGTGAATTCAATACATTATACTTTCAACTCTTAAGATTTTAAATAAAACAAAAGATCTCAATAAAAGAGTTCAGTTTTCAAGTTAAAACGTTGAATATTTTAGAAAACAGTTGACTTTTAAAACCGTCAAGATAAATTTTCAAACAAATTGCTAAATTTTTACAACAAAAAATAATTTTCAACAAAATATTAAAAATTCTTAACCAAATAGTTGAATTTTCAACCTACAAAGATGAATTTTCATCTAAATGATCGAATTTTTAAACAAAAGTAAATTTAGAAGTCAGTTGAACCTTAAACCAGAAAAGTTTAATTTTCAATGAAAAAAGTACTTTTTCAACAAATAAAGAAGACTCTTCTACCGGAAAAGATGAACTTTCAATATATAACGGATTAATTCGCAATTGAAAATATAATAGTTGACGTTTCACTCAAAAGTTATTTTAATTTTAAATAAAAAACAGTTTAATTCAACCGACAAAGACGAATTTTCAGTAAAATACCTCAACTTTCAAACAAGTAGTTCACCTTTCAAGCAATGAATTTGAATTTAAAAAAATTGAAAAAAATTAAAAAAAAAAAATTTTTCTAAAAAATATAGTTGAATCTTTAACCAAAACAGATTAAAATTTAATCAAAAAGTTGCATTTTTAACCAAGAAGTAGTTGCATTAAAAAAATATATGAATTACAAACGAAAATATAATATCTGATGTTTAGAAAAAATATGTTAAGTTTATAAATTTATTTTGAAACCCAAAAAGATCGATTTTAAACAAATAGTTAAACTTTGAAGCAAAATCGACAAATTTTCAACAAAATAGTTTATATAGGCAAAGAGTTCAATAATACTTTGTAAAAAGGTTTCCAACCAAAAAAGTGATTTTTTTTTGGAAAACAGATGAAACTTCAAGCCGAAAAGTTATCAAGAGAAATTTTCAAAAGAACGAACTTTCTATCCAAAAAGGCAAATGTGTAACAAAACAGTTGAATTTTCGATGAACAAAGATAAATTTTAAATAATATAGATGAATTTTCAAAAAAATGTTTAAGCGAATAGTTAAATTTTTAAACCAATGTTTTAATTTTCAACATAAAAATATGAATTTTTATTTAATCAGTCGAATCTTCATACAAAAAGGATTAAACTTCAACCAAAAACCAGATAGTTGAATTTTCAGCAAAAAGTTGATTTTAAACCAAGGAAGATTATTTTTCTACCAAAAAAAAGACTTTTCTACCAAAAAAAGGTCTATTTTCTATCAAAAATAGTTTAATTTTCAAATAAGAAAAAAAAACTTTTAACAAAATAATTAAATTTTCAATCAAATAGTAAAATTTTTGGCCAATAGAGATGAATTTAGGGCTAAAAATATAATAGTAGACTTTTCAATAACCAGGAAGAATTAAATTTCAACTAATAATAATTAGCTTTTCTTACTGGTTTCTACTAACGCAGTTCGCAGTTTAGTGAGAAAATGAGAAAAAATAAAAGTTTCTTAATACAGGGAAAAAGAGGAATTCTTAAAAAAAGGAGAAAAGAGGTACTGAAAATCCTATATAATCTTACTTATTATTAAAAAATCTATTAAGTACCTATTGTTAAATGAACAATTTTAACCGAAATTATTTTTCTATTAAGTAAATTTCAGTATATCTTCCAAAATAGGTTATAATATACAATCAGTATATTCTTATCAATGTTTAAAATAATTTTTCAAATCGCTCTATTTCGAACTGGATTGTACGTAGTTAAAAAAAAAGTAGAGCCCCTAGATGATTTTTATCGAAAATATTTTATCCTGGGCATTCTGCAATATCATGAAATCCCTTGTAGAACAAACTTATATTTTCAATAAGAATCCGCACTTTGAGATATTTAAGAAACAGAAACAAACAAATGCTGCTGTGTGATACCCTTATGGTTAAAGAAAGTAAAAATAAACTTGGTCGATAAAAAAATATTGAAAGGGGATAAATTAATTTAAAAAACAAACGGAAAATCTAATTTGTACAAAACGTACAAAAATGAAAATTGAAAACCAAACTGGAATACTGGATTGAGGTCTAACCAGCGTGGAGTCTGGTGCTTCCCCATTCCCAGGCGACGAGTCGCGGCCTGGGATTAGAGCAGAGTGTGATTTCCAAACGAGCTGGGCTCCCTTCCGTCGTCGAAACAAGAAACTTCTCTGTACTCGCTGGTTTCATTACCTGCAAACACGTAACTAATATTGCGTCAAACTGATTTACCGATTACAATGTCAGCACCAGAGTTTCATGTTGCTTTATACGCTTTTCACTAATTTTAACTCGGCGCGATGAAACAGGAGATGCATACAGAATGACTTTCTATTTTCAGGTATTGCATAGCATGCTTGTATAGTATTGTATTGTATTTATTTGACATTTGAATTTCAGTTAGTGTGATTTAATTTTTATTATATTTCAAATAACCTCAATCAGGGTTGCTACAAAATCTCAATTCCGAAAGTCGCTGACTTTTCCTGACATTTCCCAAAACAATTTTTCATTTTCCCGTATAGTTATACATTTTTTATCAGGTATAAAAGCAACCTCACACCTTGGTGACCAATAATGTAATGCAAAACAAATGTTTGTTTCTAAATTGATCCTAAACACTGTTAGTGACAAAAGTTAGAGAGTGTCGTGGCAAAAGCATGTAAGTCCTTAGCGACAAATTTAGCAGACGAAATAAAAAATCCAATTAAAAAAAAAAGAAACAGCACATTCGAGCTTTCGTGGAACTCTAGAGACCCATATCTCGAAAAATATTAACTTTTTTTCGAGATATAGATCATCAAAAGTCGATTGTTGTCCAAAACGTGTAAGTCCATGGATGAAAAAAATGTAAATCCCAATTAACATAAAAAATATGTCTAAAACATTATAAACGCATCGTAAAACAAATAAATTTTGAACCAAAGAGATAAATTTGTAAAAAAAATTATTTCTGAAAAGTGTAATAGTATATATTCCGACCACAAAATATTGTAATTTTCAATAAAAAGCAGCCTAATATAACAAAAAATACATATTTTTCTAGCAAAATATGTAGTAAAATCCTCAACCGAAATACATTAATTTTTAAACCGAAAATATTATTTTGTTACAAAAAGTTAATTTTGAATAAAACAGTTGAATTTTTACAAAAAATAGTTCAATTTTTAACCCAAAAAGACGAATTTTTAATAAGACACTTGAATTTTTAACGAAAAATAATGATTTTTCAACAAAAGTGTTAAATTTTTAACAAAGTAATAACAATTTTAACCACAAGATGCATTTTCAACCAAAGCAATTATAATTTTGTAAGGCTTACTTGGTATTAACATATTTTTTCACATATAATTTCATTAGCGTTCCACGTTTAATTAATTTAGAGAATTTATTTATATTTTAATTTTATACGTTTATAAAATCTATGTGTATTTTACACGGCGTCTTTTTTATCAAAAATTCCCTGCCTGTTTCAGGTTTTTCCAGACATTCCCTCACTTTCTCTGACTTTCTGGAATTCCCTGACTAACTAACCTGGGGCAACCCTGTTAATTTAAAAACTGAAATTCGAATCTAGATTTCACGGAATTGAAATTGATTTGACGGATTGGAAATTCTCACCTTTGGTGCACCAACAACTTGTAGAGAAACCGGATCACTTTGAATTTCTCTGATGTTTCCATTGATTTTATTAGCCGCCAAACAGATGTATTGCCCTTGTTGGTCGTATGTGACGTTTGTTAAAACTAAACGCTGACCTGTTCCACATTCTACAGGCAGCCGCCCATCGGAAAAAATTTGAGCCCATCTGAAACAAAAAATAGATAGAAAAGTTAGTTATTATGAAAATATTCTAACTTACAAGGAGAAGTTCTAAGATATCTATCTCTGATTTGATTCGTTCTGAGATATTTTGTAAAGAATAAAAAATAAGAAACACTCATTTCATATAATTTTCAGACTCATAAAATTAATATTGAATTACATTAAGAAAACTAAATTTAGATAGAAGGATGCACTTGATTTGAATTTTGCTTGCTGAAAATTCAAATTATGTTAAAGTATGTTATGGGAATACGTGTTTGCTAGTAATACACTTTTATGAAGGGGTAAACTACCCCTATATTTATGAAATATTAGTAGTATTCAAGAAATCGAATAAATTGAAAATCAGACAGGCAGCGCAACTTTAAATCCCAGAATCATTCGCCTCTTAAAGATGTTGTTCTTTAAAAGAAATAAGTCGACAGGTATTTTGCCGTCTTGAGAACATAATCATTTTCGCGTAGTTATAAGTAAGGTAAAAAATCCTACTATCTAATTTAGTTTTCCCAATGTAATCCAATTAAAACTTCAGGGGTAATTTCAGCCCTTCAATATGAGAGTGGAAACTAGACTTGAATGAGTATTCCTTGTTTTTTATACTTTACAATATCTCACAACGAATATTGTATCATAATATTATTATATAATATTATTATTTCACGTTTTCCATATGAGATTGTACAGCTATAACAAAATACATATTCCGTATTTTATGATGCCTTACAATATATTTCAAAATGCATCAAATCAGAGTTGGAAATCTGGGAACTTCTTCTTGTTAGTTCTAAGTAAACTACAAACTATACAATCTTTCATTTTGAATTTTTTTTTTAAGTACGAGTTTCAATATTTTCAATTTAGTAGGGCGACCCTTTGTTGAAAAAAAATCATATAATTAGTGTGTAGCACACAGTAAAAGAAAACGTCTTTATATAATTAAAAAATTACAAATCCTATCTCTGTCTTGAAAAGTAATTAATTGTTCTTCAGCAACACATTCTCTGCATTTAAAAGTTTTTCAAAATTTAATATTTTTTTATATTTGGGTATAAGAAGGTAGATTACCTGTACTCGGCAGGTGGCATAGCATCTGCATGACACTCAAAAGAAGCGGCCGTATACAATAAAGCTGTCTTCCTTCTATCAGGTCCAACTGAACTTATCCTTGGTGGATCTATGGATGAAAATGAAACTGATTGCTTTATCCCTAATGTAAATCACGGTGTGCACTTCACTCGATTGCCAGGAACAGAACTACCAATCACTCAAATTTCCACTGTTGATTGAATGCTCTCTACTCATCTCAAAATTTCTGTTTCTAAATTATATACATTGCTCAATATGTCAATGCAGTTGAAAGCAAATTCTATGATTAATAAGCCGAGCATGAATTTCAACGTAAATCAGAATTACATAACACATCCAAATTACATTGGAAAATATAAGAAATATAAATGTTCGACGAATACGGGTTTTAAAGTGAATCATTCATTTCCAAGCAAAGGTAAATTTGCGTCATTTTCGACAAAAAGTAACTTTTTGAATTAAAAAGGAATATTCGTAAGATACTTGGTGGAATACGAATTAAACATTTAGGTTCATTTCGATGTTAAATTTAAAAATCTGTAATAATTGATGAAAAAATAACATTTTCTTATTCAAATCACGGATTTTTTTAGATGCGAAGACATATTTTAATAATTTACCTAAGTAATTAATAACTTTTGTCAGCCAGTACGTCGTTACTCAAAAGTAATGCTTTACAGTTAAGATTACTTTAATCCATTGTTTACTGTGTTATAAATTATCTAGATTATAAGAACTAGGTCCAGTAAATTTACGACCCACTTAATTTTTTAAAACATTTTTAAGAATTATAAACATTAGAAATATGTTACTTTAGAGAAAAAATCAATACATTTATCTTAAATATGGACATCAATCCCAATTCAGAAAATCAGTGATGCCAATAGACCAATTAATTAAAATTATATTCGCTGATTTTTAGTGAACTATACATTATTAAAATTATTTCTTCTGAACTAAAATAAGTTCTATTGAATTCTCCCTGAATTTCACTAAAATTAAGTAAATTTAAGAAACTTTATTAACTCTAAAGTGAATTTGATTGAATTCAACCAAATTCAATGTCATTTATGAGAATTCAAGAGAATTTAAGTAGATTAAAGTGAATTAAAAGAAATTAAAAAGAATGTTAAAGAATCAAATGGTAATTATTAACAGAATTCAGCTGAATTAAAGCTACGTAAATGATTCAAATAATTATACATAAATAGTTCGAAGAGATTTCAAGTGTATTGAATTTCACTAATTAAACATAATTAAAGAGATTTCATATAAATACATAATACCTCAAGGCAAATTAAGTAAATTAAATGCAATTTCAATAAATTTAATGCAATTAAAATTAATTCTACTTCATTCTGGGTGAAACTAACCAAATTTAAGCAACTTAGACTAATTTGAAAGGCATTGAATGGAATAAAAAGGAATTAAATTAAACTTAAGGGAATTTAATGGAATTTAACGAAATTCAAGGTACAGCTCCGGTAGAAATGATCTATTCACTTAATTTTTGACCTGTTGCCAAAGTGCCCTAATTTTTATTAATAATATTACCTCAAATTTTTTTCAAATAATATCACGAATTATGAAGATATTTTTGAAATTTTTTTCTTAAAATCTACCCTACGGCCAAAGTTGGTACAAAAAAGTCGCAAATTTTCAAATAATGATTATACTCACCAAATTATTTAAAAAATAAAAAAATAAATTGTTTATAAATATTAAAACAATTTATTGAAATATGGTAATTAATGATTTTTTAAAAATATTTGTATTTACTCATTTTTGAAATTTTGCGAATTTTTTGCTCAACTTAGGCCAAAAACCAGAAGAAAATTCTAAACATATTTGAACGATTTAGAAAAATACTATGGAGAATTAATTACCTTTAAAATGAGTCCAAGTACTCTAAGAAATAGTTATTACTTCCTGAGCGACTAACATTTTTTGAAAAAATCGAAGTTTTACGTTATTTGCGATATCTTTGTATGAAATTGACATTTTGTCTTGAACTTAGGCTTATATGTCATGTTAAAATGACAAAGCTTAAGATATTTCAGCAACAGCTCAAAAAACAGGCGCGTTGACAATATTTTCAACAATTTAAATAGAATCTAAGAGAATTTAAATAAATTCGTGACTAATTGAATGAATATCAAAGTAATCAAACTAAATTTAAATGATTCCAATGTAAAATTTGGATTTTCTTCTAAATTGATGTCAGTTATATTCAATTTTTGGTGAATTATAATGAATTTAAGTAATTCCAAACAGAATTCGACTAAATTCAAGAGTGTTTCAGCGAATTGAATTTATTTCCTTAGAACCCAAAAAAAATACAATAGAACCACGAAGAAATAATAAGGAGACCTAACTCCGTTCCCCCACTTGGCAATAGAAACATTACCGTAAGTGATACGCACATTACAGGAAGATCTTAGATTTTAGTGCGCAGGTGCGCAGTT
>NC_046659.1:92067884-92094600 GCF_010883055.1 Belonocnema kinseyi | reverse complement strand
GGAGACCTAACTCCGTTCCCCCACTTGGCAATAGAAACATTACCGTAAGTGATACGCACATTACAGGAAGATCTTAGATTTTAGTGCGCAGGTGCGCAGTTGACATGGAAAAGTGTGCGAGTGAGAAAGTTTGTTAAATTGACGTAAGTTGAGAGGTTCTGTTTGTTTGTTTTGATGCAAGTGTCAGAAATGTGTTCTAAGTCATGAGATGTCAAGTTCCGGGTTGTGGACGAAGTTACACGCCGAAGAAGGCAAATACACTTTGTTTTTTTTAAAGCCTTCACTGTAAGTACAATAAACGTCTAATATATTTTATTGTTTTACCTAACTGTCATTGAGCCTTGAGAATCTTTAGCCAATTTATCATATTAAAAATTTAAAAGGTACTTACCCATACGTTTCCTTCTCAAAATTTGTTCACACATTTTTCAAACAAGTACCGAAAATACTGTTTATATATTTATTTTGTGTATCTTTCGTATGATGATCAACAAAAGAACACAACCTCTAACTTACGTCAATTTGACAAACTTTCTCACTCGCATACTTTTCCATGTATAGGAAGAGGACAACTGCGCACCTGCGCACTCAAATCTAACATCTTCCTGTAATGTGCGTATCACTTACGGTAATGTTTCTATTGCCAGTTTCAGATGGCTTCCCACTGGCAGTTGGGTCTCCTTATTATTCCTTCGTGAATAGAACTCATGGATATTACGCGTAATTAAAATTATCCAGCTGAATTACCTTTAAATAATTAAACAAACTCCAGATGAGTTTTCTCTTTAGAAAAGAAGCGATGTTTATTATTTATTTATTTATTTTATAAATAAACTAACCATCCGATCGAAAAGTCAAACACAACTTTGGATTCGTCTACGTAATATCTCAATCATTTTTTAATAATTGCAAACTTTGCAAAACATTATAAACAAATGGAGGGTTTGATCGAGAAACCGCAAACACCAATATTGCATTTGTTTCACAAATATATAAATGCGCTTTTTTCTTAACCCATTTTTAAACAATTACATAATTTTTTAGCATTCTGCAAAATAAAATTTTTTAAAAACTTTTTACAAGAATTTCAAAAATTATGGAAATATATGTTGCTATAGTAAAGTCGGTAGCAACAAAACTGTCTTCTCCAAAATTTCAAAGTGGCAGAACAATATTGTTAACAATTTTTCTACGACATTCAACATAAGCGTACACCTTAAAAACCATTTTAAAAGTTCTGCAACTTTCATAAAAAAAATATATTAATTGTCCACCAACCTTGAGTATTTAATAAAATTCAAAATGCAAACACCTCTGAGAGACTTTTTTATTCCTTCGAAAAAATAAGATCGCAAAAGTTTTTAAATTGTTGTGAAAATTTAATCATATGTTAATTATAGTTTATTTGTTTAAATAATTATTAAAAAATAAAGCAAAGAGTCTCTTAGATATGTTTATATGTTGATTTTTATTAAATACTCAAATTTGGTGTGCAATTAATGCATTTGTTCATAAAAATTGCAGTAGATAGACAAATCATATAGAAATTAAAGAGTGGCCACTGAGAAGTTCTTTTTTTAATTTAGGGAAAAATAAAATATATTCGAACACGCTGCGTCCAAAAGTTTGAGACACCATGTTCCGTGATTTACTAAGTATTTCCACATAAATGGGCGGTCCCAAAAAGTATCCATTCTTAAAATAAATATTGCTGTGGTCTCAATTAGAACATCTGTTGACACAGATTGTTTAAAATTGCATTGTTAAATAAATATAAATAATTTTCTTATAACTGGAAATTGCTCAACACCGGGCAGGAAACAGTGGGTGGAGCAATTTTCACGTAACAGGTATTTAATAATAATAACAGTTAGATTGTAATTATTAAGTAAATCTAAGACACATTTGAGAAATCCCATGTAATTTTATGAAGGCTATAATACTTGAAATAGTCTAGTAGCATCATATTCTGGTTTTTAATTGCTTATGGAACGTAAACTGAGTACTAAATGAATTATTTTATAACATTCTTACATAAATCGACTATAGTGAACATTTTTTTCTTGTAGTTTCACAAAAAAAATTTTGTACTGTGCAAAATAAAATATGGCGATCGACTCCCCGTGACCAGTCGACTTTAGAAGTAAGAACAGTTCATTTTTTCATAGAAATGTTAATTTGAGTAAAAAACTGTACAAAATTGTAGAAAAAGCGGCTGGACCCGGGACGTATTTTTCTGCAGTTTTCCTCCCCCTTGGCCAAATATCCAGGCAAACGGAACACTTTTAATAAAATCAGATTCAGTCTGACGGTATATTTATTCAATGCTTAGGGACTTAAATGATACTTTAGCAGCGAGAGGTTGACCCGTGTACAGTCTCTGTTTCACCGCGGTTTAAAAATAATATTGGCATAGTGCAATAGGTTTTAGGCATCATAATACTTTGACAATTACTTGAACCATGAATAGCAACAATCAATAGGATGCTTCGTTTGTTAATAATTGATTACAAAAGTTTGAAATCCATACGTATAGAAAACTTTAGGATTGTAGAAGTTCGAATTAGAATGATTTTTGTTTACTCACAATTGACGGATATTTGAACGGAAACTGGACTGCTTTCTCCTTCGGTGTTGGAGGCTTCGCAAATATAAACAGCAGCGTGATCTCTGTATATCGGAGAGAAGGAAAGAGCCTCGCCAATGCCAGCAACTTCCGGTAAAGTTTGTCCTTTCGTACGTTTCCAAAGTATCGAAGCTGGAGGATTGGCATCAGCCAAACATCTGATTTCCAGTTGGTCTCGACCCTCTTCCAGTTGACCGAATGGAACTCCCTCTAAACGAGTTTCCGGAGCGTCTGTTGGTCAACATAAAACAAATTTAGTATTTTATTTTTTCAATCGATTTGTTTATCTAAGGTTTACGTGCAGAATGTCTACAAATTTTTTAATTTTCACCCATTTTGAATCCGCTCTTGATCAACTTACTATTATCTATTTTATTATTTCACTTCAATGAAAATAGTATATTATGCACCAAGGGCAATACGCTATTTTTTACTTCTGCTGATATGAAGGAATGTAGGGAATTTGTGAAAATTATAATTATTTTGGAAATTTATGGTGAATTTGTAAATTAAAAAACAAATTTCAAAAGCAGTGGGGTATAGTGAAGGTTAAAAGCTTTTAGAAAGATCATAGAGAAACTTTTTTATGTGGGAGAAAACGAAAGTTATGGGCCTTCTAAATTTAAGTAACGCACAGTCGGGCAAAATAATGAATAATGTTTCTACATGATTATGGCTAGAATCTTCAAAAGAATAAAAAAAATTTTAATTAGAATCTAGGTAAATTTTAAAGAGACTTTTCATTTTATATTTCAGAAAAAATGTTGTTTTATTTATTTTAATATAAATTTTCAAGAAAATGTTCATTTTAAAATATGGATGCAATAATACATAAGCTATTTAAGATGAGTGATTTTAACGCGCAACCGATAAGAAAAAATTCGCCAAGCACGAATTGGATTTCGGTATTTATCAGTTAGCTTTTCTTTTTAATTTAATTTGAAGTAATATTCAAACACCGAAAAGTATACTAAATTATATTTCTTATTGTTATTAACAATTTGTTTTAACAAATTGGAAACTTAAGAAATTTTGTAGAGTTTCAGGTACTTTTTTTAAGCGCTGTTTGTGACAATTTAGTAAAGTACATTGTCATTTAATGACAAGTGTGATTGTTATATACCAACTGCATACAAAAATTGATATTACTGAATTCTCATTGTCAATCCAAAAAGGCACGTTACAAGAAAAATGATGTCAAATCCCTTAAAATCGCTTAGACTGCGATTTATATAATACAATTATATAATTAACTGTTGTTTAGAACAAAAAGATTTCGGGGGTATCGAAAAATAAACAAACGCTTAACGCTGCTCCTCTGAGAAACTGCTGGAGCCAGCAGTTCTAAGAAGGCCGAGAACGGGGTGACTGAAAGCGAAAGTTTGGTGTATAACATTTTCTCCAAACCTTATGTTGAAATAAACAAAATAAATTTTTTTTCGGAAATATAAGACTACATATCTCTTTCAAATGAATATAGATTAAATTTAAAACAAAACTTTGAAATTGATTGAAAATTCTAGCCGGAATCGTATTTTATCCATTTCTTCGTAATTTTTCCCTACTGTGCGTAACTAAAAATTAGAAGGCCAATAACTTTCGTTTTCCCCAACGTAAAAAGATTTTACTATGGTGTAATGCCAAGCTCTCACTCTCAACTTTACAAAATATACAAATAAAAAGTGCAGTTCTCTTGGCCAAAAATCGCTCTTATTGGCCCTCCCCCATTATGGTAAGATTATAAATTACTATCAATTTTGAAAATTTAATGCAATTCATAGTATACAATTTTTTTCGAATTTCTTGGTTATTGATGGCAAATAATGGCAATTTATACGTAAATTATTGTAACTTTTCGCTTCGATTTTGTCGAATCATTCAACGCGATCAACTGATCGCTTGAAAATTTTTATTATTCACCTCTGACTCTGGCACTAAAAAGGGCTGCTTTCATGCATGTACAATGAAAATATTTTTTAAACAAAGTTTCTTGAAATAATCATTAATATTATTCCTCACAAGAAATAAGAGCAGAGGTAAGTTTAAATAACATAAAGTTAAAAGTAAAGTTCTTGAACTGTGAGCTATTTATAAGGCTTTTTTCCTTAGCAGTAAAGATTGAATACAAATTTTCGAAAGTTTTCAAAGAAATTATAAATATTCGAGACAGTGTGTGCATTCCAATTTCAGGTACGAAAGTTTTTAATGCTGAGGTCGTACAAGCCGAAGAAGTTTAGTTTAGAAGTTTCCAGTCTCTAAAGTCTATTCTAAAAAAAAATCAATAAACTGAGGTTTGTATAAAATTATACTTTGCGACTTTGACATTTCTTAATTACTACACAAATTCTTGGTACTTAATTGATTTAAGAATCTACGTAAGAAATAGTTTCGTTGTTATTTAAAAAAAGAAATAAAATTTAATTATCAGTCAAAATATTATAAAAACCATGCTTCTGAAAATTATAAATTCAATAATAAAATATAGTCGGATTATTCTTAAAGGATAAAAACAGATTGCACTGAAGTGAGCTGTAATCTCCTTATAAATAAAATTAAGAGCCGTTGAAACTAAACGACGCTGAGAAAACATAAAATGTTGGGAACTGAATTATGATGATCCATTACTTTACTTCATATCGAGAAGAAAGCCTTAAAAAGGTGCTTCCTCTCATTTCAGAGCCATTAAGCACGGAAAGCGAAGAACTCCTTTTTCCTTATTTTCAAACTAAATTTTTCCCCGGGACTCTAAGATCCCAAATCGGTGCGCCTTTAAATCTATATTATTTTAAAATGAAATCTGGACATTGATCTTTCCTACCACCCCCTACATAGTCAAGGTAATCG
The DNA here is from genome assembly GCF_010883055.1 of Belonocnema kinseyi. Lineage (NCBI taxonomy): Eukaryota > Metazoa > Arthropoda > Insecta > Hymenoptera > Cynipidae > Belonocnema > Belonocnema kinseyi. Next base: position 92,089,130 of record NC_046659.1, on the reverse strand, counting down.
GGAATTCAGTTTGAAATCGTGAATGGGTCAGCGACTGTTCGTTGGCGCGTATTTTGGAATCATTGTTACGTGAAATGAACAGCTGCGCAAGCTATCCGTGCAAGCGGAAATGATGATTTGATTCAGCTTTCCTCCGACTTTTTCATCTTCCACCTCTGCTCCGACGCCACCCCCAAACAACCCAACCGCCCCTTTCGCCTGTAGCGTATCGCTCGATTCGACGAAAGAAATTAATTGGTGTACGACCGAGTTGCCCCGAGTTTTTATTCCCGGAGGGCGTGCAAGTCATGTGCGTGGAGCGACAGTTTCCCAATGTTACGGATTCACTCAATCTCCCGGGTAAAGCTTACTACGTGACTTTATATTTGTTTCTCGTTACTCGTCACCCGAGACTAAGGCACCAGAGTTTTTCCTCATTTCAATATTTCGATTTTTTTATCTCTAGGCAACTAAAGTTTCATTTTATACAAAAAACGTTATATTTATGTTATTGGAGATGTGAAATTCATTATTTTTCTATATTAAATTCAACAGAACTCTCCATCCACCCTCGTCACTCATCACTCATCACTCTTTACTCCTCACTCCTCACTCCTCATATGAAAGGACAGACATAATACGATAGGGGAAGACAAGAAAAGAACAGAAAGGACGAGACAAAATTAAAAAATTATAATAATTCTCTTATGCTTAATTTATCAAAATTTCCCATAAAAGAAGATTGGAATATCAAGCTTCGAAATCTAGCAAATATGAAACTTTAAAAACACTTTGATTAACAATTCTAGTGTTAGTGGGGTAAAAATCTGACAATAACATTGAACATTTATGCCCACTATTTCTATGTTTGATGATTTAGTGATAAAAGAACAATATGGTCAAACGTGGAAATGGATCCAGAGTGCAAATTTATTTTTAAAATGATGAAATCTATGGTGCATAAATTTAATTGAAGAAATAAGCAAATTAACTCAATTAAAACGATGTAAACAAATTTTTCCACGGTAAAAAATTCTTGTTTTTATCGTCACGAGGGCACTGCATCATATTTTCCGTAGCGAGGTACAAGCGATTTTGATGCAAAATTATTATTCGTCTATATTGAACCCTTGTCAACGTGGAAATCGAGTTTTAAAGTGATCCTAAATAAAAAAAATGTCGCGTTGGATTTTATGATTTACAATTTTGTGGACATACGTATTTTTTTTAAAGATATTGGATATTTTTTTCTTTGATTTTTCTATTTGAAGAGATTTGGGAATTGCAGTTCAGGAAAATGTTTGCAGCATAAAAATAGGATGGATAAGACTTCACAAAGCCCGAGATGCAAGAAGCTTGTTTTTAACAAAACGCGAACGATTAATCGTTCGAAAAGCTTTCGTCAGCCCTCTTTCATATCGTCGGAAAATTAATTACATCAATCGAGATTCAAGTCCTTTAGAGGCAAGCAGACTAATTATTAATGTTTCTTTTTAGAAACCTTTTAGAATTTCATCAAAATAAAAAATATTATAAAGTTAATTAAAAATAATGTCTGTTTGCAATGAAGGGTATGGAACTTGTAAAACGTTAGAGAAAATTACAATTACTTAAAAAAAATTTAATTGAAAATATGAGAAGGTATTATTTTATAATCTTTAAAAATTATTGTTTAAAATTATTCATCATATCTCCCAAGACGTAATGATTCTTACGTAATTTTTGCTGAATAATTGTTTTCGTGAACTTATTTATAGGGGTCATCCAAAAACAACGCAAAACGAATAAGATTAATTTTATAAAAATAAAGACAAATTCTTAATAATACACATCAATTTTTAAACCAATAGTTAAATTTTAAATCAAAAAGATTAACTTTCTACCAAAAAAGATGAATTTTTAACAAATAAGATTAATTTTTTACTAAAGAAGGCAAATTTCTAACAATATACATACATTTTTAACCAAATAGTTGAATTTTCAACATAGAAAATTAACTTTCTACCAACACAGAGGGATTTTTACAAAAGTACATACATTTTAAATCAAACAGTTCAAGTTTTAATAATTAAACAAAAATTACATTTTAATTAAAAAACCAACTTTCTACCGAATAGATGAATCTTCTATCAACATTCTAAATCTTTAAGCTATAAAGACGAATTTACTACTTAAACATATGAATTTTGAATAAAATAATTATTTTGTTGTTGACAAAATTAATTTTGAATAAAAAAGCGAATTTTCAAGAAAGTAGTCCGGGTTTTTGTTTCGGTTTTTTAAAAAGAAAAATAGTTTCTAATACGTAATATAACACTTTCTACTGATATATTTCTAACTTTTTCATTAAAGAGAGGAAATAATCAATTAAATTTAAAAGAAATAATGCTTCAAAACATTTATTCTTATTCAAAACTGTATTCTTTAGAATATTGTAAGAGATTTTCTTTTTTTCTAAAATTTTCAACGTTTTGTTCACTTTTCAATCAGAGTGAGGTAATCATTAATTTACCTTATTGAAAATAATTTTTTAAGCGATTATTTTTTTAAATAATATTCTTTTTGCATAATGCTAAGAAGTTGCGGTATTTTCTGAAATTTTCAACTTTTTGTCCACTCAACTAGGATTAAGGTAATAATAAATAATAAATGAAGATCAATAATAATAATTTTTTAAAAAGTATTTTGTTTTAAATCGCAACAGGAAGTTTATTTCAGTGCCTGAAATAACACACATACACACACACACACACACGTACGAAAATTCGAAGAATTTTTTTGCATAAAATCCCTCTTTTGCATAAAAGGTCGAATGAAAAAGTTTTTTTCATATGGAACGATGCTTGAAACTTTTTCCCGAGCACGAAATCGTAATCCCAATTCTATGTGCGAAGTCAATTTGACTTCTTTTAGAATTCGTTAACTGTCCAGGCTCCGGGCAACAGAGATTTTCAATTTACGTGAAGTTTAATACCCGTTATCGATACGGTAGCGTATTTACGCTTTGCGTCTCGTTACGTTGCCTACCTAGAGAATGTCAGGACCACGCTCAAAGAAAATAAATGGTTCTGTTTGTTTTCAGAGTCGAGCTTCGAGCCAAAGAATCGTGTATAGTATTTTCATTTTCCACCTCAAAGCCTTTGATGAGGGAATTTATACTCTTGAACTGTCTGTATTTATTATTGTTCAATACTGGATTTCTTTATTAAGGGCAAACCCAAACAGATGTAATTTTATAGATGTACATTTTTATAAACATAAGCAAAGTGTTAATGGAAAATAGGCTAATAATCAATAAATGAGTTAATTAATTCTCAATTGTTGGCCTGCAGTGTTCGAAGCAAAATGTTCAAATTTTTATCTTTAAATTATAATTTAAAATTTTAGCTTTTTTAGTTGTCAGATTAAACTTTTTAATCAATCTTTCTGCTTTCCGGGACACGTTTACTATAAAATAAAATGAAAATAAAAAAGAGTAAACAACCGACTTTAAAAAAGCACTATACTTCAAAGAAAAATGAAGAAAAAGGAAATTATTAATTTCAATAGGACGATAGAGATATAATAATTTGAACATGGAAACATGAATGAAGTCATTACAAAAAACAACCATAACAATTATGCCAAGTTTTTTGAATTCTTTATATTTGTTGGCAGTATGAAACTATTATATTTATTTTTCAAATTCTTAAATTAATTAATTCTTCTTAAATTTCTTGATATATGAATTTCATGTATCACCCCTCCCCCATTAAACAACTGAAAGACAGATGAAGGTAACCTAATTCGATCTTTCATTTTAAACAATCTCAAACAATTTATGATAAACTAAATATAATTCAATATTAATTCCGATAATTAAAAAAAATCTTCTACGGGAAATTATACCATAATATAAAAGCAAAGGGCGATCATTGTAGTACGTTTTTTTTTATTTTAGTACTCAGGTGTCTTTCATCCTTAAATTTTTTTGTCACGCTGGTCGAAATGAGGTTTGGTATTCTCCTCACCAAAATATAAAAATATACCAGAATAAAAAATTGAAATCCGTCAAAATATGGCGTACGATAAAACTGTAATCCTACGGAAAATATGCGTGGAGAGAATTAATAACAAAATTTCATTACAAATTACTTCTGTTAAAAATTTTTGTTTATTTTAGAATTTTTATTTCATACTGACATAACTTCACTTAAATCCTCCCCCCCATAAAGCATATTCATTTTTAAAAAGTTTCATAAAAATCCATCCAGTGGTTCATCAGAAATTCGCGGGCGTACATACATAACAGGCAAATAGAGAACATCCTTTTTTGAAGTTGGTTTGAAAAGTAGATCCTAAAAGTAAGAGATGGCCGGAAAAGAGAGGAAAAATTAAAATTGGGATTAATTTATCTGAAAGCTATTCCACCACAAGGATTAACACTGATTCTGTTTTGTTTGATCTTCTGTTCAAACCAGATAATTACAGAAAAATTAATAGAGTAGTCATATATTTATTTGATAAAAATTTCTTCTTCTCTTTGATTCCATTTAAATTAATTTTATGAAATTTTCAATAAGAGAATATATTTTACTAACATTTATTCTTAGATTTTTTACTTAATATTTTAAGATTAAAACTCTTGATAAAAATTTTCGGATACTTTTAATTACATTTTCGATCAAATTTAATATCATGTCAAATAAGGACTGTATAACTGCAATGAGATTCACAAATTACTATTCTTCTATTTCCGAGAAATTGAATTCTTGAGCTTCTGTGCCTTTATTTTACGTCAAATATTATTGCTAGCTATCAAATTCGAATTGAAGAAGATTTGAATATTTTATTGAATATTCGTTTTTTTAGTTGAAATATCACTCTCTCAAGTGAAAGTATAACATATTTTTTGATGAAAATTGATCTTTTGTAGTTGGAAAATTAATTATTAATTTTACATCTATACTTGATCTTTTTTGGGTTGAAAATTTATCTACTGAGTTAAAAGTTGAACTACTTTCCTAAACATTCATTTTATTGATGAAAAATTAAATTATTTTGTAAAAATTCGTGTTTTTTATTTGAAAATTAATTTTCTTCTGACTAAATACTTACCTATTCTTTTTTTGGCTGGAAATTGATCGCTTTTAATTGAAACTGTAACTATTTCGTTAAACATGGATGTATTTTGTTGAAAATATACCTACTTAGATGAATGTTAATATAATACTTGGTTAAAAAATCATTGTCTTGTTTAAACATTTAATTATTTCGTTGAAAATTTTTATTTTTTGTACATCAATTGTTTTATCTAAATACTTACCTGTTCTTTTTTTTTATTAAAAATGGATCGTTTTTTGTTGAAAGTGCAACTATTTTATTGAAAATTGATTCATTTTGATGAAAATTCAACTTTTTGTACTTTTTAGCTTACAAATTCAAATGTTTTATTGAAAATTTGTTATTTTGGGGTTAAAAATTCGATTATTTTTGTAAAAAATTCAACTTAGGTTCATATTTGATTATTTTTTGTTAGATTCAACTGTTTTTTATCTAAAATTAAAAGATTTTTTGTTAAAAATATCGACTATTATATTTTTCATCAAAAATTAATCTTTTTTAATTGAAAACTTAATTAATTGGTTGAAAGTTCGAATCATTTGTTAAAAATTCTACTGTTTGGTTAAAAATCCAACTATTTTGTTGAATATTCACTTATTTTGTTAAAAATTCATATTTTTTCCACAATTCAACTGTTTTGAAGAAAATGCAACTGTCTGCTAAAAAATCGGCTCTTTGCTTTGAAGATTCAAGTATTTTTTTATTTTAAATGTTTTTGTTTGAAAATTTGGTTCAAAATTAATATTTGTCGGTTGAAAATGCAACTATATGTTGACAGTTCCTCTCTTCTGCTCGAAAGTTCAACTATCTGATTGTAAATGCAAATTCTTGGTCCAAAGTTACACTTTTAAAGAGTCAATTAATACTTGTTCCATTTGTACAAAATTTGTAGTGAACGAATAATCGCCACTCCTACTTATTTAGTTGTTATCTATCAGGTACTTTTCCTTTTAATGCAAGAAGATCCTTTCAAAGATACTCCTTGCTATGTAGCGAAAGCAACGAGCCTAAGAAAACCGACAAATGAGGAGAAAAAATTAGTGTTTCAAGCACTAAAGGAAAAATGGGTAGTATATGTGCCAAGAAGATGAAAAGAAAGTGGCGAATACAAATTATTGTAAACTTAGAATACGTTTTTTAGAAAAAAGTGAATAAAAGTTCAAAGGGTTTTTCAATCTTCAGTTGTATAATAAATCTTTAATATATTTAGTTTTTACGAATTTTCTGATAAACTGGGATAAAGGTAGAAAGATGAGAAATTATATTCCTTAACTTTACTTATCTGAAGATGACTTTTCTGTTATATATTTCTATTAAAGCTTAGAGATGATATTTTTTTGTTCTTTAAGACTGAAGTGACAAAGTTTGGAATTTGTAAAGTTCCAGATTGCAACAGGAATTTTCCTGGATTTTTCAGGAGGACAAGTTTGAAAAATTCGTTTATAATTATATATGTATTAAGGTATTAAATATAATTATAAACATCATTAATTATCACTTCAGAGATTGATGACTTATTTTTATTTCTATAAATTGACCCTTGTAAAACTTGGGCAAAGTGTTGCGCTATTGGATAGTAGTTTTCAAGAAAAATTTAGTTTTTCGGACAAATATTTATCGCGGAGGTGAAAATTTACGATCATTTTAACCAAAAAATAATTAAATGTTACTTCTTAATCTCGAGGTTTTTAAAATAAAAAAACCAAAGCATTGTTTCTAGCCCGAATGGTCGAAGTTTTTATAGAATAGTAAATATATAATGTTCTAGACTGTCTTAGGATTCTCTTGAACATTTTTCGCTTTTTAGGGTTTTGAAATCCCAGACAGAAACCATTATAGTTTCGGTTAGGTGACTGTCCGCCTGTCGTACTTCATCCCTCGGGACCACCAATTCTTTGATTAAAGAACCCCACTTATGCTACAGAAACTAATCCACACATTCCCCTATCTCACAGGAGTGCCCTTATCTCACGAAAACCCGTCTAACCTACCAGACCGAACCTATACCTCAGCATCCTATCAAGTCCACGGAACCAAACCCTATCCCTCGGGACTCTAGTAATCAAATGGATTCACATTATCCCATGGAACACAACCATTCTCACAGGATCCCCGCTTTCCTTTAGGACCACACGTATCACACGAGACCCCTCTCATCCCACGAGACCAACCCTATCCTTTGGGACCTATTTTAACCCACAAAGCTCCACCTATCCCACGAAACCCACTTAACCCTCACGACTCAGCACTCAAACTTTCTCTCAAGATCCCAGCAGTCTTCGATTTTTTGATTACGTAGTGATTTTAAACTAGATTTTCGAAGCGAATAGCCCCTCTGTTCCCCCTCATCCCACGGGAATACACCTAACTCATAAGATCCCCTTATCCTTCAGAATCCCATCTATCTTTAGAGACCTCACTTAACCCGCGGCACCTCACCTCTTATCCCTCATGACCCCGCTTGACTAACGCCAACACACTTGTCCCACGAAACCCAACTATTATTTAGGAACCCCGCTTAGCCAACGGGACTAACCCTATCCTTTGGAACCCCCTTTAACCCACGGAACGCTATTATCCCTCGAAGCCAGACTAATAAGACTGGCCACGGACCCCACCTAACCCTCAGGTTCCTCCTTATTCCACGGGACTAAGTCTAACCCACAAGACCCCCTATCTATCAGGACCTCTATTGTTACACGGGATGCCACGAATCCATAGGGACCTCACCTAACCCACAGAACCTCACCTCTATCCCTCGCGACCTTGCCTAACTCATGCCATCCCACATATCCAGCGAAAACTAATTATCATTTAGGACCACCGTTTAGCTTACCTAAATAAACCTATCCCTTGATTCTATTTATCTCACGGAACGCAATTATCTTTCGGAGCCCCTCTTATCTCACGATACCCCAACTATCCATCATGTCCCTCTTTATCGCGCGGGACTAAACATAACCCACAGGAAACCACTGTCTTTCACGACCTCTATTATTTCACTGGATTCTACCTATCCATTGGGAGTTCACATAACCCATGGCAGCTTACATATATCCCTCCTGCCCCACGCCATCCCACCTGTCTTACTAAACCCAATTATCATTTAGGACCCCCCTCAGCCCAAGGGACTAAGGCTATCCCTTAGTACCTCCCTTATCCTATGGAATCCCACCTATCTCACGGAACCCACTTATCCCTCGGGATCCTCTTCTCCCACTGGACTCCAGCCTAAAGGACGAAGACATGGGACGTTTCACTTTGTTGCGTAAACAATTTTTATTTACGTGAAAAGCTAATTATTGGAAAATATCGCGAAATAGTGTTAATTTCTGAATGATTTAGACCAATATAATAATGTAAAGAGTCGACTTTTTTTATTTCAGCTGTCTATTTATTGTTTCAATAATTAATAGATTTTTTAACCTACTGCTAATTATTGAAAGAATTTTGTATTTCTTTAAAAAAATTATTATCTTATATAATATCTCAAATTAATGGTATTTTCTAAATTACGGCCTAATTAATGAATGTGAACACCTATTTGTAACAATATTCGTTATTATATTATTATTTAAACAGTATCACGTTTTGGATGGAATTGACAAGAATGTGTTTTTTCCAGGTATTAACTTGTTTTTGGAAACCTAAGAGAAAAAGGGGTGTGGGGTCTGAACAAATTTCGAAACGTTTATTTGTTTGGGTCACCTTAGTTTAGCCTAGATAGATTGATTGTCGATGTTCTTAAATATTCTTCTTTTCCTTAATTTTTCTGTATATTGGAATGTTGCGGTATCAGAATTATCTAGTCTAGATTAGGTGTTTTCTGGAACGCATATTATGTATCATGAAAACGGATGTCAAAGTTATATACCCTTTCACGAATGTCATAAAATTTTATAGAATTACAAAAAATATTCTATACTTTTTTGGGTTTCCTTGCATATTTCTTTTTTCAAAAGTTTTCTGTAAATTTTGGAATGTGCTTGACTGTATTCGGAAACTTCTTGAATATTTAAATTGACTAACAAAGAGATTAAAATCACCTTTTTATTTTTACAATATTAGTTATGTAGATAATATTAAGTTTTTTTTGTAACAGCATAATTCCTGAAGCTTCAAAACTTTATCAAGGAAAGTGAGGAGATGCGGAATGTAGTACACATCGATTGAAGTTAATAACTCAAAGTAAAGTTAACTAATTTATGAACTAAACTAGTGGAGGGCATTATTAAACCCTTAATGATCTGGAGCATCATCATCTCGCTCTGTGAATTAGAGACAGTTAATTTTGCAGCAGTACTATAATCCATTTGTGGTCGCTAGGGCGAGCATTCCAGGTTATTTAGTATCCTGGAATTCAGGCCATCGCAATGTGCGTAATTAGCATCTGGTCAGGGTACTCACATCGAACGTCGAATCGCACCTCCGTGCTGGACGACATACTCGGATTGGTATATGCTGGATGAATAGCGACACAGCGAATTGGTTGTCCGTAACGTGCTCGTTCGGCCAGAATCTTGCAAACACTGTATGTAGCCCAAGTGCGGGGATTATCACTTTCCGTTGAATTTACCTGAGGAGAACTTGGCCTCAGCTCCTTCTCGCCCAAATACCTGCGAGCATTTGAATTTGCATTTCCAATAACGGTATAACAACTTCGTGGAATGCAATTCCAGTCAGCGGTCTCTAACCACCAAGTAACCCCTGCATAGGATGTAAGATTAATTAAGTTCAGTCCAATCACTATAGGATTCTGCTATTATATAGATCGGATCCCTTTTCAGAGGAAATTCGACGACACGTATGACAGAAAAAAGTGGGTGTAAGAAACGTTGCAAGTAATGAGTGAAACGGGGTAACGTCCACCTGGGTAATTTATGGAGGGGGAACTCGCCTTAATGAATCAAAGCTTCTGCGCTGGATTCCGCTAAACGGCAGAATATTACTTACGCCGTAACTTGCTGCCGTCTAGCGGAGATTCTTCGATTCTCAATGGCGAGTTTACCTATCCATCAATTACCCATCTGGACGTTACCCCGTTTCACCAACTCTCTGTAATGTTTCCAAAACCCAGTGTTACTCCGTACTTTTTCGATTAAGAAAGAAATATTTTTCCGTGAAGTTCTTTAAAAAACACTAATTAGTTCTATGCGTATTAAACTATCACATTGGTTTCGACTGAATTCAACTAGAAAAGAGTTGCACAGCCCGGTTTTTGTATATTTATGGGATGCCTCATAATTTTATTACCCTTTTTATGGAATATTGTTGAACATGTTTTTTTATTGAATTTCTTGTTTCTGAAGGATTAAACATGGAAAAATGTTCTGGGCATATTTGGTATCTTTGCTTGAAGCAAATGAATTCATAATTAACCTAATTATCTACTGAAAACTTCTATTAACTCATGTTTAAAAAAATTTCATAAAAAAGGGTCATTTGCAGAAGGACATAATTTGGGTGTTATTTGAACTAGAGCAATGCCTTTTTTTAGATCTACTCAAAATTTAGTCTTCTTTAGTTAGTTTATTGGCAACTTGCACCAGAAACGCAGAGAAAATTAGTTTTTTCAATAAAACTGTTTTTCTTGATTTAAAAAAATCATTCACTCAAAATCACTTCTGAACGCTCCAAAACAATTAGAGATAGAATATTCCTTTTTTTACAGAAAGTCTCATACATTTAAATTCTTTTCTTGGATGTTTTCCTTTTTTCACTAACCTAAGAAAATCATGAAGGGCTTTAGATATTCTAAGATATTCAGCTCCTAGAGCAATATTTTGATTGATAAACTTAATAATTTAAGAAAATAAAACTCTACTTTTAACTTATTTTCATGAAAATAAGTTAATTAAACACTTAAAAATAATCAAAAACTCATTTTACAAAAAGTTCCCGAGCGATTTTTCTCTGTTTTGGCTTAAAACGTTTGCAAGACAGTCCTGAAGTTTAAACCGACAAAAAATCGGGAGGTAAAAGTTGAGATCCAGCATACTATTTAAGTGGCCAGGAGAAATTTGTTCGATAAATTAAATTTTTCTCACAAATTACGCAAGGAATTATTAAAGATTAAGAGGTATTTTTTGTAAATTAGGAAAAAAATTAGTAGCTACAAAAATGGAGTATCCCACAAGAAACCCACAATATATTTCCCTTATTCAAGCAAAAGTTTAAAAAATTTGGCGTTTTTGTATAAGGAAAATACATTGTGAGTTTTACGCGGAAAGACACATTCCAGGAAGGTACATGTGAAGTGTACCTTTCTGCCTAATTTAAAATGGATCCGGTCTATAGTCCATTCCGAAAAATATTTCTCTTGATTTCAAGAAACAATTTTGTAAATTAGTTCTTTTCATTTAACCAAAAATAAATTCAAAATGAAGAAGATTATTTTAAATTATATGAAAATTATTATTGAAACATAACACTATTTCTTTTACTCATAGACATGTATTTCAATGAAAAGAAAATACTTTAAATCAATTAAATTTTTCTGAATGAATGCATATTTATAGCTAATGAATATTTTTCTTTAGATCAAAGAATATTTTTTTACTGTGACATTCTAAAATTTTTAAAAGGAATTTGAAATAACATTCACGACGCCTTGCAGATGAACTTTTTCAATAATCTTTTAAAAATATTTCTATAAATGGTAATTAAATTGGCTGAAGAATCAGTTATTCAGTAATTAAATCGTCTTTTTATCAGGGAAACAGAGAAAAAAGACTGCAATTTAAGTGAATTTTCACTGATTAAATAATTAATTTATTTAAATCTTGAAAAATAATTCGCTGATACTTAGTGAAATTCTACTGAGTTAAATTTGGAGAGAATTCGCCGAAAACTTCTTTATTTTATTTATTCACTACATTCAATTCAATTTTCGAAAGATGTATAATATTTGTTCTAGAATCCTAAGTAGCTGAACATTTATTTTAATTGAGACTAACCTAATTTTATTTCATATAATTATATAGGATTCCTCAAGTGGTGTGGCTTGTTGGGTAATGACCTTATTTTGTAAATGTAAGTGGATATGTTTTTATTCTATTTTCTGTATTTCATTCTTTTTGTTTTACTATAGCCTCCCTCCTAATAGTATTTGACAATTTAATATAAAAATTGAACATAATTAACCTAAAGTCGCCTGAAACTGAACAACTTTTTACACTAAGGGTTTAAAATTCACCAAATTGAATTAATCAACTTTCATTAGAAGAATTACAAAATTATTAGATTAAAAAGAATAAAAATTTCCAATTCTTCGACATTTTTTTAAACACTGAATGAAATTTAAAACTTTTTCTAGCAGTTTCTTTTTGTCAAAAGATATTTAAACAACGCAGGCGATTTATTTTCAGGTGATCTTCGCAAACACTCTGTGTTTTAAAACTTTTCTTTCTAGATACATAACAGTACTATACTGGTAATTTTTAAAACAAAATCTTTATGATTTATAATGACAAAAAGTAACATTTCAGTTAAAATTTGGTTTGAAAGGGTGAATACTAAAGTAATCTAAAAAATGAATTATTTTTGTTTTTGTCTCACCCTCCTATTTTTTCGTTTTGTGTGAAAATAATTGTGCAATTTTTTCTAAGTTAACAAAATATTTAATCCGTAGTCCAACGTAGTCCAAGATCCTTTTTAGCGCTAAAAGTAATTAGGGTTTTTGTGTGTAAAAATGACCAAAGACATACGTAAAAGCAATAAAAAATGACGGTGGATATCACTGAAAATAATAATTGATCCTGATTTTATTCATAATACTACGCCTAAAAGTAAAAAATCCACCCTTTATACGGGTTTCAAATTATATAATGTGTTTTTTTATAGATCTTAAATATTTTTGGCCTTCAATGATTAAAAACAACCTTGTAAAATAATATGTATAATAACCTTGTTTGTTTTGAATCAAAAAGTGAAAAAACAAGATTTCAAATATCATAAATGACCAGAATATCCTTAATTTTCAATGAAATATATTAAATTATAGGTCAAAAAATTCGCCTGGAGACAAGGAATCTCTTGTGTTGTTGAATAAACTTTGAATCATGTTAAGAAAAAACGTTTTAATTTGAAAAACTGAAAAAAGTTCAACGGTAAACAAATTTTTTTTCAAATATTATAAATTACCGTAAATTTCTTACTCTTAATAATGGATATCAATATTAAATGTCTATCGATTCATTTTAAGGTCCAGAAATCTTTTATATTTTTCTATTAACTTTGAAATATGTGAATGAAAAAGTTTTAATATAAAAAACAAAGCTTTCTCTATGGGGAAGCAATAGAAACAGAATATAAATTTCTATTCCTTATAGAGGGTACTTATTTCCTTCTGAGGGTAGTACCCTAGTTTGCATAAAGTTATATAATTTTTCAACCTCATTTTCGGACATCTTAATAAGTCAGTTATGCACATTTTGTAATAAGGCGGTATTTTAACATATTTTTATCAAGGGCGGTTTAATAGCCCAAAAATGGAAGTCATCATAAAACTTTTATTATGACCAAAGATATTAAGGTATAAAAAAGGTACATGGTAAATATTCAACCCCCTTAGATGGTGGATTTTTTACTTTTAGGGATGCCCAGGCGGAAATATTATATATAGTTTATATATAATGTGAAGTTTTATATAGAATATTCATTTGTTTCATACATTTTTTGTATAAAACTTGACATTATATATAAACTATATATAATTTTTTCGCCTGGGTGGTATTCTGAATAAAATTAAAGTAAAATTATTTTCAGAAATGCTTACTATTGTTTCATTGCCATACTTATTACTTTTACGTGAGTTGTCATTTTTACAAAAAAAATGTAACCCTTTTTAACGTTTAAAGGCCTTCGGCAATTATTTTCACACCAAATTGAAAAATAGGGAGAGGGAGGGGAAGATAAGACAAAAAATATGTCATTTGAGATCGAGATGAAACCTGCTTTCTTATGAATAATTTTTTTGTACTAAAATCAGAGCTTGACAAAAATTCATAAATCAAATTTAAATTTTTAAACAGCCTCCAGCCTCTTACTCTTTCCTTAATCTTCGTCCGTCTGTTTTAGACTTATAGGGAGCAACATGTTTCGAAGGCACTTTTTATAGGAAAACTACCGGTCAATTGAGATGATATTAAGATCATTGATCATGAGAGAAACCAAAGAGAGAATTCATGAAGATGTTGTTTAAGAAGAGAGAGGGTAACAAAGCTATTCATTAAAAAAATTATTTCTCAAATAAAATAAAGTTTTGGCTAGGATTATTATTTGGATAAATTAGTTTCTGTTTATTTCTATAAAAAAGAATTTTTTATGGACAAATGAATTCTTACGAATGAAATGGAGAATTGACCAAACAAAATTTGTATACATTTGTACAAATGGGGTCTAAATCGGCTTTGCAACATGTTGGTTACTAGTAGTACGAGAAAGAGGGGGAAATAATAAGGAAAGAGTGTGAGGTTGGTTTTCGTTGACTTTTTCCTTTTTTTCCTCTTCTTTCCTTTGTTATGTAATTATCTCTAATGAGCCAGAAATGAGGTAGCTTGAAAATCTAATTTTGATTTGCAAATTTTTTCCATGCTATGATTTTGGTGCATAAACTTATTAATATGAAAGGAAATTGCATTTAATTCCTAAATAAATTTTTAAATAGAGACAGAAAGCTTAATGTTCGTTACAAACTGCAGGATTTACTTGCGAATATTTTTGAAGTTCATTTAATTGAGGCCACACAATTTTTACCTCGATTTGTCAAAAGAAACATTTTTATTTCAATTTTGCACAAAGGTAGTTTTTAAATATTAGCAATTTTACAAATGTAAGTTTTTTGTGTTATTTCTTTTCCTAGTTTGAAAATGCAATAATGTGAATAGATTCGTTCAAAATCAGCCACAAAAAAATTTTTTTTTGGGCCACCAAAAAACTCTGAAGTAATTATAGTAACATATCCTAATACATATGCTTGTAGAATATATGTGTATAGAACAAGTTAGCCAAGGTAATTCCGCCAGAGATGGCTTACAGGAAGAGATGCTTCACTTGGTGGAATTCGTAACCGAGTGGCTTAGAAGCAGAGGTTTCGTGTTATGTGTCTTTAAAGGCTCCGAGGTAATTTCGAGTTTGCTATTTCGGCACTGCTTTGCCTTCAGAATTCTAGAAGATAATATTAACTAAATTATTATTCGAAAGTCCCTAATTAACAAGATCTAAATACTCTTAAAATTAATTACTATGTCTAAACGTTATCATTTCAAAAAGTTGTAAACACGTCACATTAAATACACATTTTCATTCTTCTACAGACATTTTGTCCTCACAAACTAGTCAGATTAAATGAATCTATTACTAACAAAAATATTTGAGGACTTGAAAAAAAGCAAAATATTATATAAAGGTACATCCAGGGACCGTTCAAAAATAATAGAAAGATACTGATTTTATTTTACAAGGAATGCATCTAAATACATACTTCATAATCTTTCTCCTATTCCCCTATTTTCCCCTTTATTAAAGAATTTCTTTTGTTGAAACTGTAATTCTTTTGTGGAAAATAATCATCGTAACTGACAATTTGACTGATCCATTTTTGGCTGAAAATTGATCGTTTTTAGTTGAAAATTCAACCATTTACTTTGTTAAAAATTCATTTTATTGGTTGTTGACTGAACTTTTTTGTTGAGAATTCATTTTATTAGTTGAAGATTAATCTCCTTTTTTTTTTAAAAATTTCACATTTTTATTGAAAATTTATTTGTTTTATTGACTAGAAATCAATTTTTTAAAATGAGAATTTAAGTATTTCCATTTGGCTTAAAATATATAGTTTTCTTTTTAAATTCAACTCTTGGTTGAAAATTAATTTGTTATTTAGAAATACATATTTTTTGTTTGAAAATTCAACGGGTTTGTGAAGAATTTAGCTTTTTGGCTTAAAAATTCAACTGTTTTATTGAAAATTAGTCCTTTTGAGAGAAAAGTTTAATTATTTTGGTAAAAAAATAAACAAAAAATTATTATTTTTGGCTTAAATATTCAACTGTGGGTTCAATATGCAACTGTTTGTGGTTGAAATTTAATCTTTTCGGTTTGAAAATTTGACCATTTGATTGTAAATTTATTTTGGTAGGTTGAAAATTCAACTACTTTGTTGAAAATACAATATATTTCGGCTTGAAATCTTAAGCGTTTCATATTGAATTTAATATGGTACTTATACATTAATTTTATTGAAAAAAAATTTGCCTGTTTTAGCCATTTATCAAATGAAATCGAAACCAAAATTTTGGAGGGGAGGGGTGAAAAAAGTATTAAAAAGAGTGCGAAGTAGTTTTTGGAAGGCACCAAGAAGATTTCTGAAATAGATTTTGATTAGAAGAGATAATTTTTTGAAAATAATTTTTAATTCATTCAAGATGCATGTCAAATTTTCAACCCGGAATGTTCAGGTATGAAAGGTTTTTAATAAATTGATACTGTAGTATAAAAATACTAATTTTTCATGCATGAAAACTTAACATATACATATTGTTTTTATTTAGTTATGTATGTACATAGATACAAATTTTGATCAATTTTTATTTATTGCACAATTAGGCGATTTCCCTTTCGGGATAGGTGTGACTTACTCGGTGGGGAAGGGAGTAATGTGAGGAAGGGATGTAAAATTTTTAGATTGATCCAGAATTCTCGTCTTATTTATTTAAATAACAGGTTCGTTCCGCAACACTGCTCCGACCCAGGTTGCTGATCAATATCTCTAGCGATCACCCCAAGTGAAGATCCTCACAAAGTCGTTATGTGAGGTTCCCCACTTGGGTCCATTTGTGTGCAAGGTCTTTTGTTTTAGGCGTCATTCACTTTACGGACACTCTTTTTATTAACTATTTGCCGCCATACTTTTCTGTGCTGGCATACTAATCTAGATTCTTCTACGTCCATGCATTTTTCATGCAGGTTCTCGTATTTCGGTGGCTTCTTATGTCTCTTCTCACTAGAGTCTCATTTACACATTCTAACCATTCTTTTTGCGGTCTGCCTCTGGGCAGACTGCCATTTACTTTACCTTGATACATTTACTTTGCTAATCGTTTATTTGGCATTCTCTCAACATGCCCGAACCATCTTAACCGATTTATTTTCCATGTGTCCACTGGTGTTTCTTCTGCGCCACATTCTTTGAGAATTATTTCGTTACTTACTTTGTCCATTAGGGTTTTCCCGCATATTATGCGCATGAATCTCATGTCAATTGCGTTAATTCTACTTTTATCTTTTTCTTGACAGGTCCATGTCTTGCTATTGTATAGTAGAGTCGGTACAAATATAGAATTATGTATTGCCATTTTAGCTTTATTTGATGCATTTTTACTTCTGATAATTGTCCCTGATCTACCAATAACCTTCTTACTTTCATTTATGCGCCCATCTAACTCCTCATTTATCTTTCCGTTTCCAGTAAATAAGCTACCAAGGTATGCGAATTTATCAACTTGTTCAATTCTCTCATCATTTAACACAACATTGCATAATGTTTTTTCACTCTTTCCTTCAAACACTATAGTTTTTGTTTTATTTGCGTTAGTTTTGATGCCAATGCTCTTCATGCTTGCATTCAGTTTATTCAACATTCTTTGCAAGTCTTCGATTGACTTTGCCATAAGAACCTTATCATCTGCGAATGCTAACCCACGTACCATTACTGTTTCGAGATCCGCACCCTCTTCGTTGAAGAGAGCCATTTTTAAACAGTTGTCCACGAATAATATAAATAACCATAAAGACATAACGCATCCTTGTCTAACTCCTTAAATAATATCGAAACAGTCACTCAACTTCCCATTTACCCTTACTCTCTCTTTGCTACCCGTATATATTGTTTTTATAGCTTTTATGAGCCATCCATTGACTCCATACTTTTTCAGGACTTCCCAAAGTTTACGTCTATCTACCTTGTCATAAACTTTTCCTAGGTCAGCAAATGCACAGAAAATTTTTTTTCCTACTCAAACTTTTTTCTGTGATTTGCCTTAAGCTATATACTTGATCTGTACATGACCTTCCTGGCATTAATTCACTTTGGACTTCCCAAATCTTTTTATCTGTTATATTCATTACACTACGAATTAGTATTTTTGAGTATATTTTACTTACGACACTTAATAAGCTAATCCCTCTGTAATTATTGAAGTCGCTTTTATCACCCTTTTTTGTATATTGGAACGATAATTGCTTTTTCCAATTGTTTGGGACGTCTCAAATCTCGAAACATTAATTTATCAATTTGCGCAGTCGATGTGGTATGTATTCTCCACCGTGTTTAAGCATTTCAGCGTTAATGCAGATTCCTCGGGCGGTCTTACCGTTTTTCAAGCTTTTAATTATATCCCTAATCTCAGTGACATAGGCTTTTTCAATTGAGTTTGATAACAAATTGTGTTCTATATCGCAGTTGTGGCATCTTATAGCTTCATCTCCGAATTGTCCCATAAAATAGTCTCTGAAAGCGACTAGAAACTCGTCTGAATCATGTAGCATTTCTTTCTTACTATTTCTCATGTTGACAATTTCTGTTCTTTTATTTCCCTTCATTTTTTTATAAAGCAGTTTCATTGTTCCTGCAAAGTCGTTTCGTATTTTCTTCTATTCTTCTGCTCTAATTTTATTTTTACTTTCCTTAATTATTCGTTTGAGTGTTCTCCTTTTGTGTCTGTAATCATTTATACGTCTGTATTTCGTCATCGCTAAGACCTGCGATGTTCGCGTTTCTCCCGTACGCTTCTTTATCTGCATTTTGGGCAGCCTGAATTTCATCATTCCACGACGCATCATCAGACATTCTTCCTAATAAGCGCCTAACAGGTTGCCTTATCTATGCTTTCAATTATCTTATTTTGGAAATCTATTCGCACATCCGGTTTCTGTAGGTTCTCAATATTTATTCCCGTTTGTTTTGTTTTCTTGGTTCTCTTTTTTATCCATCCCCGACCTAAGTTAATTTAGGAGATCAGAAGGTGATAATCAGTGTTGCATTCAGAACCTCTCATGAACCTTGTATCCTTGACTAACTTTCTTAGTCTTTCATCCGCAAAAACAAAGTCAATTATACTGTGGTTATTTCCTTTAGACCAGGTGTACATATGGATCATTTTATGCCTAAACCATGTATTTTTAATAAACAGACTCCTTTCTAAGCATAGTCCAACTAATTTATCTCCGTTATAGTTTGTTCTTGGATCCCCAAAATTACCTAATACTCTATCTGTATCCTGATTTTGGATGCCCACCCATCCGTTCATGTCTCCTAGCTGAATTATTCTTTCCCCATGTTCGCAAATATTTATTATGTCATTTAAAGTGTTCCAGAAGGCGTATTTCATTTCTCTGGGATCACTATCCATTGACGCGTAGCATGCTATGATAAATCATCTTCTGGTTTGTACTTTCATTCTTTCCCACAGCCGTCTGGGAAATACGAAATCATGATCTCCGAGATGCTGCTTCGCTCTTTCATTAAAAATCAGATCTACTCCTTGCCTACCACGTAATTCACTATCTACTCCTGACCATATTTCAAAGCCACCTTTCAACAACCCCGTTTCCTATGTCTCTACTTTCGCATCCCTTTTTCTTGTTTCAGGAACACAGAAAATTCCTAGTTACCTCCGTTCATAGTTTTTCGCAATCCTTTTACCTTGAGATCATTTACGCCCCTAGAATTCCAAACACTCAATCTCCATTCGCCGCCTGAAAAATGATCTTTAGATTTACCGTATGTATGCCTTTTGTCAATTTAAGTTCCAATCCTTTCCGAGGCTATTTTATAGTTTGTACTATCCATAGTTTAGATTATACATTATACGCCGAACTACCACCTTCACGCTATAAGTTTATTTCCTAAGTCGAAGTCATGTGAAAGTTAAGTATCAACTCGTCATATGATGGACACACACACACACACACACACACACACACACACACACACACACACACACACACACACACACACACACACACACACACACACACACACACACACACACACACACACACACACACACACACACACACACACACAAAATATACGTACATATTTATTTATTTCTTTCTTTTTTTTTATGTTTCTTTTTTTTTGTTAAAAGCTTTTCGCAACTAGCAAGAGAAAATATATTATTTTCAATGAAAAATCATTAAAAATAAAATATGTTTTGAGATTAACTTAGTTTCATATATTTAATTGTTAAAGTAGTGCCTTGAATATTCTATTTATTAATATTATTATTATTATTATTACACCATTAAGCCATTTCCTTTTCGGGGTAGGCGTGACTCACTCGGTAGGGGAAAGGAGTAGTGTGTGGAAGGGATAGAGATTTTTCAGATTGATCCAGAATTCTCATGCTATTTTAGTAAATAACACGTTCATTCCGCAACACTGCTCCCAGCCAGGTTGCTGATCAATCTCTCTAGCAATCACCCTAAGCGAAGAACCTCACGAAGTCGTTATGTAAGGTTCCCCACTTGGGTCCATTAGTAGGCAAGGTCTTTGTTTCAGGCGTCATTCACTCTACTGACACTCTTTTTATTAACTATTTGCCGCCATACTTTCCTGTCCTGGCATACTTCTCTAGCTTCTTTTATGTCTATGCATTTTTTCATGCAGGCTCTCGTGTTTCTGTGACTTCTTATGTCTCTTCTAACTAGGGTCTCATTCACACATTCTAACCATTCTTTCCGCGGTCTACCCCTGGGCATGCTGCCATTTACTTTACCTTGATACACTTGTTTCGTTAGTCGTTCATTTGGCATTCTCTTAACATGTCCGAACCATCTTAACCGATTTCCTTCCCATGTGTCTACTAGCGTCTCTTCTGCACCACATTCTTTTAGAATTGTCTCGTTACTTACTTTGTCCATCAGGGTTTTCCCGCATATTATGCGCATGAATCTCATGTCAATTGCGTTAATTCTACTTTTATCTTTTTCTTGATAAGTCCATGTCTCGCTACCGTATAGTACAGTCGGTACAAATATAGAATTCTGTATTGCCAGTTTAGCTTTATTTGATATATTTTTAGTTCTGATAAGGGGACCTGCTCTACCAATAACCTTCTTACCTTCATTTATTCGTCTATCTAATTCCTCATCTATCTT
>NC_046659.1:92046960-92067784 GCF_010883055.1 Belonocnema kinseyi | reverse complement strand
GACTTTTTCAATTGAGTTTTCCAACGCATCGTGTTCAACATCGCAGTTGTGGTGTCCTATAGCTTCATCTCCGAATTATCTCCTAAAATAGTCTCTGAAAGCTTCTAGTATTCTGTCTGCATCATATACCATTTCCCCCCTACTTTTTCTCATGTTGACAATTTCTGTACTTTTGTTTCCTTTCATTTTTTTATAAAGTAGTTTCCTGCTTCCTTAAAAGTCGTTTTGTATTTTTATCTCTTCTTCTGCTCTAATTGTATCTTTACTTTTTTTAACTAATCGTTTAAGTATCCTGTTTTCGCGTCTATAATCATTTCTACGTCTACTTATTTCCTCATTGCAAAGACCTGCGATGTTCAAAGTTCTCTTGTACACTTATCTTTTTGCTTTTTGGGCAGCCTAAATTTCATCATTCCACCACGCATCACCAGAAATTCTTCCTACAACTGCGGTACCACACACTTCGATCGTACATCTAACAAGGATATCCTGTAACATTGTCCAGGCGCCCGCTATATCTTTGTTTCTTATACGGTCCTCCCATGTTGCCCTATCTATGCTTTCGATTATCTTATTTTGGAAATATATTCGCACATCCGGTTTCTGTAGGTTCTCAATTTTGATTCGCGTTTGTTTTGCTTTCTTGCTTTTCTTTTTTCTCCATCCCCGACCTAAGTTAATTTTTGAGATCAGAAGGTAATGATCAGTATTGCATTCAGGACCTCTCATGAATCTTGTATCTTTGACTAACTCTCTAAGTCTTTCATCCGCAACGACAAAGTCAATTATACTGCGGTTATTTCCTTTAGACCAGGTGTACATGTGGATCATTTTATGCCTAAACCAAGTATTTGTAATAAACAGACCCCTTTCTAAGCATAGACCAACTAATTTATCTCCGTTATAGTTTGTTTTTGGATTCCCAAAATTACCTAATACTCTTTCTGTATCCTGATTTTGTATGCCCACCCAACCGTTCATGTCTCCTAGTAGAATTATACTTTCCCCATATTCGCAGATGTTTATTGTGTCATTTAAAGTGTCCCAGAAGGCGTCTTTTACTTCTCTAGGTCTCCAGGATGCTGCGTTGCTCTTTCATTCAAAATCAGACCTACTCCTTGTTAATCATGTGATTCACAGTCTACCCCTGACCATATTTCAAATCCGCCTTTCAACACGCCGTTTTTTATGTCTTTAGTTTCCCATCTCTTTTTCTTTGTTTCGGGCACACATAAAATATCTAGTTTCTTCACGTCCATTGTTTCACGCAATTCTTTTACCTTGAGATCATTTACTCCCCTAGAATTCCAAATACCCAGTCTCCATTCGTCGCCTGAAACATGACCTTTAGATTTTCCGTGTACATGCCTTTTGACATTAAAAGTTCCAGTCCTTTCCGAAGCTTTTTTGTAGTTTGTATTATTCATTGCTTAGATATACGCCCAACTAACACCTTTATGCAATAAGTTTATTTTCTGAGTCGAAATCATGTCAAAGTTAAGTATCAAATCGTCATATGGTGGAGATTGTAGTTCTAACGTCAGTCCCACCAAAAACTTCAGTTAATAAGGGAGGGTTGGGAGAGGGGGGGAGGTAGAACTAGAACCGGGAGAGTGAAATCTAATTGTAATATGATAGTCATATTTAATCAATTGTAAAGGCTTTAAATTGATTTATTCTAATTTCTTTATTTTTCGAATCTTCAAAAATGAGCATATTTGTAGCATTTAGATTGAAAATTATTTATGGTGATAATTTTTATTTAAAAATAATATAGTTTTATATTTTATATTTAAAAACATTGATTTGCATTTGTTTAAAATTTGACATTATGAAAAATCGATACTCTCTATAATGAAATTGTTTTAATTTAAAAGTGCTTATACTCGATTGTTTCAAAACTTCATTCTCAATTTTGACAATGTAATTTCTAATTTATTTAACATCCGAGACTTTGAATTAGAAATTTTTTAAAACATTTCAAAGCTTGTATTCAAAGTAAGTCTATTTAAATACTTTTGATCTCAGATTGGACCACTTTAAAGGCATTGTATTAAATTGTGTTAAAACTTTTAATATTTTAAACTTGAAAGTTTGTTTAGTTTGACAGTTTTTTAAAACTTTAATCCGAAATTGTTTATATCAGTACTCAAATTAAAAGTAAATTTTTAACGACTTCAAATAGATTTGTTTTAAATCCGGAAAATTTCGAAATGGTTGAATATTTAAAAAATTTCAATTTAAACCCAAAATGATAAAACAACAATTTCAATTAATTTAAACAAATTCCCAACTTGGTGATATTCCTTACAGTTATTGGAAAGTGATTTCTGACCCCAAAAGTGTAATCAAAAATCCTTCATTGTTAAACTTTTCCTGCAGTAATTTTAAAGTGATCTCTCATGGCGTCATGGGAATCCATACAATTTTTTTGCAGAAAATATTCTAAAACGTAAAAATAAGTCAGAAATTTACAAACAGTAATATTTCAAAAGTGTAGAATCTATTTTCTCAGTCATGTTCCATGCTTTTATTGATTAAGGACCTTTCAGTATCACGAAATAAAATATCCTATATTTCAGGTTAGTGGCACTTTAACTTCAAATTTCCGATAGTTGCTTGTATTTCGTGAAACTATAAGGTCTTTAACCGATAAAAGTATGAAGAGCATAACAGGGTCCGCGACGTCATGCTGCAAAACTCACTATTCCGCGAAATATTTGAGTGGCTTTTTGATTCTATTATATTAATTATTAGTTGGCGAATTGTACTATTTTAAGGAAACATTACATTGCCACGTCGTACGTAAACGAAAACAGTGACATGCATGCATGCTAACGGACCGCGACTTTTTCAACTGTGCATCAGTCGAAAATCGTGGATCTTTTTGCAATGACAAAGTATAAACTTGCAATATACATTCATAATGAATAATTTAAAGAAATAAGCTATTTCTTACATTCAGTCTATTTAATTTTTCAAAAATCAAAATTTGTTTGAAATATTTACCTGTATATATTAATATTAATAGTATTTATTGATTTCAAATAGACCTGCGCTTTTTGGCACATGCACAATTAAAAAAATGTTTTTAGCGCCCTCACCGATACAAAGCCAAGCTAGCCAATGAACGTTGCTTGGCAAAAATAACTTGAGTGTCGCGGTAGAGGTGGAGGCCCTTATAGCATTGAAATAAAAAACTCTTACGTTTCAAGGCCGGGGAAATAGGAGAGACTTCACTGTATCTAGGTAATCGGAAAATATGTAATAACTGGAATGGAAGTCGTGTAATGAAAAAGTGTTTTTGCAGGTATCGAGAATACGTTTCGAAGATTGTATGAAATACTGAGAAATCGACTTGCAACATTTACAAACCATTTAATTAGAGGCGAAGGATTCCCATAGCGCGCTGTGCACTTGAGCGTGGCGGTTTCACCTGCACGGGCTGTCACGTTGCTACCCGGTAGAATTAGTTTATCGGCGTACTCTATCTGTGGTCGTTGAGGGCTCACTGGAATGAGACAATTAGCGAAGATTAATTCGCAAGCTCTCGTTCATACGCTACACAGATACTCTTTGTACTTGTTCGCGCAATACATTCAGCTTTTATCGATCTACTTCATGCGACTTTAATCTATTCAAAAATACTCACAATATTCTCTTTTATCCCGAAATCAGAGGTTGTGACACCATTAACGGAGAACTTCTTTATTGACATGAGTTCATGCATGTATTAATTCAGTGTTTGGCAGTAACGTATTACTCGGAATATAAAGGATATGGGGAACACTTTAGTAAAAGTTAAAAAGGTCTGGTAAATCGAGAAAATAATGCAAGAAATTACCTAATTTTAAAAGCGTTATCCAAACCTACAAAGTTTTTTGATCGTTTTATCAATTCTCACGAAATATTCGAGCAGATAATTGAGATATTTTAATAAATTAATGAAAAGATACATAGAGTCAAAAATTGTTCGTTTTAGTCATCTTCATAAAATGATAATTTGAATAAGAAACTTTTTCAGTATTGTTCTGATAATATACAGTAAAAAAAGTGCTGATTATAATTCCCCACAATTTTTTCCCGCATACAAAAAATTTAATAATCTTATGATTGCAATTTTTATAGGGATCGAATCCATTTTAAAGCAGACAGGTTCTAAACTTGCGCTTTTGGAATCTGGCGAAAAATTTTAAAACGTTCAAATTTTTTTAAATTTGGTCTTCTATGAAAAAGTCGAGAGAATTTTCTTTTCATAAAATCAAATTATCCAATTTTTCCAGAAGCTAGCAAAGATACATAAAAATGTTAATAAAAAATTTTGAATATCTAAAAATAATTCACAAAAAATTGCTCTTGCTCCTTTGCGATATTTTGCATCGTTTACGGGGAAAATTTTAGACCGAATCCATTTCCAATCAGGCAGGTTATGCATATTTGAATGTTTTGCTTTGTTTAAAAAAACCCAATTTTGTCTTTAAAATTATATAAATTTTTACTTAATTAGGATATTTAAGATTTTGTTCCACTTCTGGGTAGAGTTTATCGTGTTCTTTCGAAACCCGCAAGAACACGTAGAAACTATTCAAAATTAGCAAAATGGCCGCGGTTTTGATGAAAGTATTAAAAGTCGATTTTCTTACAAAAAAACACACTTATATTTTTCCTCAATTTCTTTTTGAATTTGTAATATCATAAGAAAAATGCCTTGAAAATATTATGTGGCCAGAAGAATTTTTTTTTATAAAATCGAATTTTCGCATTTTTCTTGCAAAGAACAACAGACACAAAAATGTTTAAAAATAGTTTGCATGGATGGAAACGTTTTACAAAAAGTTCTTTTACTCATATCTGATATCTTGCACCTTTTTCGAGAAAAATCCAAATTTTCTTTAGGAAAACTGCAGCTGGGGCAAAGCAGCCAATTCTTTTAACTATCTGTTATTAATTACATTACAAATTGCTTTTCTGTGCACAGTTTCAAATGAAGGACACATTTTTCATTTGATATTTAAATTTATTTTTATAGTTATATACGGCATTGTGAATCTAAATTTGCAAAAAGGCATTCAATTATCACAGAATGATAGAAAAAATTAATAAAGACATTGTTGAATTGAAATTGTTTATTTATACATAAAATTGGAAAAAGAATCAGTTGAAAAAACGGAAACCTATTTGCAATTTCTGTGAAATGGAGCAAATCCCACTTTTATTTATCAAAAAAAGTTTCCTTTACAAATTTTGTTCATATAAGCAAGATATTTTTTAGGTTTGATGCGGGCTAAGCCACTTTTTTTCCTTCATAAGTACTGAATTTTTGATTGGTCTCCGAAATGGAGACCATTTTGTTGATTTTGAACATTTGATAGATTCTCTCACGGATTTCAAAAGAATTTTCTGCAAAACCCCCCTTTTCAGTTTCTGCAATATCTAAACAAATTTTTTTCTAATATATGAAAGGCACCCTATTGGTAAAATTTACGCAAAAAAATCTGTGATTTTTTGAAAAATGGACGTCAAGATTTAAACGTACTTAACTTTTTAAAATTGTTCCTCCGCTAATCGGAAATGCAGGATGTAATCTTATTGTTAACATATTTCATTTAAGTGACGAACTTCTTGGAAAACTAGTTTTATCAAAAGTAAAAGAAATTCTATTCAAATTTTGTGATTTATAATTAATAGTAGGCTAAGTATAAACAGTTTACAGATTATGAATGTTACATTCTTTAATAAATTGCAGAAATTAAAATATAGTTTTTAAGTTTAAAAACACCTTTAGATAAAAAAAATAAAAAAACTGCTTAAAGTTTGAGGGTATTTAAAATAGTGTATTAAAAATTGTATTTAAAAAAATAAAGTCAAGTTAAAGCGTTACTTTTTTCAGTAACTTTTACGGCATCGAGTACCTTTTTGGAAAAAGTAAGGGTAACGATAACGCGTTACAAACTTTAAGGAAGTAACGGCAACTTTAACGCGTTAGTTTTGATTGGTAACGTGTCAAACACTGCTTAACGTTTTTTAATTATTACAAAGTAACTATATCCCATCCCCATCTTATTCCTAATATCAATGATTAAATTTTTTTTTGTTCGTCATATGGTAAGGGAGCGCCCATCAATTACATAAGGGTATATGGGTTCGGAACGGGGAGCGGATTCTAAAAAGCTTTACGAATTCTTACTGGGAGGGGGGATTCCAACAAATCACTTATGTACATAACTCTTACAATGTACGTCATGTTTTTATTATTGACTTACAAATGGACTGAAATTTCCCATTTTTACTTGCACTTTTGTTTCACGAAAGAAAGAAATTCTTCAATTTATACGATAAAGTGTTTGCAATCCCTTTAAAATTTATTGAAATATTTGAAATCCTTGGAGATCGTTCCGACTCTCTTGAAATTCCTTAAAATCTTGAAAAATCGTTTAAAAACATACCAATATCTCGAAATCCTTTAAATTTTGTTTATTCTTTTTAATCTGAAAATTTTTCAAACCTTTAGAAATTCCTAAAATATTTCGAAATCACGTTTAGAGGGAAAACAATTTATACATTGTAACTATAATTAGTAAAAACATAAAATCTTGCGTGATTTTTGGGAAGGGGGGGGGGGTATAAAAAATCCTACGAATTCTTACAAAAGAACGAGGGGGGGGGGTCTAAAATTTCTAAAATCCTGCTTACGTAATTAATGGAAATTCCATGATAAACTATTGATAAAAAGGTTTTTTCTCTAATTTTGTTCAATATTTCGAAACGTTTCAATATTTTTCAAGGCTCTTTTGCTTATATTAAAGAGGGAGAGAACGTAGATGAAGATTATAAGTACGAATTTCAAGGCGGTGCAGAGTCGAATAATAGCAAGTGGGACAGCGGTGAAGTGAATAGTTTATAGAAGAGGTAGCAGTTTGAGAAGTGCAAAAGTTAAGTGGATGAAGAAAAGTTCGATAAACACGGAGGCTTAAGAGGAAAAAAGAGGATAAAGAAAGTCTTAAGAGGGGTACAAGAGGGGTGAGTGCAAAGGTTGTTTGTGGTTATATGATTGTATGGCGTGAAGCCAGAAGGAAATTAGGGTAGAGAGTAACAGTAA
This sequence comes from Belonocnema kinseyi, assembly GCF_010883055.1. NCBI lineage: Eukaryota > Metazoa > Arthropoda > Insecta > Hymenoptera > Cynipidae > Belonocnema > Belonocnema kinseyi. The sequence goes on along the minus strand of NC_046659.1, from coordinate 92,060,685 downwards.
GTTATTATATTACTGGGGGCGAGAAGGTAATGATGGTAAAGAATGAGGCAGAACAGAGGGGTGTATATGATTAAGAAATGTAAATGCTACGGCGGATGGGAAAGTGAAGAGGGAGTGAACAGGAGAGAAGGGTACAGGGCGCATGGGAAGTTTCAGGAAGTGGCAGAGGGGGTACAGTATGCAGAGTTTAAGCCGGGGGAAGCTAGGGTGCATATAAGAGGGTGTAAGGGGGAGGGATGAGTGGCATAGGTAAATTGAGAGATGGGTAATGGTATGCATGGGGGAGTGGTGTGAAGGTGGAGGGGTAGAAGATTCAAGAAAGAATTTAAAAACAGAAAATGAAAACTATATTAACTTACCTCTGACGACCAGCCTTGCAGGTTCCGAGGCCAAAGCATCTTGTGCTGTAAAATCACTAGCAGTGACCTGACACTGCCATAAACCATCATCAAATTCCAAAGTAGCGGACCTCACCCAAAGTGAGCAATCACCAACGTCGGGCGAACCCACCCATTCATATTTCTTCAAATGCATTCCAATTGGCTTAAACAGAATTAAAAATTAACTTTCATTAATATTATAATAATATAATTTTTTAAAATATAAATGTATAGACATGGCTAGCACAATATGTGTACGCCACCGAGCACGTATAGCATTGCTAATCACTTGATATAATATAATAATAATATAATCAAATAAAGAGAATAAATGAGTTAAATAGAAAGATGCACATGAGGATGTATTTTACTATTTAATAAGATTCTGTTTGGCTGCAAATATTAATTTGGCCTCAAGTGTCTCGTGAATTTCAAGGTGTAGTTAAAATTAGAATATTCTTATTTTGGCCTCTAAATAGCTGTGACTCTTGTAAGTAAATTATCTTTCATGAGAAAGTGTTTTTTTCGAGTTTCCTAGTTCTCAAAAACACGTCTGGACGATTTTCTACGTCCTAGGACCAACAGGGATGATTTCATAATTTCAAAAATAACGACTAAACTTAACATAAAAAAAATTAAAATCTAACTTATTTTACATTACGTTGCATCATTTGATGTGGTTAGATTTTAAGTGATTTAATCGATTCTTCTTCTGAAAATTTGAAAATATTCCCAGTAAAATAAATTCATTTTTTTTTGCTCGGACCTTGATAATTCTAAAGAATTCTTTGAAATCTCACTCAATTTCTCAGTATTTTTAATCGATTTTAAAATGTTTTGCAACTTTTTATATGTTTTTAAATTTCTTTACAAATTTACAAAATTTTAAAAGCCCATGAGACCCCATACGATCTCATAAAATTCTTAGAAATTCCTAGAAGTCCCTCGAAATTCTATTCCATTTCACTTGCACCCTAAATTTCTCTAGAAATTCTTTGAAATTCCTTCAAATGCCTTAAAGTGTACGAAATCTTTGTAAAGTCGTACTTTTTTCAAATATTTCAACTTATTATTAACTTTTTTGTTAAAAAAAACTAATATTGGATTAAAGTTGACATTAATTATTGCTTAAACAATCTATCATTATTTATTACAATATTCTTCTAGAATAATGGTAGAAAGTTGCAGTTTGTTAAATAATTTTCCTCTTTTCATCCACTCTTCACTTAGTGTGAGGTAATAATTAATGCAATTTGATAAACCTTATCATTTAACCTCATAATTATTGTTTATAACTATCCTCTTCTATAGTAATGCTAAAAAGTTGCGTTTTTTCTGCAATTTTATCCACTTTATTGACTTTTTATCTACTTTTCACTGAGTGAGATAATAATTAATGCAGGTTAAGAAACATAATAGTTTCACTTATTAAGAAGTGGATGAAAAGTTAAAAATTCCAGAAAAACTGTAACTATCTAACATTAATATTTTAGAAGATAGTTTTTGATAATAATAATTTATTAAAATTTTTTTATTTGACAAGTTGCATTAATTATTACCTCCTTTGTGTAAAAAGTGGACAAAAAGTTGCAAAGCTTAGCAAAAAGCAACTTTCTATAAACAATAATAAATTGTTTTAAAAATTATGTTTATTAAGCTAAATTAATTATTACTTGGATGTTATTGAAAGGTAAATAAACAAAGAATGAAAAATGTTTTTAAAAAACTACAGCTTTCTAACATTATTTTACGAGAATGTTATGACAAATAATAATAAATGGTTTAAACAATTATTTATTTTAAATTAAACTCACTATTGTATTGCTCTAAATGAAAAGTTGAAAGTAAGTAGAAAAATGTGAAGAAACCGTGACTTTCTAACTGTGTTCTAACAGCAAAATGCTAAAAACAATGGTAAATTTGGTAAACAATTTATTTTAATATCAAATTATCAAAAGAAAGTAGTATTTTAGGCAATTGAGATAATTTGTTAAAAAATGTGCAAAAAATCATAATTAGCGCCAAAACCCTGCAAAACAGACTTATCGGGGTTATATTTAAAAAGCGATTATTCATTTGTAGTTAATAGCTAATTGAGAAGAGAAATGTCGAGTTATAACTTTATTCACCTAGTATTGACGACTCTGAATAAAATTTGCAATAACAACATTCTTCTTAGGGGAAATACATGTTAAACTCCATGGGGCTTAAGTAAACTGAACATAATTGAAAAAACCACGTTTATTCGGGAGGATATGCATGAAAATTAGAGAAAAGATTCTGACCACCATAGTGCGATTTAAACCAACAGCATTAGCTACAGGGTTAATCTGGATTTAGGATGAGTCCAGATGTCAAGTCATTTTGAGTCCGGATAGCACTCGGATGGGGGACCATCTGCGACGTACGAACGGATTTTGTATTCGTTGCGTTTAAATTAATGCAGAGCGGGAAATTTGACGTGCAGGATGATATTGTGTGCATTCAAAGGGGTAGTGCCGAATGTGTCTGACTTCAAACGCAACTGTCAAAAAACGGGTTGAACTCGGAAGGTGGGTTTCTACAATTTCCCTTTTCCCTGACCGAACGTCCAGGCACACTGGAGAACTTCTAATGAAGTCGGATGCAGCCGCGGGTTACCACTGGTTGTGATTAAATTTATAAAGTGATTCTAAACCCACCTTAGAAACAGAAAAATGTGCACAGACCCAGTGAAGTGGATTCGCCTGGCGGTAAATGTACTCATGCTAAAGGTTTTAAGTGATACTTTAATAGCGAGGGTGACCTGTGTATAGAACTCTGCTTCACCCGTGTTTTACAATAAAACGGCATACACTATAGGTTTTAACCGCAGTGCTACGGAACTTAAACGGACCTTACAATAATATAATGAAAATAATAATAAGCCGGTTTAAAGGATTGAATGCTTCTAAACTGATCGTTGAATATATATACATCATAAATATAGAGAAATATTTGCCTTTGCCAATAAAAACTGGCAAAATTGGGTTATGTTTGAACCAACCGGAAAAGCGCCATGGCAAACAGTCATTTAAACGTACAGCTAACGAGTTTCCATCATACTCGCTTGAAAAATATGCCAAGTGAATACTATCTGAATCTCTGGGCACGTGTCAGCCCGTTAAAGTATTAACATTCCGTCTATAACGTCAGATACAATGCATCAATGCATTCGTATCGAATTCCATTGAAATGCTTCGGGATAGAAAAGAATATCAGAGAGAAATGCTCTCTCGGTCACGAGGCTACGAAGCCCAAAGCCAATTATTCGCGACAAAAGGAATTGAGCGATGGCTCAAATTTCCATTTTCTTTCTAGAGGGATCCGAATAAAAAAGATAGGGTTATAATAAATCTTCTCATTCTATAATAAACCTTCGCATTTCATTAAGAAGAAGAAAAGGACATTGAAAGATCGTAGGCAAACAATTAATTAACAAATCAAAGATAACAGTAAAATTAAGAAGAGGTGCTTAATGTGAACTCGGAAAGAGTCTGAATGTTAAGCTATTTCGAGTGCGGATTGCACTCGGGGGATATATGCGGAGGATGTTTGTATTTGATGGTCTTGATCGAATGCCTGTCTTCGAACTCGACTATTGTAAACCCGGGAAGCGGTTATCTGCAGTCTTCCTTTCTCTTGGCCAAACCTCCCGGCATATATGAGCACTTATAATAAAATCGGATGTAGCCGCGGATCACCACTGCCTTTGCAGAAATCTCGGTCTGGCCCAGAACGGGGCCAGACCTGTCCAGGTCGGGTCCCGATCGGGAATCCTGGTCGGGGCCAGGCCGCGCATGAAACACACGCCCAGATCGGGGCCAGGTCGGGACACCCGATTGGGAAATCCGATCGGTGCCCGATAGGGCATAAGTAAACACGAAACTATCGAATAGTCCTCTCCTTTCGAAGGCTACCTTAATATTTTGAATTTCCAATTAAGTTATTTTAAGTTAAAATTAACGTACTACAGGCACGAAAAAAAAGGTTTCAGAATACAAAATTGAATTATGCTTTTGAAAATCGTAAAATTATTGTGGATGGTATCAGTTTCGTGGAAAGGGTTTGTTTTGTATGAAAAAAATGGTTGATAACCAGAAATATTTTAAGCAACAATTTTAATTTCTTGAAAAAATGTTGCCTATGAAACTTTTTAACAAATTAGAAAGTTTTTTCGCAAAAATATTCCCTACAACTTGACATTTTCGAATGCTTTCAAAGAAAATCATCGGGAAATAAGCTATGATTTACGATCTATTAACATTTTACTGCAAATAAATTCAATTTTCTGTCAATTGCATTACTTCTTGAAAAATTTAAGAAGGTGGTTGTAGATAATTTTTTTGCTAAAAAATTGCGCCATCATTTATTAGATCGTTTTATTTCTTTAAATCGGTTAAGAAGAAATATAGACCAAACAACTTATAAACAAAAATGAAAATTTTTGAATTAAATATTTCTGGTGGTTTTAAATATTATTTACAGAATATGCATTTAATTAATTTTTATTATTATTAATTCATTTCGACCTAATGGACATTTTTATAAGTTGAAATTGCATTGTTTATAATAAAAAAGAAAAAAAACTTCGTTTATCATTTTTAACTTCGCGCGAAAGCAATTAGATGCCGAATGCGACGCATGCGCAGTTGAGTAACTAATTCTTGCTGGAATGTTATGAAAATTTGTCCTTAATGTATTTCTGTATCAAATTTATTATTAATACAGAATCAAAGTATCAATAACATAATCGATTGTATCACATATTTTACTCTTATAATTTAAAAACATTACAATTTTGTGCAAACTGCAATTCATTTCTTGTCAATAGATTTGATGATTCTAACTCTACATTAAATCGAAGAACCTTGAGTTCTTTAATAATAATTAAAAACAAAAGAACGTTATCAATTTCATCATATAATAATATTTGACTCATTTGATGGTAAATATACTAATTTTACGTCAAACAATTTAATTAATTATTAATTTATTTGAGGTTAGGTTTCAATGAGCCCGCAGAGTGTAATTACTTACTCTCATCTTCCTCGCACAGGTTTCGAGGTCTACTGACTGATGTTTGGTGCCTCTGAACACGTGGCTTACTCGCCTTATGCATTTATAAACATTGCTAGAATATTTTAAACGAGTATTATGTATACAAATTTCGCTGCACTACCAGAAGAAAACAAGCAGCACTAGTTCTTCGAGCGCATGGAGATGGCGTTTCAGTAGGAAATCGATCTGGCCCGGTCGGGTCGAGGTATGGGCCACACGGTTCTACCGATTAGGGCCAGATCGGTATTACGTTTGAAATCGGGCGATTTCTGCACGGGTGGTTGTGCTTTCACCGCAGTTTTACGGTATTTAAATGGACCATCCTAATAAGAAAATAAGAAAATAAGAAGAAAATTCAGCGGGTTTGAAAGAACATGAAAATGACCGGCATTGATTTTTTCTGGATCCCTTGCTTTTTGTGCTAATGTTATCTTGCTGCTAAAAAGTGTTGCGCTATTGAAATTTATTTTTCAGCTACATAATGGGAAATAATAACTCATGTTTTCATGAAAATGGTTTCAAATTGCCTTCCGATACAAAAAGATGACGAGTTAGGTTATATTCTTTTAGAAAATTTGTTCTTGCCAATATATCTACTAATATTATAAGCAATTTCTATCAAAAAATGCACTAGTCGGCCATTTGTAATTCACACCAAAAATATTGTGTTTTCTAGTAATAAAATCAAGGACATTAACCTTCTAAATGTGTTTATTAATTTTATAAACTAACTAATGCTGTTATAAAATGGCCCAGTAGAATTTAGTGATTGGAAATTATCATTTGCCATACTTATTGGTCATTGAAGATCACTGTTGATCCAATTTGAAATAGTTTTAGACCAAAGAGAATTTTTGACGTAAAAAATGCTTATCCCTGAATTTATTTACATATTTTTGTTTAAAACTAAATGAATATCTTTCTAAAAACAGTTAAATTTGAAAATACATAATTGCATTTTCAACCAAACAGAGTCGAAAAAACAAGTTTTCAAATCAGAAGATTAATTTACTATTAAAAAGTAGGCATTCTAGACAAAATACATACATTTTTTATCGCTAGTCAAATTTTACACCAAGAAGACTAATTTTCCACCAAAAAATGATAAATGTTTAACGAAATTGTTGAATTTTTAAATAAAAAACTGAATTTTTGACCGAAAATGGAATAGTTTAATTGTAATGGGAAAAATTATTATTGAATAAAAAAAAAATTATCTACTAAACAGTGAAATTTTCTATGAAATTGTCAAATATTCAAGCCAAAAAGACGTATTTTCTATAAAAGAGTAAAATCTTAAATCTAAAATATGCATTTGTAACAAAAAAATTAATATTTAAACAAACAGTCAAATTTTCAACCAAATACTTTCGACTGAATAGTTGAATTTTCTACAAAATTGCAGAATTTTCGAGAAGAAAATATTAAACAGTTTAATTTTCAACAAAAAATTATATCTTTCACTGAAGTAGTTTAATTTCGAATCATGACAAATAGTTGAATTTTCTGATATTATTTCACTGAATTTTACGGAGAAGTGAATGAGCATTTTGATTTAAATGAAATAATAAAACTGAATTTTTAATTATGTGTGTGAATTTGGCAACCTTTCAATCTTCGTGTTTTCTAAGTTATCCAATCAGCATTGTTTTTGCAAATTACTCCCGCCCCACTTCATATGTGATACAGCCTACAAAAATCGTCGATATACCCCTCCCCAACCCCTAGAAACCCTGAATACTTGATTTAATGTATGCAGAGCCTCTTGGGGGTAAGTTTATTAATTCAACTTTTAAAATTTGCAGTTGAGAGACACAGTTTCGTCTTTTCTTTCCTGTTAAAATAGGATAGCGAAAAAGATACATGAGTTGAAGAGAGGGAAAGGGGTAAAGGATCGATGCTGGTTGCAGGGGATCTATTTCGTCGATGCTTTCGAAGAGATTGCCATTGCGTCTGCATTACTCCTAGCAGTGCGCTGGTGTTATCAGGGCCTTTGGCCCAGGGGCATGTACCTCTCCTGGCCGGCTTCGTAGTGTGTGTATATACTATATCTATAAATGCGACTGAGGATGGGGTTGAGGTCGGAGGGGTGTGTCTACGGGTGCATTACGCTGATTGCTGGTCGCGGCCTCTCCGGAGAACGCAGCGAGAGGGTGTGAGAGAAGAGAGAGAGAAAAGAGAGAGGGAGAGACAGAAGAAGGAGAGGAGGCTGTGACCTCAACGTTTCACCAAGAAAGAAAAGAAAAGAAAATAAGGGTCTTTCCTCACTTAAGTAAGTGAGCTGGCGTACTTTTTACGAAAAGCGTGCTCGAATTTTAATCCTTTAAATGAATAACGCAGCTTTCACATTCGCCGCATCGACCCTAGCCCACTTCCTGTTCCGACCCGCCAATATATCCACTCCACTAGGAAGTGCGCCAAAATTAATGCACGTAGTATCCAAATTTAATTATATACATGGTGTCTGGACATCTCTATTAAGCGGTTGTTTAACTTTTTTTTTGTAATATCATGGGAGCTACTAAAATTGGGCTTGCGTAATAAGAAATTTTTCAAAATCTTTTTGCGGTTAAGGAAATTCTTTGCAATCTCATACATTTTTCTTTATTCTCTGAAAAGCCCTTAAAATCTTAAAATAATATTAAATTCCTTAATTAACTATTATGCAATTCCTTCGATTGCCAAAAGACCTTAAACATATTTTTAATTGCCCTGAAGGCTTTTAAAGCTTTAAAAATTCTTTGAAATAATGAAAATTCTTCGAAATTCTATGAATTCCCTCAACATAGATTTAAATCCTTTTAAATTCCTGGATTTCGTTTAAATATTTTAAAGGTTTGGAACACTTTCCATTAAATTGGATAGAACGGCTTTTTGGGCTGGCCTGTAAGACTTTTATTGAGTCAGTTGTTGAGTCCCAGTCCATTTCTGAATGCTTATTTTTACGAATAAATAATAATATGTCCATTTTTTCAAACCTGAAGATGAACAAAGAAAAGAAACTAGGCTTTTCTCAGAAAAGAAAAAAGAACACTTTGTTTGAAAAAAGTCTGATAAGATTTTTTAATGAGTTAAATATTCGGTATTTGAATGAAACGTTTTTTCAAGTATAAAAGTTAAAAAAATCTGATTTGTAGGATCTAAAAAAATGGTTTCTGACCAAAAAATGGCAGGAAACTTAGCTTTCTTTTAAAGGCCTCTCTTAAACATTTATATTTAGAATTTGACTGTCAATAAGAAACTTATCTTATAAAGCTTGCTAATTTATGTATCCATAGTTTTCGGAGACTTACATTCCAGCGGATGTTTAACACTTCTTTTTTTAAATAACACCACAGCTAATAAAATTGAAGTTGCGGGATTGTAATGTTCAAGAAAAAATGATTTAAAGTTGTGAAACAATACTATTCCTAAAAGTAATAAATTGGGACCCCATTGAGTGTATTGAATGTGAAATCAATCGGTTTAAATCTTATTGCAACGTGAGCAAAATAGCTTTAAAAAACTTTTTATCTGCAGAATTTTACAGTTCTTTTAAATTAATTTTTTATTTTAATTTTTGAGAGTCTAGAGTCTTTTAATTTTTTTGAGATTTTAGTATAATATTCTTCATGAGATAATTATGTTTTAATATACCTCTGTAATTAACTTTTATTTTTTTAAGCCCATGCAAGCATAATACAATTTTTTTGGCACTTAAGGGTTTTCTTGGGATCAAAATGAGTTCATAAAAAATTAAATATATCTGGGAGATCAAAATTGGAGTATAATTTCATTTAATTATTTCTGTTTCCAGTTTTGATCTCCTACATACATTGAAATTTTAGTGAGTTCGTTTCATATTTGTTTTCATGGGCGCAAAAATAAAAGTTAATTTGATTCTAATATCTGGAATTAATTGAAAGGACTCTAGACCCCCCAAAGTGTAGAAAACTTGAAATTAAAAAAAAAACTCTAAAGATAATAATTTTTCGTATACCTATTTCGCTCGCTCGCGCGTTATCTTGATATAAATTGATCGATTCCACATTCAGTACATTTCATGGGGGGTTCCCATTGACTTCTTTTAAGCATGGTATTGTTTATGATTTCAAAACCCTTTTTTTCGACCCGTTACATTGCGAAAAATCGTAGAAGTACAGGACGATCTGTCTACCATTACGGAATTTTCCAGGTCATTTAGGACTCATGTTACGAAAAATTCCGTAATACACTAGTCAGTGCCAATAAATTAATACTTTAAATTCCTTTAATGGGGGAATTATTTAAAAAATAATTAGTAATTTTTTGTAAAAAAATATCATGAAATAAGCCAGTGACAAAGCAATTTCGAGTACGCCTCTGGAAAAAGATGATTTGCGGTTCCAGCGATATCTCAACGTAGATTTATCGGAAATTAAAAAAGTTGCAAAATTTAGTTAAAATATAAGTTTTTCCTCCCCGTAATGATTATTAAAAAATTTTCTTTTTAATTTTTGTGATAATTTGAAGTAACATATACGATTTTGTACGAAAAATTTCGTCATTTTTTAAGTAAAAAACAACGTTAATATAAAAAAATTTAAACAAAAATATCGTTGGGGGGAGGATTTTTATATGTAAAAAAAGTTTACTAAGTTTAAGAAGGATCGGTTCAGAAGTTTTTGTAAAATCGCTGGAACGGGCTTTTAAAAAGTGGTTTTGAGAAAAACTTGTTTAAAGTTTTAGAGATTAAAAAAGTGAAAAAAAATTAATTTTTGTAACGATTTCAGCTCCTTCTTTTTTCCATTACACTTTGCACACTTCACGAACGTAGAAAGTGCAGTGAAAAATAATAGAAATTCTATTATTTTATAGTATTTTCATTGTCTTCTGGCACGTTCCTATATTTTTAAGGGCAGCTGCAGTCTGTGAAGAGGGATTCCAAAGATTTCTTAAGCTTATTAGACAAAAATAATAAGTACATGAAAATCAGCAGGTTCTCTTCGTTTTCTTTCTGTCTTTGATTCCCTAGGATTGCCAATTTTTTTCAAGTGTATTTTTGTCAGAAAGTCCTTAAATACAAGGCGAAATTCTCTTGCCTTTTTTGGGCATCGTTGCTCCGGGCAGAAAACCTCATCGTTTTGGACTGGTGTTTTCTGTCTATCGTACTTTTCCGTGAAGGAAAAGCAAGGCAGGGAAAGTGAGAGGAAGCGATGGAAAGGGAAGTGATGGGAATCAAGGGATAGTGAGAGGAAGTGAGAATATCAAAAATAGGGAAAGAAAGTTAAGAGTAACTAGAGAAAGGCGGTGAGTGAGGGGAGGAGTGAGAGAGAAGCGACGGTGACTAGAGTAGGGGAAGTTGGGAGTGAAAATAGGGGTAGTAGGGGATGGGGAGGTATGTTAGAGGAAGGGATTTATGAGAGGAGACATTTAAAAAAATTGAATGTGGTAATGTCAATTAATATTACAACTTTTCAGACGAGCTGTGAAAACTTATATGCATATCAGTCAAAACTGAGCACATACATTGAGGTGACTGTATGCATACAAGATCAGATTTATACCGCTCTAGCTACTCGTATGTAGGCTAATCATATTCGTTGTTTGAGGGTAGAAAATCTCTTCCTTCCGTGTTGATGAACCTTCCTTTTGAATGAAGCTAATTAAAAACGATAACGCATTACTATTGTCCCAACAATTTTGATTTCCATTTTCGCTTGTATTAATAAAATGCTTGTGATAAAATTCTGTATATATAATTATTATATACCTTTTTTTCTTATTTTTGACAATTTCATTGGATTGCCTTATTTTATTTATTAATAATCTTTAGATAGAGGAATTTGGAAAATGCGTTATATCAAAATGCTCATCGAAGAGTGCCTCAAATAGCTTTGTAGCGTGAATATCTTTACAGGCTCATTTTTAGTACTACTAATCAAGATTTTCGTGTTCTCAGAACGACTGCAAACTGATCCAAAATATACAGGGTGTCCAAAGATTAACGAAACATTTAAATAATTTTCCAGGTAAAACATTTTTTCAAAAAGATCAAGGTCATTATTATAGTAACTTTTAACGAGAAATCGAGCGCTTGACCTCGAATTTGACCTTGACTTGACCTTTAGGATTATTTCAAGGTCAGCCTTTTTAAAAATAAAAAACCCCTATTTTTAACAATGGCAATCGAAAGAGCGGGAAATTTTACGTCCAACCATGTACTCAAGTCATGTGTCAAGGACGTCCTTGAACTTAGGCTAAAGTTTTTCAGGCTTGACTTAGGTATGGGTCGGGTCCAATCTGTAATGCTTCGGCCCAGGTGTTTATGAAAAAGGTTGACGTCATTCTTGAAGTAACTTTTAACGAGAAATCCATTTGTGACCTTGAATTTGGCCTTGAAGCAAGGGGACTCACGTAAATCAAGCACCCCAAAGGGAACAGATTTTACTACGTCCACGTCGTTGTTCCTGGGTGACGCCAAATGTAAAAAAATTGACCTTGAAATAACCATGAAGGTGAAGTTCAAGGTCAAATTCAAGGTCACCACTGTATTTCTCGTATAAAGTTACTCTAAGAATGATCTTGACCTTTAAAAAAATATATTTTACATGGAAAATTATTTAGGTGTTTCGTTCCTTTCTGTACAACCCGTATAGATGAGTAGTTAAACCCCGAGGCCTTAAAAGTTGAAAAGTTGCTTTATATGTTGTTACAAAGCATAGCCTGAAAAAATGGTACTGAATAAACGAAATATGGGTTAGATACATCAATGGAAGTTTGTCACTATTTATAGAAATATGTATTACACCTCAACAATATATGCTGTTAAGTCTTATTAATACCACTAAATGTGTATGTCCAAATGATACAAACGTTTTTGTGAATCAACGTCAAAATAGTCAGGTTTAAAAATGGAAAATCATACTTTAATAAATGCATTATTTGGTAATATTATACAGTAAAGCCTAGAGATAGGGTCCCCTAATATAGCCCTTCCGAGAATTGACGCCGCGTGCAAGTAGGAGTAAAAAGCTCCACGCGGGGTAAGCAGCGGTAGCTCAGGCGTGAACAAACAATAGCGTTTTCTATGAAACGGCACTCTATCTTGGTAAATCCCTACCTCCTCTAATCTCAAGACCGGGACACTCTCAGAGTGTCACTGTACTTAGATCCCCGAAGTGACGAAAAGTGGATAATTTTTAAGTTCGAAGTACATTGGAAGCATAAATGATTTTTTAAATAATAGACCAACTAATGTTTTAATTTTAGTGAATTTAAAAATACGTATTTACAAAAAGTACAAAGTTACAAAATAATACAACATTAAAAAAAAGACAAATTAGACAAATCAAAGGTATTTGAAATTTTAATTTTTCGAGCTGGAAAAAGGAAGGGGAAGTTCTTTTACAGTATATTTCTTTCCTGGGCTTATGATTTTGGTACAAACATTTTTAGAATTATTTGTATTTAAATATTTATGATCAAAAGACTTTTCTGTTGATGCATCTACTTTGAATTATGTGGATGTAAAAAGTTCGTCTCTTTAAAAGAGATTTATAAGATATTATAAATGAGCATAACTCGAAACAAGGAATCTTTCCCGCTCTTGCATCAATGTTGAATTATGTAACTGAGAAGGGCTTAACTACTTAAAGCCGTTTTTTTATTATTATGAATGACCATAGCTTCCTTACTCTTCAATAAATTGTATATCGGATTTACAAAAAAGTATGACATCCACACACACATATATCCGGACCATAATGGCTTAGAACATTGCAGTAGATGTTTTTAAAATAAGGAACGTTTAATTAAATGAATGATGTTTTTCGAAATTGTTATCATTAAAAAGCTTCTTCTATGAGAAAGTAAAAAGAATAAAAAAGATTTAAAAAAATGAACGTTGTATCTCATCGTTTTGAAATTCAGGATGAGTAGTCAAATATTTCTCATATGATTGGATAGTCGTCCTGAAAAATCGGAATGACTTTTTTATCTCTCCTTTTAGCTTCTTCAATTTTTCTGGACGACTAGAAGTAAACAAAGAAGAAAGTACAAAAAATCCGTTTTGCCTTTGGAAGGAAGAGGAACTTAAAACCCTTTACACTGCTTTAGGGTGAGAGCAATGCATATGATAGGAATGACATTATAAAACTAAAAATTATTTGAAAATATTTAAATGAGTTTAATTTTTAAGAAGAAAATTTCTTTTCATAAATTAAAAATAAATGGATTAATTAAATAATATATCAAATATAATACAGTTAATATTTGTTCACATTATATAATACCTCAGCCGTAAAAA
>NC_046659.1:92027428-92046860 GCF_010883055.1 Belonocnema kinseyi | reverse complement strand
TATTCTATATAATATTTATTTGTTTTATACTTTTTTTGAATAAAACAAATGAATATTATATATAATACTTCACACTATATATAAACTATATATCATTTTTCCGCTTGGGAGCACATACACACACACACTCATTGGCATGATAAGGTAATGGTAAGGGATTGGGTCGGAGAAGAATAGTTAATGAATGGGAAGAGGGAACAACGCACGTCAGAAGAAGATAGTAAAGGGGTTGAGCTCAAGGGATAATCTGCTCTCGAAGTCCGCCACTTGAAGCATAAGGAGTGCAAACCATAGAAAAGTCAGACATTTTTTAAATGAAAAAATTGTATTTTGTGGTGAAGGTCCAGCAGACAGTTGACGTAAAATTTTGCATGGGTGACAATTATATAGGACAACGATTATTCATTCTTCAGGAGGCCGTAAAAAGGGAAAGTAAGGGAAGTGAGGGTTGTGGAGGTGAAACAGAGTAAATGAGGAAATAGGTTTTAGGGATAGTGGGAAGAGGGGAAGTAAAGTAGAGATAAGTTGGGGAAGGAAGGAGAAGTGAGGGAATAGTATGTGACAGGAGGGGAATTATGATCGTATATTAACCCAATTGGAGGTGGGGAAATAACAGTCGTACACGCGTGAGGGCAGTAGTATGTATGAGAATATAGTCATCCATTCTAGAAGCAGTAGTATAAGTAAACGTATACTCTGTCATTATGAAGCTGTACTACATTCTCGTTATTTGAGCCAAAATTACATTATTATCTATGTTGCCAAGAGTGTAACGGTGCGAGGGAAGTAGTGCATGCCGAAGTATCGTGAGGCTGGTATAACAGTAGTATATATCAGATTATACTTATCCATGGAGAGGAAAGTGAAAAGAGAGCTAATAAGGAGGAAAAGCGAGCAAGAATTAATAGAATAAGACAGGGAGCTAAGGAGGGTGGTAAAAAGTTCAAGATAGAATAGTATAGATCGACGCAATTATAAAATGGTTACAGGTCCGAATTCAGTTACACATTGCATCACACAGAAGTGGAGGCCAATGTTTAATCAGATACAAGTCATGATTTAGCGATTGCGATAAGATTTTTTGTATAAAATCATGTAGAATTGAAAAACTGCTTTATACTTTCCAGAAAAATATGATTAGAATCGAAGAAAAACTTTGAATGGGTTTCTCAAGAATGAAAACCCAAAATAAATCAAGATCTTTTTTAAACTACACAGTACAGGTTTACTCTTTATTTTCGGATTGCAGAAAGAAAGTCAAAAGTACATATGGAAAATTAAATCATTTAAAAATATTATGCGTAAGGGGCCATCTATAAAATACGTAACACATTTTATGACCATCTTGTATCCCTCATGTACCTAATATAACACATTATAAAAACAAAGTATTATTTCAGGGTTAGTTTCGGGCATGGCCATAAGACTTAGAAAAAGTATTTCAGAGTGGTACTAGAATGATAACGCTGGTGGCAACCCTGATTCAATTATGTTATATTGAAAATAACAGCATAAACTTATTATATTCAACAACACGGCACGAAAAAAAATGATGCAATAAAAAAAAATCGCTAATTTTTACGGACATATTAAATACAATTCAGTTGCCTACTAACTTTGGAACATCAGAATTGTCAAATAATAAATAGTTTTAAAAATGAGAAGAAAAAAATAATTTTTAATACAAAAATGTAATGAACGAACTATACACTTCATGAACATTGAAACGAATAAAAATCGGTGCGTGCGTGGAAATAAATTCGAAATTTTAAAATCTTTTGAAAATTCCTTGGAATTACTTTAAATTTCCTAAATTATTTCAAATCTCTTGAAATCCTTGAAATTTTGTGAAGCTCTTGAAAATTCCTTAAAATATTAAAAAAAAATCTAATATCTTTCAAATGTTTGGAAATCTCTTTAAATTCTTGAAATCTATTGAAATTCCTTGGAATATTTTAAAGTGTCCTAAAATGTTTCAAATTCTTTGAAATCCTAAAAAAGTTTAAAATGTGAGGAAATACCTTCAAATACTTTAAAATTTGATCAAGTCTTTGAAATTCTCTGAAATCCTTAAATTTTTATGAAAAGATTATTTGCACTTGATTAAAATATAATAACTTCCCCTAAAATCCCGTGAAATGACGTAAGATATGATAATATTCCTTAAAATTACTTGAAATATTTCAAGTTCTAAGAAATCCTTTCAGACCCTGAAAAATATATTTACATACGTTATTGGGAGCCTTTAAAAACCTTTAATATCACTATAATCCTCAAAAATTCTATGAAATCACGTGAAATCCATTCAAATTCCTTTGAAGTCGTTTGAAATATTTGGAAATCTCCAGAAGCCTCTACAATTTCTTGGAATTTTTTCAAACGCCTCACCTTAACCCTATAAACCTTAACCATGTTGAATGATTTTAAGGGTAGTAATAATTTTAAAGATTGTAATAAAGATACAAAAAATACTAATCTAATTATACCGATTACCTATGTTGAGGTCGCTATAACGTTTTATAACATTATTCGAAACGTCATGCCCTAAAGCTATTACGTAGTTTATCGAATATTGGTAAATTCAAACGAGACAATCAAGAGAAATCGAGTTGAATAATTTGTAAAACTTCAAGTCCAAGACTTAGACTCGCTCTTGACGTTCGGGTCAATTAAGTCAATATTCGAATGAGAACAAGCAAAAATCTTGAGTATTAAATTTTTTGTACCTATTATTTATTATATTATTCCAAATGATCATACAGGGTGGACACGGTGGGGCTTACATACATGGCGATCTGAATGCTACCCGAATTGCACAACAGTAGGGGAGAAGCCTTTATACAGGGGTATTTTCATATTTCGCGCCATTAAAGTTGCATTCGGATCGGCCATTCGGCCAAGTCCGTGAATCTTCGGATCAAGTTTATCATAGTTTCCATGGTTGCGTTCGAAACTTCAAATGGATACAAGTATCAAAACAACATAGGTTATGTTACATAGTAATTACAAATAATAAAAGTGTTTAATTAATAATGAAGTGAGACATGTGACCTGAGAAGTAAACGTCAGTTTTCTTCTGTGCCAATAATATTATGGAATGGCTAATGACTGACAAATACTATAAATTGGTAATAATATTCTGTGATTTTAGGGGCCGAAGAGTGAATTGTGTTTAACGCTTATTTGCGGAATGAAAAAGGTATGTTATAAATAGAGAGGAAATTTTTAAATAAAGTGAATAAAATATTACATGCGAAAACTTTCAATTGACATTACTTACAATTCCTTACAGCGATTTGGGTGAAAAGGTGAATCCGAACATAACCTCGAAATAATGACAGATCGGCCCGGCATGTTTATTATACTTTCGATTGATTACTCTTTACCAAAGAAATGTTTTGTGGTTTTGTATATTTATTACTGTCAGTCTCGGCAGTAATAATTTAAACAATAATTACTTAATAATTATTTAACAATCCTGACTTATTCATTATTTTAATAAGTAACGCTTTATTCCTGAAATGAATAACTGGTTTCCATTGTTTTTTTTTCACAGATCGATCATAGATGAAATACACATTAGAAAATGAAGATGGATTATGTGCATTTCAGCTGGTTCATTTCAATGAACATTATTGGAAAATCGTTATCTCTAGACCTTATCCCAAGACTGGAGATTGGTTAACCTAAAATTAATTCTAGTTCAATCTGATGGTATAGAGAAGTATCAAAAAAATATCTCAAGGTAATTTATCTTATCTGAATTTTTATTAATAAAATATTCAGGCATTTTTTTGTATTTTAGAAAATGTTTTCTCTGGATCTCATACTAAAATTTGGTTTGATCTACCACTAAAATAAATTAGAGACTCGTTGGTGATCGAATTTTATCAGATATAAATCTAGACAAGATATTTTAGGCCAGAATTGTTATTACAATTTTTTCAGAAATTATTCTATTTGAAAAAAATGCTATCTCTGGATCTGATTTCCAAACTTTTATTCAATCAGCCTCGAAAATTTATTTTAATTCATTTTGATCGTATAGGTTTATCAAAAAGATAGCTCGAAGAAAATTAACTTGTCTGAATTTTAATTAATAAATTATTCAGGTATTTTTTTGTATTTTAGAAAATGTTTTCTCTGTACATCATAAAATTTGGTTCAGTCAACCAATAAAATAAATTAGAGATTCGTTTCTGATAGAATTGTATCAGAAATAAATCTAGACAAGATAATTTAGGTTAGAGTTGTTATTCCATTTTTTTTTTAGAAATTATTCTATTTTCGAAATTCCTATCTGGGATCTTATTTCCAAACGGGTATTCAATCAGCCTCGAAAATTAATTCTAATTCATTTTTATGGTATAGTTTTATCAAAAAGATAACTCGAATAAATTTAACTTGCCTGAATTTAAATTAATGAAATATTTAGGGAATAAAAATTCTAGCACAAAATATCGCTTCTGCATTTATTTCTGCTACACTAACAAGTCTCTAATTTATTTTATTGGTTGGTCAAACCAAATTTTAGGATGAGGTCCAGAGAAAACATGTTCTAAAATACAAAAAAATCCCTAGATATTTTATTAATTAACATTCAGGCAAGTTAAATTTCTTCGAGATATCTTTTTGGTACATCTATACCATCAAAATGAATTAGAATTAATTTTCGAGGCTGATTGAATGACAGTTTGGAAATAAGATCCAGAGATAGTAATTTCGAAAATAGAATAATTTCTAAAAAAATGGAATAACAATTCTGGCCTAAAATATCTTGTCTAGATTTATTTCTGATACAATTCGATAACCGACAAGTCTCTAATTTATTTTATTGTTTGCTAAAACCAAACTTTAGGTTGAGGTTCAGAGAAAGCATTTTCTGAAATACAAAAAAATCCCTAAATATTTCATTAATTTAAATTCAGGCAAGTTAAATTGCCTCGAAATACCTTTTTGATACACCTATATCATAAAAATGAATTAGAATGAATTTTAATGGCTGATCAAATTCCTGTTTGGAAATCAGATCCAGAGATAGCATTTTTCGAAAATAGAATAATTTCAAAAAAAATTGAAATAACATTTCTGGCCTAAGATATCTTGTCTAGATTTATTTCTGATACAATTCTATCACCAACGATTCTCTAATTTATTTTATTGGTTGACTAAATCAAATTTTAGGATGAGGTCCAGAGTAAACATTTTCTAAAATATAAAAAAATCCCTAAATATTTTATTAATTAAAATTCAGGCAAGTTATATTTCTTCAAGATATCTTTTTGACAAAGCTACACCATCAAAGTGAATTATAATTAATTTTTGAGGCTGATTGAATACCAGTTTGGAAATCAGATCCAGAGATAGCAATTTCGAAAATAGAATAATTTCTAAAAAATGGAATAACAATTTTAGCCTAAAATATCTTGTCTAGATTTATTTCTGATACAATTCGATCACCAACGAGTCTCTATTTTATTTTATTGGATGACCAAACAAAATTTTAGGATGAGATCTAGAGAAAACATTTTGTAAAATACAAAAAAACCCTAAATATTTGATTAATTAAAAGTGAGACAAGATAAATTACCTCGAGATATTTTTTTGACACACCTATACTATCAGATTGAATTAGAATTAATTTTAGGCTGCTTAATCCCCAGTCTTGGGATAAGGTCTAGAGATAATGGTTTTTCAATGATGTTCATTGAAATGAACCAGCTGAAGTGCACAAAATCCATCTGCATTTCCTGATGTGTATTTCATCTCTGATCGATCTGTGAAAAAAAACAATGGAAATCAGTTATTAATTTCAGGAATAAAGTGTTACTTATTAAAATTATGAATAAGTCACGTTTGTTAAATTATTATTAAATAATTATTGTTTAAATTATTACTGCCAACACTGTCAGTAATAAACATACAAAACCACAAAACATTTCTTTGGCAAATAATAAACAATCGAAAGTATAATAAACAAGCCGGGCCGATCTGTCATTATTTCGAGGTTATATTCGGATTCACGTGTTTATCCTAATCGCTGCAACTAAATGTAGGTAATGTCAATTTAAAGTTTACGCATTTAATATTTTATTTAATTTACTTAATACATATTCTATATATTCATAACATACCGTTTTTGCCGCAAATAAGTGTTTAACACAATTAACTCTTCGCCCATTGAGATCGCAGAATATTATTACTATTTTAAATATTTGTCACTCAGCAGATATTCCATAATGTTATTGGCACAGAAAATAATTGACGTTTACTTCTCAGTGCACAGGTCTCACTTCATTATCAATGAAACACTTTTATTATTTGTAATTACTACATAACATAACCTATATTTTTTTGACACTTGTATCCATTTGAAGTTTCGAATGCAAACATGGAAACTATGATAAACTTGATGCGAAGATGCACGAACTTGACCGAATGGTCGATCCGAATGCAACTTTAAAGGCGCGAAATATGAAAATACCCCTGTACAATGGCTTCTTCCCTGCTCTTGTGAAAATCTTATAGCATCCAGTTAGCCATATACAGGGTGGACACGCTGGGGCTTACATACATGGTCAAGTCCGTGCATCTTCGGATCAAGTTTATGATAGTTTTCATGGTTGCGTTCGAAACTTCAAACGGATACAAGTGTCGAAACAATATAAGTTATGTTATATAGTAATTACAAATAATAAAAGTGTTTAATTAATAATGAAGTGAGACATGTGAACTGAGAAGTAAACGTTTTTTTTTTTTTGCTAATACCATTATAGAATAGCTGCTCAGTGACAAATACTATAAAATAGAAATAATATTCTGCGCTTCCAGTGGGCGAAGAGTGAATGGTGTTTAATGCTTATTTTTACTGCATAAAAAAAGGTACGTTATGAATAGACAGGATGTTTTAAATAAAGTGAATGAAATATTACATGCGTAAAATTTAAATTGACATTGCCTATATTTACTGACAGCGACTAGGACAAACAGGTGAATCTGAACATAACCGCTTGAAGTTTCAAACGCAACTATGAAAACTCTCATAAACTTGATGCGAAGATTTACGGACTTGACCGATCCGAATGCAACTTTAAAGGCGCGAAATATGAAAATACCCCTGTATAATGGTTTCTCCCCTGCTATTATGCAATCCGGGTAGCATACAACTGGTCATGTATGTAAGCCCCAGCGTGCCCACCCTGTATAAGAATATATTTTGTATGCTTGACTTTTTTCTAAGTGAACGAAATAGGAATTAAACAAATGAAATTAATTTCGGAAACATTTAAGGAAAGATTTTAATTATGAAAACTTGCTGCAATGAAATTTGTTTAATGATCTTTGTAAATGGTCAAATTTGGAATAAGACCACTGAGAAATGATCTCGAATTTATATATCATGTTTTGTTTGCCTACTCTTCGATTCTACCCAAGGAGGGTTGATAATAAATAAAGGCCTATTGAATAATTTATTTAACAATATTTGTTCATTATTAAGCGATAAAGATCACGAGTCGATAAGTTCCTGTCTTGTCGTGCATCATTATTATGGATATTTCAGTTTCGCTGCTACTTAATACATTCGGAATTAATATACTTTTAATGAATAAACATGAAACAATACCACTAGAATTTTATATTATTCGTTATTCGTGAAATTTATAAACAGCTCTAACATTTTTATCTATATTTTTTATTTAAAAAGAAGTTCTAGATGTAATTTATTCAAATTTATAACATTAATATCTACTAGGGTAATCTAATAAAAGTTTAAAAAACATAAAAGAATGATTGATAACGACAATAATAATAAAAAGTCTTGGTAGCTCAGGCGTTTAGCCGCTCAGACTTCACGTTCGAGGTTTAGCCGATCAGACTTCACGTTACAGGTTTGGGCTTTGTTCCCTGAGCAGTAACGGCTTTCTATGTTTTTATATGTACTTTTACTGAGGTTATGGTGGTTCGGATTCAACTTTAATCTGTAAGTCCCCTCATGATGCAATTGACTGCAACTCAGTCCGTAAATGCTGAGGTGAAAAATAAAGTTTTGAATAATATGTCAAATGAGGCATGCTGTTCTTATCAGATCACTTGATTGTATTACAAAAATGTGTCCATGACCTCAAACCTGAAACAACAATGAGCAAAATAATAAATTGACGAATTTTAAATTGAAAGTCGATAAAAATAAAGAGTTTTCAATTTTTCTTTCAAATTAAACTGTTGAAAAACGTGAAATACTAGATTCGTTAAAAAATTTAAGATCCAAATCTTAATAATGGAATAATTTTCACATTTATATTTTCAAAAATTCATAAACTATTAATTTAAGCTCGTCAAAATTGTGAAAAATTTAATTGCTAATACTTAAAATGGAAGATTTCCTAATTTAAAACTTTTATAGTTAAAAAGTCTGCAATTATTATATTTTACAATTAAAAAGTCTTCAATTTTTACGATGTATATTTAAAATTTCATTCGGTTAGAAGATTCGGGGTTGAAAACTCTTTCGTTCAGATTGAAGAATTTCAATGGTAAACCTTCATAATTGTAGAACTTTTAACTCTAAATCTTAAAAATGGAAGATTTTTTATTTAAAAATTTGACAAATTAAAAATGATGCAAGTTTTAAGTTTTACAATTGAAAATGCTGTCTTTTTAATTATTTAAATTTCATCAATTTAAAAAATTTAAAATTAAGAACTCTTGGCTTTTAAATTTCAAAATCATCACAATTTAAGAGTTATTATTTATACATTGACAAATCGTAAATATTTAATACTGAAAAGTTTTAAAACAAAAATAGTTAAAATTGCAGAATTTAAGTGTTTAAGTATTTAATATTTAAAATTTACAATTAAAAATTCAAAAATGTTTAATAATAATATTAATTAAATAACATTTTTAAAGAATTTGTATACAGAAATGAAAAAATCATATGCAAATCAGTCAAGAACGATAAAAAAAAGTCAACGGTATTCATCAAAATCACGACAGGGATGGCCTCTAACCAAAAAAGTTATATTATTTGAAGATATTTAATAAGAAATGAAACTTTCTCTTTTCTTCATTTACAATAAACAAAGCAGTTTTGCGAGTGATGGAATACGGTGTATTTAAAGTTGTGCCATGTACGAAAGCATCCAATTTCCTACACCATTCAGCACAATGTTTCTTACCAACAATAAAGAGCGAAGACATAGAAAGTTTCAGATTTCAGTCGTGGCGCATGGTGCCGCGGCTTTATGGAAGCGAGTGAGGGTGAAAATGAATTTTCAGCGACGACATTGAATTACAGGAGCTGCGAAATAATGAAAGTTGGGAAATGGTTATGGACCTCCGCGCGGGAGGTCCAAAAGTCCTGGAACTGGTGCTAGTGGGGTGCAGATCTTTCTTGGTGGCTGCTTTTATGAGTTTCGGAAGGCGAGCTGTATCCAGATGGAATATGCTTGGGATTCGAAGTTCTTGAATGTTTTATTCACACTTGATACGAGATTCATAGTTACGTGATGCGAAATTTAAAGCTTTTTCAACTTTGTGGCCAGACAGTGGACGGAATAAGACATCGGGAACGTGATCTTCGATACGTTTTTCGAAAAGTTTTGGAATTACGATTTTCGATTTATACATCGAATAGTCTTTCTTCTTAGAAAATAAATGGGAAAACTCAGAGAAAAATGCAGAGATAGCAAAAATTTATTTTCTCTAGTGTAGATGCATTAAAGGATAATCAAACGGTTATAATTTTGCAATTAATTAGAGCTTGCAATAAAATCACGCGCGTTAAGCGTACGTATCTATTAAAAATTTGAATTAATTTCAGGAAATTTAAATTTTTTTAGAATGAAAAACTTTCAAATTGTTCATTATACTCTTTAAAATTCAACAATTCATTTAATTGCAAAATTAAAACTCATAAAAGTTAAACATTAAAAATTCAACATTCAAAATAATAATACAGAACTTTAAAATTGTAAGAATTTAAAATTAAAGAAATGATTTAATCAGTGAAGTATGCATTTCAGGCAGTTACCGGACAATAAAAAAATATTACATTAAAAATTAAAAAGTAAAATAAATATTGTACGACAAGATTGCTATACATGATGTAAATTTCTGAAAATCCACATTTTGAACCATTTTCATTAAATAATTTTAAGTTGAGTTTAAAACGTTTAATATATTGGATCATTTTCAATAACAACATTTAATTTTCAATACCTAGTTAAAAATAAAAAAAGAATACAACACTAGATTGTTATATGTTTGAAATTACACAATATTGTAACCCTTTCAATGTAAATTATTTTTAAATTTGAGTTAGAAAATTTGAATATTTTGTGACATTTTCATATAAAGAATGATTTAATTTTCAATCCTTAGTTCTAAAATTTTTATTTGGAAATTTTGCAATTTTGAAAGACTTCATAGCGTAATTATTGTTCTGTCATTTTTAATTTTTTAATTGAAATCTACAACATTGCATAATTTAAAATTAGTAACCTCCATAAATAAGGAAATTTCAATCTAAATCTTTTCGAATTTAAACATTGGAACATAAAAAAACTTTGATTTCAAGGACTCATATCATATCATGTCATGTAGTATTAAGTAAATTCAAGTCGGTTGGATATATTTTTGTACTATAAAATGTGTTTTATAATAAAAAATGACCGTTATTTTTATCATTTAAAATTGAAGAATTTTAAATACTATACATTTTTTTAAATTCAATCACTTTAATCCACAGTGCAAAATGCAGCATAGGACTAAATACATTAATAAATAGTAAATAATGAAACATTTATAATGTTTTTGTTTGTACAGCGAGAGTTGTGAATAGGGAAAAAATATATGAACTATTTAATTTAATTTAAAAGAAATAATGAAAACAATGAAATTCGTTCCCCGTAACTGATTTAAGTCAAGGCGAATTTCCCGTGTTGTTTAAGAATTCATGAAATGAATAATTTATTCCTCTTTTTTTCAGATGACTAGGAATTCCTCTGTAAAAAAATGAATCTCTCGAGAGGCTTTTTCCATGAGACTGGCGATTTTTGACTCGTTTATCAATATTTTTCGCATGAGTCAGGACTTTTGTATAAACACCATATTTACAAGGAATATACGATCTTGAAGAAAATTCAAACCATAAACAGTCCATCAGGAAGCAGGAGGAAAATTATCCAGTGGTTATTAACATCCTTCATAAATATTCACTTTATGAAGGAATAGCAGGAAAATCAAGCAGGGAAAGAGAGAGACCGGAAGTTACGAGAAGCCCTGAGAAACATAAATCTTTTGGTTTACGCGTGTTTCCGCCTGCGGTGATTTTATTCCGCGGAATCACGGCAGAGAAATTTCTGTCACGACATGTATAATATCACGGCACCAAGTTACGACGCTGATATCAATTTAAGATGTGCTACAATAAGGGAAATAATAGAATGTATATTGCTCTATATATGCAAAGCCTGTGCAGAGTTGTCTCAATTTTCAGGATTAATTTTGCGCGGAATAATTTACCGCGATGTTGAGAATAATTAAAAGGAATTAGCTGAGTAAGGAATGTTTCTAGTGGTGTAAATGCCACGAAAAAAATCTTTCTGTGAAAAATTACCATGAACTGGATAAAACCAGAAACCTTTTCTGATACCTCATGATACAAAGTTATTTTGCATTTTTTTCAGATTCAAGACGTTCATAAATTACGTAATACATTTTTTGCGAATTTTTACCCGTCTTCACCTAGGTAACAAGCCTTAACAAAGTCGTCTTGAGCCCTTGGTTATTAAGGGAGTAACCCCAGTAATAGAATTACAAATGAAAATCGTTTGATGTTTGGATGACAGTTGTATTAAAATGTACTGAAGCTCTGGTTAAAATGTTGGAACTTTTCAGAGCTTCGTAGTCGAGAAATCGATGGTTGAAAATAACATGTGGTCTTATGAGAAGACGTACTTTTTTTAGTATATAAGAAGATTGAAAAATAAAAAAATTCTGAAATAATTCTGACATATATATAATGATATCCGAAATTCATATCAACTTCCAAGAGTATCATTGAGAGCCCATACGAAAAGCAAAATGCGCGAAATTCGAATAACAGGCGTGCTAATACGCGACGTTGCCAAACTTATGGCTGCGACCGGTGAGTCAATAACAAATCAAAGCGTTCTCTCAACTGACTTGCTACGTACCAAGGGTACTTCCTTAAAATGAAAATAAAGAAATTAAAACAATATGGAACATGAGACAGAGGAACTATACAACTTCATTTAAAATAGCCTAAATATTTTCAAGAACGATAATATAATTTTGTTAAATTTTTTATGAAATCATTTAAGTTTATGGTCGTGGCAACGTATACCGAAATTTCGGTAAAAATAGCAAGATTTTTTCACTACACATAGAATAAAACAAGTAAATTTTTAAACCTATCCAAAGTTCATTAAAATTCTATTAAATACCCGAAAGTTCGTTCAAATCATTGGAAAAATTTAGAAATAATTGAAATAATTGATGGTTTCTTCAATCTTTGAAATGCTTTGAAATTTCATTAAAGTATTGTAACATCTCTTAAAATATCGTAAACTGCATACCTTTTTGAGAGTCTGCCAAATCCCTTAATGGTGATGAAATCATCGGAAATCTGATATAAATAACTTAAAATCCGTTGAAAATTCCTCAGAATCTTCTGAAATATCTTAAAACCTCATGTCCCATAAAGTCCTTTAAATGTTGAGAAATTCTAAGAAGTTTTTTAAAACTGTATGAAATTTTTTCGAATCCCTGAAAATCAAGAAAATTTCAAGAAATTCCTTGAAAATTTTTTAATCTCTTAAAACCTGTTTTCAATTCTTTAAAATACCTTAAATTATTTTATATAATTTGCAATGCTTTGCAATTTTTAAAAGCTCTTGAAAATTAATTAGAATGTTAAAAAAAAAAACTAAATTCTCTAAAATCTCTTTACAATCTTGAAAAATACTGAAATACCTTGGAATCTTTTAAAGTATACTAAAATGTTTATAATTCTTGAAAATCCAAAATAAATGTTAAAATCTTTGGAAATGCCTTACAATATTTGAAAATCTCTTCAAATTTCTGAAATCATTTGAACTTTTTCACAGCTCTCGAAAATTTTTAAAAATATTTTTAAAAAATCTTGAATCATTTAGAATTCTTTAAAATATTAAATATTTCTTTTATTCGTTGGAAATACCTTGAAATAGAGTAATAGCACAAACCCTAGACAACTTCCCCCAAATTGTTGGCACTCTTCTCTGATTTCATAGATAATACATTTTTATTAGCATGGTTTGCCTCGATCAATTTCATTCTACTATTAATTTTACATATAATGCATATAATTATTATTCAATGCAGAGCGAAGTATGAATCCAAAATAAAATAAGTTCACTTAACTTTTTGGCATGCCAATAATAGGGTTAAGGTAATAAGAATGGATGCTAAATCCTATTTGATTTTTTTTCTTCAAATCTTTGAAATCCTAGTAAATTCGTTAAAATAACTTACTGACAACACTTAAAATCCTTTGAAATTGTGAAATTCTCGGAAATCATATCAAATCCTATAAAAACCGTTGAAATTTCTTTAAAATCCTTTAAAATATTTAGAAATCTTGTAAATCCTCTGAAATTCTTTTGGAATCTTTCAAAATACCTAGCATTATCCCACTAAGCTTTAAATATGACGAATGCAACTTTAAAATTTGTAACAAAAACTTTATTCTTATGAATATTTTTCTACAGAGTAATGTAAAAAATTAAAATACTATTCTAATTATACTGACATTGAAGTCTTTGTAACGTCTTTACGATTTTTTATTTTAATTACTAAACTTTAACATTATGCTATAATTTTGGATGCATGGATTATGGATAGGAAAAAATATTACGTTACTGTATTAATTTATTCCCTTCCCCTACGTAACATATCCAAAGGTATTATAATATCTTTAAAATCGTATCCACAGCTGTTAGGTAATTTATGGATGTCTCCGTAAGGTACAGTTCCACAAAAATGAAAATGTTTAAAAACTGAATTCGGAGATGCTATAAAATATCATAACGGATGTCCCCGGACTCTTTTTTGAGGGATAATAACAAAAAAATTATTGCACTAAATAAAAAATGTATGCATGTGTATTATTTTGAGGTTACGTCGTTTTTCATCTCTGCCTTTCCGACAATTTGGAAATTATTTATGAAATAAAGTTTTTTGATTATCTGCAAACAAGGTTAGTTCCGGAAGATTAGTTACTATGTTTATTTGTAAGTCCAAAGTTTTCGGCCAGAAATATTGTGTAGTTTGGAAATAACGCTTGGGAGAATTGTAACACAAATAACCTGGAAATATACACACACGTTGTTAGCAATATTAAAATTTGTTTGAAAAAAACACACAAAAAGTGTGCTGGGACGTCCGTTAGCATGTTCGCTATCATTTCCCAGATTTTGGAGACAAAATATTTCTTATACTAGGAAAAAAGCCGGGGAATCTAACACTGAAAAAATCGATACTAATTCCTAAGCGCTATACAAATTAATCACATTTTGCTAAATTACAGTTTTTTTTAATTAACCCACAAAAAAGTGTGTGGGGACGTCCGTTAGCATGTTTGTGGCCATTTCCCAAATTTTTAAGACAAAATATTTATCATTCTAGAAAAAAAGCCGGGGGAACCTAAAACTGGTAAAATCGACAATTTTCTAAGTATCGCATGCCCTTGGTCAGTGTCTTATTTTTCTTTCCCATGGTTTTAAATGAATTCGATAGATAGTAAATTTGCAAAAAGGTGAAATATAGAATAAAAAAAGGATAACTCCGGATTATCATTATTAGCGAAACTAGTCAGAATACAACCTTCTGGAATACCAAAGTCTGCCCACTTCTGCTGAGTTTTGGATTAACTTATTTTACCTTTATTTTAAGAAACTTTGGGTTAATCCACTTGATAAAAGTGAATTAGATACAGAAATGAATATGCAAATAAATACGAGCGACCCGAAATGCGTAATTGTGTGCCCAACGAACTTTTACAACCCTCGAAAGATATTTAGCCAGCGGTGGTTGTGCCCTCGGGGATGTCGAGTGGGTAAATGATAAATTTTCAAAGCAACGAGTAGATACTTAGCCGGTGCATGTTTGTCCACTTCAGTGCTTTGTCCTTTTTCCATTCGCCAAGCCGCACTTGGTGCTTTTGTGTATCCTCTACGAAGTATATACTGTACAAGAGTTCCTATGTCTATCTTACGTTCATGATCTTCGCCTCCATGGTGTTGCATTCTACAGCTTTTTCATCACGTGTATGGCTCTCAGTGAAATAAATAGAGAATTAATTAGTGTGAGTGCTCCCTACACATGAACTACGTTAATTCGTACTTATTATTCTCAAAGAACTTTTGCAAAATTAATGCCGCTTCTGGAGTACTTAGGAAAATCCTGGGTTCGCGCTATCATGGGAAGGATGTTAATGGAAATAGTTAGTGCTTTCATAATGTCAGATACATAAACAAAATAGTATATTATACACCAAGGGAGAGAAACGAGCTTTCTCGGCGAGTATACTGAGAGAAACAACTGTTTCTGGTTTACTAGGATTTAACTAGTATCTTTAGTTCGTTAGAAGGATTACTATGTTAATATAAGTAAGCTAACCAGAGAAATAAATTCACTAGTAACACTGGTAATTTCAACTGTTTTTATGGACAAATTAACTCTCAAAAACATTGTAACTTTAACAAACAAAAACTTTTAATTGGAAAAAGAATATTTTCTAAAAAGAACCTTACTTTAGAAGTGAATTGAACCAAAATTGTGTTCAACCTAACAAATAATAATCAAATGATAATCAAATAATAATCCTAAGTAAGGTAAATTATTATTTTAACCATTTTTCTTAAATACATTTGTTCGAAAGTTTAATGTAGGGGAGAGTGGGGTATGGTGTCGGGGAAGGACTCGA
The DNA here is from genome assembly GCF_010883055.1 of Belonocnema kinseyi. Lineage (NCBI taxonomy): Eukaryota > Metazoa > Arthropoda > Insecta > Hymenoptera > Cynipidae > Belonocnema > Belonocnema kinseyi. The sequence goes on along the minus strand of NC_046659.1, from coordinate 92,030,869 downwards.
TGACTATTATAAATAACGTCTGTGTCTGTTGGTTTTTATATAAATTTTGTTGCATACAAGTAAAATTAGGATTCAAGTTACACTTTCATGCCCTATAATTTTCATTCCACAATGTTTATATTATTGAAATACACCGACAGTAATATAATGGTCGCCATGCCCCAGGGTATAGATCACGCTAGTCGAAAGGCAAAACTCTCGGATTAATTTAATTTCAAGTAATGACGTAGTTAAAAATCGTTTTGAGGAATGAAACATGTTACCTGATAATTTACACTAAAAAATACAGACATCAAAATCACATTTCAATTACAATTAATAGGGCATCTGATTTAAAGCCCGGCGCTACAGTTGACTCTCCCCTGCGGGAGTTTTTCGGATCGAAGACTTTGAATTCAAAGACAAAATTTTGAAATGACGAGTAAAGACAGCGGATCCAATACAGTTTAACAACATTGTAAAAATAACATTTAATTGATTAAAAATCGATACTTGCAGGATTTTTATGCCGCTTATCTGAAGTCCAAGATTTCAAATATAAATATGGCGGATTGGATGCGGAGCAATATTATCGGTTTTATGTCACTGTTAATTATAGTAATTTACATATAACATAAAAGAAACTTATTTTATTTATATTTACAATTTCGCTCTGCCATAATGTATTCTCCGTTTTGAATTTTCCAACGAGGACCTTAGATTCGAAGTCAGCGACATGAAAAACTCCTGAGTGCCATTTTTAATCAAATTGGTTTTATTGTCCCAGCGCTGCTCCATCTTATTGGAACTGCTATTTTTAATTTTGAAATTTTGACATTAGATTTGAAATCAGCGACCGGAAAAATCTCCCGTATAGTAATTTTTAGTCAGATCGAATTTGATTTAGAATTTGTTCAGCCATATTGGATCGACTATTTAGAATCTTGACATTTTTACTTTGGATTTGAATTCAGTTGTCCCAAAAAACTCCTTATAGGAATTTCAGTACTATCGTTCTTGTTTACATTTTTTCCCCCATATCGCATCAGCCATTTTAAATGTTACACTTACTTTTTTATTTCAATTTAGTGAGCGCAAAAACCTTTGCATGTAAATTTTTTGTCATATCAGTTTTGATTTACGCTTTTGATCTATTATATTGGATGCCTCATCTGGAATTTGGACATTTTGACTTTGGATTCGAACTCAGTAACCCAAAGACCTTAAGCACTATGAATGGTGGAATTTACTTCAGTGGGAATCATTCATGCCATGAACGGTTATAATAGCAAATTCAATTGTTCTTTGAGTTATCTTCATTTCAGATTAATAAATTGAATACATTTTTGTGTATTAAAAAAAACATTAGATTTTTATACATATTTAAAAGTAGTAGTTAATTTTACAAGCTACATTTTGGTAGGATGGAAACGAAACTACGTTTTGCTCTATTTTTCAAACGAGAACAAGAGAAAGATTTCTCCTTTGAAAAATGCAGCAAAACGTAGCTTTGTTTCCATCCTATCAAAATGTAGCTTTGATAACTAAATACTGCTTTTAAATATGTATAATAATCTAATGTTTTTTTAATACACAATAAAATGTATTCAATGTATTAATCTGAAATGAAGATAACTCAAAGAACAATTGAGAAAAGGAGAATTGAGGATGCATATACATAAATACTTGATATGATATAAGGAACTTTTATATACACAACTTTCTCCTGATGAGGAAAACATATAGTTTTTGAAACGTCGAAGAATGTGAATAAAGGATTCTTTCAACACCTAAATCCTATGATCTGAAGTATGTCATTTTTAACCTTTCATTCATTGTTTTAATTATTAAATATTTTATGGGTTTTTATGTTTTAGCTTCTGTTTTAGGTAAGAATTAAAATTACTATCAAAACCTAATGAAGGAGAGCTGATTTTTATAAAGCCCAAACCAAAATAATTGTAAAGAATCTTCCAAGAAATAAAATTAAACCTTGATTATTACAACATTCGAATTTTATAGGAATTAGGGTTTGTACCTTAAATTGAATCTAAACCACAAAAATTCTGATAAATTTGATTATATGAATACTCTAAACTCAATCACTTTTCAAATTGTATATTTTTGAAGTGGACTGTACGCAGTGAAGATTCTTAACAGTAGTTTCTTTTTACATTCTTATCACAAAAGGTGTTAGATTTGTGTAAAATTTGACTCCACCAGTTTTGTCAAATGTCCACGTTTTGAGACCTCCTGAATCCAAACAACAGGTGTTACGACGTATGTATGTATGTCTATCTGTTTCCACAATAAGGGATCATTCAAAAACTACGTAACGCGTTTTTCTTTTGCTTGAATAAAGATGAGAATATAGTTTCCGTGAAGTCAATAGTGATACAGCGATATGGAAAAAAAGAAAAACGTGTTACGGATTTTGTGAATGATCCCTAACTGTTGAAAAAATTATTATATTAGATTGGCCTTTGGTACACTCTTAGTTTTCTAAACTAAAGGTCAAGTTCGTTAGCCAGCCATTTTGGATAAAAATTCTAAAAGTGGGTACATCTTGAATATTTTGCAGACCACTTTTTTAAAATTCGAAAGTTCTCTGTAGAGTTATTCTTAGTATTCAAAAATTTGAACAATTTATCCTAATGAGTTTCTTCATAAAACCAAAATTGACCAGAGTTACAGCATTTACAAAATTCTAAGAAACACACGAAAATGAACATTTTAAGCAAAATAACGCACGATATTAAAAAAAGTCCAGAAAAGAAAAATTTTCCTTTTTGAATGCCCTACAAGATTACCATAACAACTTTTTGAAATTACTTGAAAAATAACAAATCCAAATGTTGACAGCATACAAAATAACGAAAAATCCAAAAATTACATTTTTCGGCCAAACTATGCGAAAAACGGTAAAAGATGACTAGATTTCGCTTTAATCGTGAAAAACATAATTAAAAGTAAAAAAATCAGCCCGCCGCGTAGGCACATTCTCATCACAACATTTGTTATTAAATTTATTTTTTGTCTCGTGGGGGGGGGGGGGGTTCAAAACATTTAATTTTGCTATGTTTTCAATGCTATTTTTTACGATTAAAACCAAAAAAAGGAACTATTAAAAAATTATTCATGGCAAATTAATTCATTTTTACATTCTCATTAGAGAAGGTATTAGATTTGTGTACAATTTGACCCACCCGGTTTTTGTCAGATGTCCACGTTTTGAGACCCCCTGTATCCAAAAAACAGGGTTTTACGAATGAGTCCTTCTGCCTGTAGTTTGTATACATGTGTGTATGGCTTTATTATATATGTACACTGGTCTGTTTGCACGATAACCTTTGAAAAAATTAATATATTAGATTGGTTTTTGCTGTTCCTCTTTTATTGTCCTAAACTAAATGTCAGGTTTGTTAGGCAGCCATTTTGGATAAAAATTTAAAAAGTTCGCAA
>NC_046659.1:92003197-92027328 GCF_010883055.1 Belonocnema kinseyi | reverse complement strand
AAACTAGTCCAAGGCTATTTAAAAACAACCTGCAACACTTGACTGAAAGCGAGAGTTTGGTGTATTTTTGAGACCACTTTTTTTTAATTCAAAAATTTTCTTGATGGATATTCATAGTATTCAAAAAGACGAACAATTTATCCTAATTACTTTTTTTCACAAAAAAAACGACCATAGTTATAGCATTAAAAAAAAAAACGCAGGAACATGAACCTTTTAAGCCAAATAGCGCACAATACGACAAAAAATCCGGAGAAGAAAAATGTTGCGTCTTGAATGTCCTACAAGATTATCATAAGAACTTACTGAATTTTTTTGAAAAATCCAAAATTCAAATTTGGAAATGCAAAATAATGGAAAATCCAAAAATTACATTTTTTCATTTAACAATTTCACAGTATAAAGCATATTAAACAGCGCTGATGCCCCCCCCCCCTCAATAAACAAAGTATCGTTGGATTGTTGGTGTAACTATACCCTCGACGCCAGACGATTGGAGAGACTTTTTGTAAATTATTAGGAGATAATGCAATAGAGCACCACAGATGTGATGTAGAACACGATGCGGTAGAAAATTCAATTCACAAAGTGTGGGTCACTGAGATTAGGGATATAATTTAGAAATTAAAAAACAGTCGGGCTTCTGATTAGACTGCATGTGTAACTTTTGAATTGTGAAAATAAAGTTGGAAAGGAGATAATTCAGTTTTAAAAAAATGGCAGAAGTTGCAATAAAATGTTTGATAACAAAAGTTTTTTTAAGAATGTTCATTTTTTTAAACGAGACAATGAAACTACGTATTTTTTAATGCCAATGCATGTTTTACTCGATTGCGAAATACGAGATACGTGTTGAGAATGTGTTCGCTAAAGCCGAAGGAGCTTTAATAAAAGAGAATTCCCAAACGACACATTACTGTTTTCGATGCTTTGATCTTTAGTTGTTGTTTTTATTTTATTTTAATGAGAAAAAAATGTTGAATGTTTCTATAAAATAAAAGATTAACAAGTAATTAATAGTTTCCATACAAAAAATAAATTAATTGTAAATTATAGTTTAAACTTTAGTTTTCAAAATACGATTTGATTTGACGTAACTTGAAGTTTCTCTGATTACTAGTGTAGTTGTATACAACAACCTGTTCTAGTAGTGAACCAGTGAAACATGAAACTATCAACGCTAAATTACTCGTTTCACGAAAATTGAGTTTAAATTCTATTTCGAACTTGAAGCACAAATTCGATTTCATACGCCCTTTGCAGCAAGGAGTTTCTGACATGTTATAGTCACTCACGTTATTGATATAGAATAGTTTAGAAAATCGCGTACAATTTTCGTCCCATTAGCATTTCTCTTAAATTATATTCAAAAATAATGTGTGCACTAATATGTGTACTTCAATGACAATTTTTATTTCGAAATCAATAATCATTTTTTAAACTCCTAACCAACGTGAAAATAACTTTTGCAGAAAATTATATTTTTCTCTCCCCCATTAAAAAGTTATGGAGAAAACATAAATTTTCTTGTTAGTTATGTTTGTTTTCTCGAAGCAGGCTTTAAAATTCAATATTTGCTCCTGGAACTTTACACACTAGCTACAGAGCGATCATTTCGTTTTAGAGCCTTTCCTACTTTTCGCAAGTATTGTTAAAGTTTACAGTTTCTGTAATGGTAAAAGAATTTACAATGAAAGACTGCGTTAGTGAATTAAAAGGTGTCGAGGATAAATGATAAAACTAATTATGATATTTTAAGCCCCACAAAATAAATTTCGCAGAAAACTTAAAAAAATGGTTATTTTTATATTTTTAGTGAAAGAAATTGATAAATTTAGAGTTATTTGAAACGGTCAACAGAACGGATAAAATACAATGCAGAACTTCTGCCAAGATTAGTCTTACACGGCTAATCTTAATAGACTTCATCCCCAAGAATCTTACCCTCTTTAGTTTTAATTTTTTTCGTTTCGCGAAAGAGTAACAACTGTTTTAAGACCTAAGACGAAAAAATTGCTAGATTTAATTTGAAAAATGTTGTTTTATTTATTTTATACAATTTGGGATGCAGTTTTTCTCCATTTTTGTCCGTTTCTAGAATGTAGAAGGAATACTTTAAATATTTTCTAGATGCACAGTCATCTTAAAAATTACGTAATCTAAAACTTCATTCATAAAATTGAAAAAAAAATCATTGATCATTTAAACAAATGATAATAAAAAACCTTAGCGTAAATAATAAAAAAATTTGAGATCATAATTGTTTATTTCAATGTAGTTATTTCCATATTTCTGTTTTTTCTCTCGTTTCAGGCAAAAGTTTTAATTTTCATATAATTTAAGTTTAAAAATGCCCATTCTATTCCTTGAAAGATTGATCACAACTCCATTCATCGCGGTTTAAGGCAAATCATTTTATTTAGAAGTAATGTGTACAATTATTTATTGAGTCAAACCATTTGCTAAATAATATTGAATAAAAGCGTGATAAATAAATCATAAAAAGCTTTTTGAAAATAGAATGAGATTTTGCAATTCAAAATCTATTAAAAATTATTATTTTTGCCTACACGCAGAGAAATTTCAAGAGATTAATTCACGGAAGCGCGTTATTTTTGAGCTCCAATTTTTATGTGCTTTAAATACTCGGAATTTATAATATAAAAGCATAGGATTCGAGACCGGAGAGAAAAGGAAATGCTTGAAATTTCAAGACCTATGCTTTAAAAGCAAGGGTTCCGAGATATTAGTTTTCGTGCCAACGCGTGATAAAATCAAGGAGCAGTGTCACGCATTGCTCTCCCGAAATTTCTCTCCGTGTAGAGTGAAATAAAATATACAAATATGTACTATACCTCGAACATCCTTGAAAACAAAAATAATTAAATCACTACACCCATTTTTTTAAATAACCATTCTCGTGTTGTCCATATACGTACTTGAAAGATCAGTAGATTTAATTTGGTTTTCAGTCAAATATAAGATTTTTTTTAAAATATGTAGAGACTTTTTCACTTCAACATTTGTGTTGCGTAGAAGGTGAGAGGGCGAGCGTGGAAAAGTATGGATAGAGGAGTAAGGGCAAGTAGGAAAGGGGTGGGGAAATGGAGGTGGAAGAGAAGGGGGCGTGAAGGCGGGAAGTATTTTCGGTGTGGGTAAGTAGGGGTGAGTGGAAGTTGAAGTATTGAAAGAGCCACAGGGGAGGAAGTAGTGAGGGAAGAGGAGGGTAGTAGAGTAGAGGTGATGAAGGGGATTTGAGAAAGGTTAGATGGAGATATGGCCGAGGGACGTGAGCGGAAAAAAGGGCAAAGAGTGATGCGTAAGTAGTGGAGGGGAGCGTGGGTACGGGGTAGAGGTAGGGATACAGGAGGTATGGAGCAATGGGCGACAAATTGGGAGGGGGTAATATAACGATAGAAGTGATGGCGGTAATGAGACTTAGGGTAATTAGGGGTAGTGGGTTGGGAGGGAGAAGTGAAGGAGGGGCATTATGGGTTGTGATTTGAGGGCCAATAGGGGAGGGGAGAGGACGATATTATAGAAACGGATAGGACAGAAGATTTGAATGACTTGCAAGTAACCCTACCCAATTGTCATTCATCGATTTTAATTAAAGCTTGCTGAGTGGTAAAATATTAAAAAATATTAGCCCCGCGCTTATTTATATCTGCCCTCACTGATTTTTAGGGGTAGAAATGACCCCTATCAAACCACAAGCAGGCTAACCCACCTAAAGCTAGAGATAACAGGTTTAATCGCTGTTTTCTTTTAAAAAGTTAAATTTTACACCGTAAACTACCTCACATAACATCTACCCCTAGGTAACTTAATTTATTCAAACACCTATCCCTAATCTGCCAACCCCTGCACGGAGAAAAATAGATATTGAAAAGCAGGTATTAAAAACATATTAGCCTTGAACAGTGTGTTATCTGTTTAATACAAAAATCGCATAATTATGCAAAAAGGCGAATGCTTGAGGATTGGAATTTTCAAAACAGAGGACTACGATATTAACATTCTTTTGCATTTTATAGAAAATGGCATGCTTTCCAGGTGATTGTTGCACAATTAAAAAATATTTCTTGAATATCTTTGATTCTGCCCTTTAATATCTTGGATATTGTCAGTTAAAATCTTCTTTTTAATATATACGGATGCTCTACTTCAGTATCTAGATTTCTGTCCCATAGTTAAATCGCTAAGATATTACCTATTAATATCTAGATAGTCTGTGCTAACATCTATTTTTCTCCGTGTGTAAACCACCCCTACCAAACCACGCATGTGAAATTCTATCATATTATGAAAAATTAACCATTAAATTAGTTGCTTCCAGGGTTCCCATGGTGGCTGCTTTGTCTAATTTCTTCTGAAATTTCCTCAACATACAGAGAAGTCCCGCTACATAAGTTCCCGAGATACAAGATAAGCCATTCCAAGGGGGCGATAGAGAGGCGCTTAGAAGGTCAGCGGAGTTGCACAGTTTACGGTTTGGGTAATCAGAACAGCATGCTTGGTATGCCATTCGAGATCAGTCGTTCAGTTCAGTAATTTGAAAACAGTAGTACAGATCAATGTTTAGTCATCCATTTGAGCCAATGGGAAAGGTTAACAGGCTTATGGTTATGTAGTACAAATCAATGATTATTCAGATATTCAGGGAAGTAGTACAGGTCAATGGTTAGTCAGAAATTTGTGGAAGTAGTAAATATCAGCGTTTAATGATAAATTTTACACAGTAGTGCAGATCAACGTTTAATGAGTCATTCGAGAAAGTAAATTAGATTAGCGTTTAATGAGGCATTTTGAGACAATCGTACAATTCAATGTTTAATTAACCATTCGAGGACAGTAGCGCAGGTCGAAATTTAGCTAAACATTGGTTCGGTAGTACAAATCAATACAGTAATACATGCCAGAGCTTAGAGAGATCTATGCTCTGGCATCCATTCAAGACAGTAGAAAAGATCATCGGATAGTCAGGCATGTGATCAGTTGAACAAGACAATGCGTAGTCAGAACTTAGATCCAGTAGTAAATATCAGCGCTTAGTCAGTTTGAGGCATTATTACAGAGCAATATTCAGTCAGTGATTAGGGATAATGCATCAGGTCAGCTTATAGTCAGCAATTTTGGAAAGCAGCGCAGTTCAATTAGTTATGAGGTGGCAGTAGTGCAGTTTTAAAAGTAGTCAGAAATTGGTTGCGACAGTACAAATCAATGCTTGGTTAGCCATTTGGACCAATGCTTCAGGTCAGCATTTCGTCAGTCATTATGAACAGCAGTAAATGTCAATGTGAAGTCAGCAAAATCTCTTTTAAATTTCTTTTAACAACACGGCTTCGAAAGAAGGTGTATACTAATATAAATATATCTATATGCTGTTTGATATAATAAGACGATTGTTTCGATTTTGGTCATCACAGGATGACACTCTTGGGTTGTTAATAGTTCGGAGTTTAAACAAAGTATGTTGGTAACAGCATTCTGGTAATTGGCTTCAAAATATTTCCACTATAACTACAAGAGGTGCGTAGAGTCAGGCGAAGATTGCTGAAATTACTTTAGAACTCTCTAGCCATGTTGGAAGGACATCAACGTCGCTGTCGCTTTGTTACTATCAGCAAGACCTTTATTGCGCATTACCATCCACGAGGCTTCTAGACTAATCTTCCAAGTATATTACCGATCACACAAACTTTGTGTTTGGTCCTTAATATTGTTCGAGTTGAGTGAATATAATTTTAGTAACATTAAAGTGAAGTGCAGATTACCCCAAAACGTATTTTTGAAATTTAAGAACCGTTTCTTTGGACGATTTTTTGCACTAGAGAATATTTATCAAAAACTTATTTTAAGTCTTACTTTCCTAACTTGAAAAATTGTACTACAAAACCACCTAGTACTAGGCTGTGATATTTCTGTTTAATATCGGACAAAATAGAGTGATTTAAAAACTAAACGAATTCTAATCGAAAATGAAAATAATTTGCAAGATTGGTATGAATTTCATAATACACATTTTCTCAAAGGCCTGCATATATTAGGGAGAAGTAAATCACTTAATACTTGTACCTTTAGGTTTAGTTTTCTACCCTTTTGCGAATAATTTTACAGCTCAATGATTTTACAAGGGCAACAAAGCAAAATCAGTTCACGGTTTGTTTGTGGATGACAAGTCTGATTTTTCAAACGCTTGAAATAAGACCTCTTATATTAGGTGAAAACTTATTGCTTCATAAAATTCGGATGAAATTCGTTAAATAAAAATAAATAAAAATGATATTCACCTAAACGTAAACCATTATTTTTCGTTGTAGAATTTACTGCCCCAGTGTGTTTATTTCAAAAGCTACGAACGTACATTTCAACTTCTAAATTTTTCTACTGAATTTATTTTAAAATACATTCATTTTTATTAAATGCTTTTATCCAAAGGACTTTTGCCAAATTGTAAAGATTTATTTACAAGTAGTGCTTTTGCGTGGACGCTTCATGCTTATATGTATCTTTCCACGCTAGAGGCTTTCGTTAGAAGACTGTAAGCTTTTTTTCAGCGGAGGCGTTGCGTCATAACTACTTCAATTTGAAGCCTGATTTCTTGCTTATTTACCTTTGTTTGAAGTTTACACTATATACAAGTCTTGCCGGAATTCCTAGAAGTTATAAAGTTTAGGTACACAGTAAAGTTTGTGAAAATTTGCTTGTAGTAACTCCCTTGAGATATGTTTTCACGCCACTTTGAAACGAGTAGCGTGTGCAAATAATATATTTCTTGCAAGCCTCAGAGTTTTTTCTCTTAAATTACGACGTTCTTAAGACTTTACGATCTTTTGAAATTCCCTACTTTTATTCTGTACAATATGCTCTGCAGCCCACTTAAACTGATTTACTAATCTTTGAGATAAAAAAAAAGAATTAAAATTAAATATCTTACGTTCAGAAATTTGTGGAATAAAAGCAGAAGACAAATATTTTTCTCAAATTTTATCTTGTGAGAATTATAATAATATTAAGGATTTTCCTTATTTAGTTTCATGTTTATTTCGTAAAACAATTCTTCTGGTTGAAAAAGCAAATAGTGTTTCACTCAATAATTATATCTTATGGCATCTCATTTTTCAGAAAAACAGAGCTTTTTTGATCATCTTGACGTTAAAAATCATAATTAGTTCTGAAAACAAATAAGGAATTTTTTGGAAACTTTTGAATTTCAGGCTGGGAGAAAAATATAAATTTTTCTATATTAGGCTATGAATCCATGGCTCTGGAAATTAGTTTTCTTCTTTACAAAATAGCTTCTCTAGATTGAACTAGTTCCAACTCTCAAAAAGAAAAAAATGATTTCTCTTTTTACGTATGGGAAAATTTTACTTTATAAATAAAATAGGCAGAACCTAATAATTTCGACATCTTCCAGGCTAATGGTCCATAAGTCCGGAAGACGTCGAAATTATTAGGTTCCGTCTACTTTATTTATAGTTCCAAGTCCTACTTCTAAATATTTAGAAAGCACTGTTTTAAAAAACGCTGAATTTTGAACTGAAAAATATTATTAATAATAGTATATTATTAAAAGTTCAATAAATATTATTTAACTAAGAATGAATAATTTTAAACCCAAAATATAATATAGTAAACTTTTCAACTAAAAAATTGACTTTTAACCAAAAACAGTTGGATTTTCAACAAAACAGGTTAGTTTTCAACTAAAATGATAAGCCTTCAACGGGAAATATCTTGAAAAGTTTCTATAGATTTACCAGCGGCGAACCTCATTTCAGGCAGATTTGTAACTTCCTATTACCAGAAAGAAATGTTTGAGAAAATTTGCAATTTCAGAGTAGTAGAAAGATTTCAATTTTCCTACATTGGGCTATAAATCTCGATGGCTCAGGAAATTATTTTTGTTTTTACCTTCAAATAAAGGAAATAATAAATGATATATTTTTCTTCAACCCAAAAGATTTACGAAAAACCCACCTGGGAATTATGAAAAGTAACACATTTATTCAGACATTTCTCCTCTATATGAAATAACAGAAAAACACCTCTGGATCTAATCAGAAGAAGACAATAATAAATATTGTATTCTTTTGTCAAAAAGAAGTTACAAGAATCTCCCTCGGATTTTCATGGTAATACAAAAATGCAGAATGCTTCCCTTGTGTGACGTAACCAGTAACATAAAAAATACCACTCGAAAAAGGTAAAATATCTTTAAAAATCTTACCAGAATTTATTTTCCTTAAATAAATATTTTCCTGTATTCATGCATTTCAATAAATGTTTTTAAATTACTCAGAATTTGTTAGCTTTTACACTTTTTTCGAAACTTTAAACATAAAAATGTCGTAAAATCTTTTTTGTTCCTTAATTGAATTCGAGAAAATGAGCAACTCTGTCAGTTCAGTTTGAAGTCGTCAGCTGCAGGAAAAGATTTTTACGATCAAACTTTTTTATACAAAAGCTCCTCCTTCTCAGAAAAATACTTTTCCCGTCCGATTTGAAGTTCAGCTAATATGACGATACACTTTCCGTAAAACGATAATAAACGTTTGTAAAATTTAAGACAATGCCATCATATTTCCTTCTAAAAATGTTTAAATGTAAAAGCCCTTTAACTATTTTCTGATAAGGTAGAAGATTTAATAATAATTATTATTATAAAGAAGATGAAAAAATAAACAGATTTACACCATATAACAAAGCATATGTAGATAATGAAGCAACAGATTCACGGGCCTATCTTTCGCATAGAAATGACGTTTATATTTTTTTTCGCCTCCGATGATTACAACCGTATATCAAGCTGTTCAGTATTTATGTAACTGTTTTCCACACAAGGCACATGCTTTTAATGAATTCTACGATACTCGAATTCCAAGGTAAACACGCGTTGCGGCTTTTGGCACTCAGCCAATATGCAATATAACTCACACTTTTTTTATTCTTCAGAGCATTATTATTAAATTGCCCTGAAATTAACAATACGAATAAAAATAACCAATTCCGACATTTTAATTGTGAATTGCTAAATTTTAAGAAATATAATTTGTTATGTTTGGAATGGCCTGAAACAGAACATTTAAAATAATAATTTAATATTGAATGTCTAATTAATTTTGTTGTGTCAGGCACTTGATAAAAAATATTCACTCAAACGAATTTTTTAAGTTTCTATTGCTCTAGATATCAAATAATAATTATTTTAATGGAAATGCTTAATGCTAAAATGATTTAAGATTTTAGTCCATAGCATAAAAATGGTTCCATTTTTTTAGCAGCTAAATTAAAAGTGTACAATTTGGAATATTTTTTTTTAAATATTGTCTTATTTCCAGCATAGAAAACATAGGCTTCCTTTGTTAGATTAAAGCGTATTTTTTGTTTGAAAACAAGACCTACTATCTTGAAACAAAAATTTCTATACGTCAAGGGCTTGATTTTAAATCAATTCCACTGTGAATACTTTTAATTCAAAACTGTTTCCTTACAAACACTTACTATTTGGAGCGATTCTGAGATTTGGTAATTATTAAGGCATTTAATTTGATATTCGACAGTGTTAAGTATTTCTAACTAACCAGTTTGAAATTATTAAATTTTTTGAAAATTCAATTTTAAACTTAAAAATTTAAGATTGTCCAGTTTTAGGTACTGTCAATTGTAAATCAAATAATTTTTTGGAGATGTGTCAATAAGTACTAATTTTTGTACCAGTACAGATACGTTAAAAACACCAGCGAATAGCAATAAAAAATAAAAAACGTAAAACATAATTTTTTGTTCCATTCAGAATTGTTGCGTTAAATGTTTAATTTTTTTTGAAAAATTTTCATATGTCGAATCCGATATTTTCTTCGGCTTAAATCGAAGAAACTAGTTATTATTTTCCATTAATGCAAATTTTTTTTCATGCTTCTAACATTGACAAATTTACCATTTTTCTAGATTTTGTAGGATTTTTTACGATGTTGTCATGAAAAAAAATAATAGCGTATTTCTTTAATAATTGCTGAAGAAATTTCAGGTTTAACTCAATAAAACAACATATTTTTGCACATTTTTAAAAAATTATAAATTGTCAAGGGTTTAACGACTATTGAATTTTGGTGCACAATCTGCAATGTCATCCCGTATAAGCTTCTGTAACTCAATGTAATTTCGCGTAATTTTATCAAATCTGGCGTAATTCCATGCACTTGTGCGTAATTCTTAAAATATACTTAATTGCTGAGAAAAAAAGATTACAAAGTAACCTTTACACAGCACACTTCCGGAATTTTACAAGGAAAAACAACACAAACAAAAATATATATATGAAAACTAACCATTTTTAGTTTCCAGATAATAAAATGTAATCTTAATTGTTTGCTTAATCTAGTAAGTACAGAACTTCAGATAGTTGTAGAGACAAAAAATAAATGTTAAATAAATTCTTTCTATTACATTAAGAATCAAAATAATATGGCTAATAATACCGTTTCAAACAAAAGACATTATTTTACATGAAAATTTTTTAAGTCCTAAAAAAACCTCTATTTAACAATTTTTTTTAAAATCACATTTTTTCTTATAATCGCTTCTCACAAAATTTTGAAAAATGCTGCAATTAAAATAAAGAATGGCTTATCTTTTGAACAAAATATTCTCTAGAACTTTACTCGCTTCAATTTAATAAATAAATTTTTCTAAGCTTATGACAACAACAACATTTTTGTGAAAAAAAAACATTTCTCAAAAAAATAACTATATATGCATTACAGAAAATATTCTTTAATTATTATCTTTAACACGTCTTAAATTTTGTTAGTAAAAATTCTGTTTTTTCTTTCAAAATACCTAACTGATGATATTATTTCAATTTATAAAATCATAGACAATTTTTTTCAAGATACCTAATTTTGGGCACGACAACAAACTTAGGAAAAAAAATTTAAATACTAATTATATTCCTGCATTAATACCAAGAATAAATCTTCAAGTTTATGTAAGTATATCATACAGTGCCTTATATTATTATTTAATATCTTGTGAAATCTCTTGTAATCATTTGGAATCCTAGGAAACCCCAAGAAATCCTGAATAATCCCTATAATCTTCTGCAATCTCATGTATTCCTATCTAATATTGTGTAATCCTATATCATATCTTGTAATATTATTTAATCACGTGATATTGTAATCTAATGCAGCCGAAAACTTCAAATCAGGCAGGTTCTACACATGAAGTCGCAGAAACTGTCTGGAATACTATATGCTTGTGTTTAGAAGATTTTTTTTATTACAGGATTTTAGTAGACCTATTTTTTTACAGTACCCGATGTCCTAATTATTTTTAGTTAATTTTATATCAAAATAAATTCAATTAAGTATGAGCAAGTGTCATCCTATAACGTGTCCATGACTACCTTTTTCAACCTTCTGGCATTATATCTTGTCAAAAAAAACCTAAGATCTAATTGTAAAATACACGCGTTTTGTAGAATTAATTGAAGAATTACAAAACAAAGTTTTTTTTTCTCGTTTTTAATTATAGTTTCAGAATTGTAATTTTTTTAATTTACCCGAGTTTTTATGTAATCCGGTGACAAAATATTTTCTTATTAACTTTATGAATTAAGAGCTCAATTTCCACATTTAAACTGATTAGTAATTCAAACTTATTGAAAATACTTTGATATGTGAAATTTCAATTCCCCTTAAAGTGTCCTTATTTGTCCAAAATAATAGAAAAGCCCGAAAAAGTCATTCGGTGCCATCCGGTAATACCGGTTTATTATTAGAAGACCTATGTTTTGAAGGTAAAGAAGGAATTAAGAAAACATTAAAGAAAACATTAATAAAAACATCTAAGTCTTAGCTAAAAACAATTGATTGTTATTTTATTCACGCGTACAAATATACTTTAAACATATCCAATTTTTCGCATAACCTTGTCATCTGGTAACACTAAATTTATTTTCATTGCTTGTGTAGTTATTCGTAAGAAAGGAAATAATCGATATTTTAATTACTTTTTAATTGAAAAATAATTATAATTAAATTTGAAGTTATTTGGTAATTGCAGAAATTATTATTGCGACTTGAATATATTTTTGTTAACTTAAATTTCAATTTGATTAATTTCAGCATTCACTCCACCCTACTACAAAATCTAAAAAAGATGTTTACGAGTAATTAATTTACATTGCAAAAATGCTGATAAAATGCTTTCCTGGTTACCTTCATCAAGTAGTTATGAAGCTATTATGAAGTAGTTATGAAGTTATGAAGCTTTCCCCTTTTCCCTCGATGAAGAAGACAGAATGTTTTGAACAAAAATAATGTTTTTCAATTTCTGAAAAGACTCATCTTTCGTTTTTAAAGCTTATACTTCTTATAAATTGTCATTTTTAATTTTCGTTTTAGAAATGCCTTCAGAATCTTTTAAAATTAGAACTGAACTAAAAGATAACAAAGGAGTTCCTTAGTTATAAATATAAAAAAAAATACACTGAAACTTTAACTCATTATCATCATATTCTTTGAATACATTTTGCATTAATGCCCTCTGATAAATGCCGGACAGAATATAAAAATGGCGAGAATAAAGCTAGAGAGATTTATTCTCCAGTGAACGATTCAATTAATTTTACGCAGCCGAATGGAGAATCATAAATCTCGCTTAGCATACGTAATAAGCAGAATAATCTATCCGTCAGAGTCAGGACAAAAATGTGTTAATGCTTTTGGCATTTGGCCACTTCACCTTATATTCGTGCACTTCCATTTCGTATAAACCGGAAGTTGGCCAGAGGTTGCAGGACTCGATGCCATCAATTTCGACGATGGCAAAATTATTGGTGGTCGCTTCCACTTTTCCTGGGGGGAAAGACAGCGAGGTCGGCTGCTCTTCTTTTATGATATATCTTTAAAGAAAATGCGATTAACGCGCCACCGCGAACTTGGCTATACGTGTAGCTTTTGTACATAAATTTCAATCACCGGAGCTTTAAAAAGGGACGTAGAAAACCTCCGACCTCAGATTCAACGCACCATACTACATTATTTACTTTTCTCAAAAAAAGCATTCGCCCGTTTAGCGTGATATGATCTTCTTAATTTCAATTAATTTCAATTGCAACTGAAAATGAAAAAATATGGTTGGCAATAACGTTCCAAAATATTTTATACTAGCAAATTTCAGGTCCATAGCATTGCTAAAAATCTACAGTAAAAAGCAAATTAATATATTTAAGGCTCTATATGGGTTTGAAGGAACATATTCGCTCTTTGCGTTGGATTGCTATAAAAATGGTTAAATAGAGATTTTGTTGCCGTTTTTAAAAGGAACAATTTTTCCTAACACCTTTTTTTTTGTCTCATTTTGCTTATCTGGTAATTTTAATTTTCTACTTTTCAATTAGGTATTTTCACTTCGACCATAAGCTAAATTTACTTCGTTAAAAGCTGAGGGGAACACAATGGACCAAATGCACGGAACAAAACTTTATTTCTGTAATATCTTCGTAATAAACAATAATTACTATCATTTTATTATCTCATTAAATAGTTCTTAACAAATTGAAACTATTTTTCAAAAAATTAGTTTTTGCGAATATATTAACAAAATAAGACAAAAATGGACCGAATTCCATGCATTCGGTCATTGTTTTCCCCTCAGTAATCAACGAAGTGAAGTTAGCTGGTAATTCAAGTAAAAATACTTAAAAGCATTTTCGATGTTGAAGAGAAAAAGAGTGAGTTTTATAAAAAAATATTTGAAGGCGACTTTGTGGATCTTTTTAAAAGCACTCATTTCTTTTCTGGACTTTTTTATATATTTCAAATTGTTTAATTGAATTTATTTTTTTCTTCAATTATATTTTGGATGTTTGAGAGAAAAACCGTCCGTTCTATCAGAAAAAGGTTGAAAATGACTTTGTACTCGTTAAATCTGAATTAGTTAAAATTTAAGTTTTTCAGTCAGTACACTTAATTTTTAGTGAAAAATTAGTTACTTTCAAGGTTTTTACTAATGAATTAGTCAACGGACCACTGTTTGTACCATGACAATTGAATTCGTCGAAAAAATGACTCATTTTTATAAGTTATTTCTGAGAACTACCAATTCATTAGTGAATTTCTCAACATAACCACTGTCAAGACGTTGACGCAGAAAAAGTGAAGATTCTTTTGTTACTCAAACAGACTTTTAAGAATAGGCGAGAGAGTTGATTTAAAAGAAGACACTGGCTATCACGGAAATTCACGAGAAGTACCCCAGACTTTTCGATTAGAACGGAGAAATGCCACGTATTAAAAATAAATCTCATCGTGTAATTTAAAAAACGATTTAAAGTGACGTCTTAGAAATAAACAATTGCGTTACGGACATGCGCGTCTCTCCGAAAGCGTCTCATTTTTAACTAATCAATTAATAAATTTTGACTATCCAATTGGTCGTCTAGCGTTTGACTAATTAAATTCATTAGACGAAAGTAACCCATTCAATTCGTTATTTTTGACGAATTATCAGTTACTGAGTTTTTTCGTATGTAGCATATAGTTTAGCCGGGAAATAGAATTTTTTATTTTTCAAAAAGCTCAACATTTAATTAAAAAACGGGTTTTATTCAATTTGTAGAGATTTTTAAGATTCATATTTTACGTATATAATAATTTTTTTTGTATTTTTCATAGTTTTTTTATAACGTTTTTCACGATTAAAACAAAAGCTATGCTACTTATCAAAATTGGACTTACGGAAATTTACAGATCTTTTTTTGGATGAACCATTTTTTTCAACATTTTTTAAAAAACTATCTCCAGAAATTGTCTACATACCTATCTTTTGAGCTGTGGCTGAAGAGCTTTTTTTATAATATCATCATGGACATTTTTCCTCGTTATATCACAAAAAATATTAAAATAATTAAGGTTTCTTAAAGTGGGCTCGTTTTAATGGTAATTATTCATATTATTTTGTTCAAATAGCAAGATATATTTGTAGAATTTCTCTCCTAGATTCTAGACTAAGGTGAAACTCAGTGCAAAGAAGTGGCAGAATCTCAAATAATAATTGTACGCACCAAATTATTAAAACATAAAAACAACAATATTTCCATGATTATTACCAAAGTTAAGTGAATTGTGATGAACACACGGAAAAAGTTCTTGAGGCGAACGATTGAATCGAGAATATATTAAACTGAAAGAAAGTGTCCGCTTAGATTAGGTAAAACGTTTAGTTAGAAGAGTTAAACATTTAGTTACTTTATGTAAACTGTTCTCGTAAATCAGTAATTTGGACATAATTGCTAAGTTGGAGAGTTTATTATTTTCGACAGATTATGTGTAATTTTATTATCTTTAGATTAGAAAAAATGTAGTTTTTATAGAAATATTTTAACTTACAGTAGCCAATCTTTGGTTTACTATCGCGAAAATGAATTTCCCTGAAATCCGTATAATGCATTTGGAGGTCAAGTTTGTTTTATCGCGTTTCTTGATATTTCAATATAGTTATCACCTACAATCGAAACAATTGTCACTGCTCCCGCCTAGACCGTCGCCATTTTATTTCGCTGTTCCCACAATGCACCGGCGCTCTTCCGATAATTCCTTCAGGCACCTATTCTTAATATCCCTATTATAGCTATACTTATTAGGGCATTGACTAGACGATATCCTTGGTATATAGAAAATGGTCAAGAATATTCATTTTCGCTGATCCAGGGATCTTTCTTAATTCCTTCGTTCGTTTTCAGCTAAATGTTTAGTTATAATGAAGAATAATATCCCTGTCATCGCTCAATTTTTTTTACTGTGCAATAATATTTAGACCAATGTTGTAAGTATGTACACATTTTTAACATTTTTAATTTTTTTTCAACGAAGCTTGACCTTATATTTTTAAGAGAATCTAAACGAAAAATTCTAAACGTATCTTGCCGATTAAAAAAAAACTATGGAGACTTCAAGCACCTTAATAAAAACAATTTTATTCTGACTCAGCGTGTCTTGAACCGTGGCGATGTAATTCAAACCGACGAAGTCAAATTTTACAGAAACCTAATACCTTCCCATTAGAATGGGAATATAAAAATTATTTTGCTTGCCACCCCTACCCCCGTCATAATGTTTCTTATATTTTTAACAATTAAGATTTTATTGACTTTGAGACTTGAACTAAAATAATTTTAGAGTGTCTTAGTTTTTTTAAACAGGTGAGAGCTTTTTATAATATAATGTACCTGCAAGCGCCAGTATTAGGTTTATTATTTGCATTTTAATAATAATGTATATTCAGATTCTCATATATAATTCATATTAATTTTCATTTGAAAATTAACAAAAAACAAACAAAAAAACAATTAAAACATTATAAATTTGAAGTACTAAATATGAATTGAAAACTCACATTCTATACAATACTTTGCAGTGGTTTTTATATAACTATGTATAATATAAAAAATTACTTTTTTGTAACTACTTTCAAACAAATCATAAATCATCATTTTGAAGATATTGAAAGAAAAAGATTTTTTCGAAATTCCACAAAACTCTGAAAAGGAAAAGGAAATCAATATGTTAACGAAAGTTATAATCAATGATGAAATACTTTCTCAATTAATTTTATGATCCATTTCATCATTAATTGAATTTGAAATTATTTGAAAAAATTAAAAACTACGTTTAAATCAATCCTAGCTGGTACTGGCGGTATGAGACAATTCATGATACAGCGGCGGTTTAAAAAAGGTGGCATCTCAATTCGAAGTAGGTAAAGGAAGTATTTCAGGGTAGAAGCAAAAATTTGGTTTCTGGGAATAGCACTATAATAGATGGGCAAGGGGCCAGATAAGGTAAGGTGTAGGGACAGTATATGCAGGGGTGGTTGGGGGGCAAGTCTCTCAAAAAAGTATGGCATCCCATTCGTAAATGTTAGAAATGTGGGAAAGAAAAGTAAACATGTTAAAGGGCATAAGTTTGTAACAAAATGCCACAATGATGTGACATAAGCGGCATGATGTTGAGGAAAAGTGACACAAAGTTTGGGAAAAAGTTGTATAAGTTTGGGGCAAGTGGCATACGTTCGGGGTAAAGTGTAATAAAGTTACGGGAAAAAGACATGTGATATATTTGACTATGGATATGTGAATGATGGAAAAGAAAGGCTAGAGATGGCAGAGCATAATGAAAGTATTGGTGGATGTCAGGGGATGATTAGGGGTAGAGAAGGCATAACCTGAGATAATAATGTGGCACATACGAAAATATTGCGCTTAGAGTAATATGGCACATAGGTTAATATGGCATATGTGGTAATTTGAAAATCTGGGCTATTGTGGCACATGGAGTAATATAGAATCAGTCTCTTATGATAGCTTATCAAAATGATTTTGTAAATACATTTTACAGTAAAAACAGAGTGTGAATCTAACGCTAATTTCAGGGTACCATATACCTGTAACCAAAATTAGGCTTGGTAGTGTGAATGGCACCACTTCTCAAGGTATCGTTTCCCGCGCGCTTGAGGTACGAAATGTCACCTACTGTAAATTATTTACACAGATTTGCGGCAAAAACAATAGATGATTTGCGTGCCCCAACTACGAGCGAGATGGCACAACATCTTGAAATTACCTGCAACAAAATTTATCCCAGAGTTTTTAATGTATTTTTCACTTTGAAAAAAAGGGAATAAAACTGTACGTAAAAGAGAAGATATAATAGGAAACACAGTAAGGTCGTGACATATATGCAGCATAAATCTATGACTTCATATCGAAAAGGCGTCCGTGTATCATACATACAAAGCAAAGGTGTTACTTTTCTCGGCACTATGCCCTTCACGTAGCAATGTCGATCCTTTGACTACATATATTTCTCTGCCTGGCGCTTGATTGGAGATGAGATGGGAAACCAGACAAATGCGGAAGTTCCAATACCTTTGTGGAAAGAGCAAGGAAGATAAAAAGAAACGATATAACAGAATCTTTTTATCAAGACTGTAGCGAATACCTTTCGCCCTTGAATTGACTTCGAGTCCATCACCCTTCCTGTGTAAATACAACATAAATTCCTCCTGCTTTTATACCAACCCCTACACTAATTTTTACTTATTTGAAACAAAGTCCAAATAACCCTGATTATTTAATTACTTTCTAATAATTATTTTGTCATATCTTATTTACCTTGCAGCCTTTATAGCCTTAGACTTTCACCCCTTATATTATAATTGACAAAATGGAATAAGGAGCTTACAACATGATTTTTAAATGCAGCTTAAAGTAGAAGTCCTTTCAATTTAGTCCTTTAAACATTACTGCCAATATTTATATAAATATATATCTTCCAATTTTCTGGCAGAATTTGGTAAGCTCTATGGTGAACTACAAAAAATGCTTATTCAATATGAAAAAAGTATTAGGTGAGTTTTTAAATTTTTGATGAGCATTGTGTAGGGAGGTATTAACTTTGTTCAACTTTTGTTTTTATAGATCTATAGAGCTCGACAAACTCTCAAAAGTACTTTCTCATTGTTTGATTTTTTCAGCAATCTGAATTTGCGAATCCGAAAAAGTCTTCTTGATCTTCGTGATCCCTTTAGAGACAGATATTTTTTAGTCGAGTTATTTTCAAAACTAAACTATTCAAAATGTAAAAGCTTTGAATTAGAATCTTCGCGAAATAAAAATGAAAAATTAAACATTTCAAATGTATGCTTTAAAAATCGATCAATATAAAATTAGATTAAATTCAATATCGAACATTACTGATATTTTTAAAACGATGTCTAAGATTTAATAATTTTAAATTTAATTAAATCAAAATCACGTCATAAAAATGTTTAAACGTATTGCTATTTTAGTGAATGATAGAATTTTCTTTCAATAGTAGATCGTCTAGAAGAGTATAGAGCTCTTTCAAAACGCATATAAATTACATTTCCTGTTATGTAATTCTGACAACACACCTGACTTCTATTGAATTGAATAAAAATGAATTTAGTGAAGGAATTTTATTATTTAAATTTGAGACCAAGAGCCTTAGAGTGTAACCTTTATGAGATACGGTGAACAGAATTAATAAGTAAATAAGTATGCTAAATATAACCGACAAGAACAAAGGCTCGCGAAATTGCAATCGCTGCTTTTGGACCGAAAGATAATTAGCGGACAGTATTCACTCGATTTCTTTATCAATCAAGTTATGTCTCTCATCAGCGACACTCGAGTTCATTATCGTCGTTATCGTTAATCTCGCAGACTTTTTTTACGAATCTCTCCGGATATTCCTTCCCTTTTCTTTATTCCTCCTCATCCCATTTTCTACCCCTACACTTCTCAGCTGCATTTCACGGGTCTTTCAGTTTCCTCGAGTCGAGTCGAGTCGTCCACCCGAACTCAGCAATCCAACGTATCTTGCCTTTCTTTCATAATCGTCTTTTCTCCGTAATTAAGTTCTCCACGGATTGCACTCTACGAACAGACACTCGGAGCATGCAACAATCGCTTCGTAATATGCGTCAGAAGAAGATCAATGATCTCCTTTTCTCGTAAATCGAACGCCCGTTAATCAACCTTCCGTCATAAGAAGAATGGAAAGAGAAGATTGAAAAAAATGAAAAGGAGAGGCTTAATTCAACGATACTTTCTTGATATAATATTCAGCAGAGATAGACATGATTCGTTTAAGACAATGCCAGAGTCAGCTTTTCAAAATGTGATTGGAAAATTTTATTTTGAATTATAAGTAGGGTAACTTGAAATGCCCCGCGAAGCCAGTGATTAACCACCTGCTTTAATTATGCTTATACAGACAGTTCCAGTTACAATCTTCCTGTGCAAGTCTTTTATATTTTCCAGCAAAATGCGAATGGTCTGGAACTTTCATTTTTAACTTACTATTATCAACTAACTATTGTATGGGAAAAAGTTCAAAGTAAAGGTTGCACTCTTTGAAGAGACTTACAAATAGTTCCTTTTCCTCTTTTCGACAGTTTGAACCCATTTTTGAGTATGTTCAAAAATGCGTATTTTTACAGCATAGTTTCATTCCTTTATGACTTCTAAGGATCGTCTGAGAAGTCACTTGATCTATATATATATATATATATATATATATGAATTTACAATTCCAAATAGTCTACAGATCGCAATTGTGAACGAATTTGAAAGTTTTTATTTTAGAAATGATCAGCATGAAATTTTTAAGATAACTTATTGAGTACATATATCCATTTATTTAAAAATATATTTATTTAAGGTAAGTTATTTTCTAAAAAGAAAAAGAAAAACTCAATATGTATCATATTTAACGTAGATAGACTTAGAAAACATAAATAATTCATTTTTAATATTTTGATTCTTCTAAAGTGTGAATAGTTTCTGACTTCAAGCCTTTTAAGAAAAAGATGATTATTTAATGCGTCTATTATTTGTAATAAATAGATTATTAATAACAACAATGGTTTATTGTTGATTAATTTTATGAAAAATGATTCAGTATACGTGTAAAATACTTTTTATTATAAAAGATAAACTATAAAATTTTATAGGTAAAAAAAACTACAATATTTATTGTAAAACCCAACTTTTAAGTAAGAGAGAGCCAGTAATAGGGGTTTCGGTTTTAAAATTTGTTTTTAACATTAAAAATATTAATTGATTAAGATCGAAAATTACTGTTTAGACAACGCTACTAAGATTTAGTATAGCAAATAAAAATCTGCCTTTAATCAAAATAGATAAATTGAATATCTGGTTTAAAAATGGTTTAGCAATAACACTTCAAAACAAAACTTCCTTTTAATTTCGTATTAGTTTCGTAACTAATGAGGAAATGTTATTTTCCCACTCCCTCCCTACCACCGCCCTTTTATTTAGGGACTGGTGCACCTACTTAGTTATCTACAAAATAACAATAGTATAATCTAGATACTAACGTGGTCGTCGAAGTTTGGAAGATTTTTGAATAGAAGTTCTTGTACTAATGTTGGAAGTATTATAAAAAGTTAATTTTTTATCTTATTGTCCGAGTTTTAGTGTACATTTCCGAATGAGTTGTTTTTATCGCTTCGGAATAATATTTATAAATCGACAGTGTTTTTAAAAATTCTTAACGATGGCTCACGAAGCGGAAAATCAACTGATGAAAATTAAATTCGAAGACAAATTCAGTGCCCTCAAAATTGCAAAAAACTCGTCGCGTATTTCGAATTTAGAAAGATACTACGTCAAATAAAATACGTATCAAGTTTATTTTCCTATTTTTTTTTAGAAAATAACTTGCGTTAAATAAATAATTATATTTGAAACAAAAATTGATAAATATAATCAATAAGTTTTCTTACAAATTTAATACTGATTCTTTTTAGAAAAAAAAACTTTCATAACCGTTTACAATTGCGACCTGCAGCCTATTTTGAATGGTAAATTCCCGAGCCAGCTTACTGTGCAGCGAGAAAAGTAAGCCCCGTAGGTTTTCTTTTTACTCCGGACTTTGTCTGAGCTTGTCGGGCACTTCGTGATTTGACTAGGCAGAGTCCGAAGTGAAAGTGCTACTTCGGACTTTGCCTGACACCGCTCAGTCAATTCGCGGAGGGACTAGGCAGACTGCGGACTGACAGCACATCGGACTTTGCCTGGAACATATATATACAGATAGGAATATGAGTGACGTTTATTTTCTTCAAAATTCGGAATTTAGGCCCCAGTCCCCAATTTTAAAATATAAAAATGTTATCTGAATATATGAACTTTAAATATAAAAAAAGTTGCATTAGAATATAAAGGGTATTTAAAGTGAATGGTGCAAAGTTCAAATTTGAAAGAAAAACGTCTGAACAACATTTTAGATTCCATTACGTCCTTCATACTTTTTTAAAATAGCACCAGTATAATTATACCTCCTTTAAATAAGAGAATCGAAATAATTCTCAGGTACGTATGCACTTTTTGAAACAATTGTATTACACACTGGATTATATATGTACACATTGAAACATTTTTATTTCCAAATGTTCAAATTTTTAAACTATCTAGGGGCTAAGGATGACAGTTGAAAAATTGGAAATAAATCATGGGTTATTGTGGTATATATTGCATACCGGGTAAAAAACGTCGGCTTGATTTTTCACTGTGATTTTACGAGAAAAAAATTCGGATGAATATATTTGGTTCCAGTCGTTAGCAAGAGAGAAAAAATATACTCTCTCATTTGTTCCAAAGACTGCGCGCAGCTGAATACACTTGATTGATTGACATTCATTTTTAACGAGAAATCATTTAGCCCCTTTTTTGACATAATTCAGTAATTTTCGTTATCTTCATTACCATCCTGATTAACATGACCGTGAGTAATTGATTTGAAAAGACAGATCAATAGACATTCTTATGAATCCTTAGAAATTAATTTTACATATACAAATTTTTAATGTAAGATTTGTAAAAATGTTGCGAGATTGATTTCACTGGCACATTATTTTGATTTTAATTGAGGATAATTACCTTTTGATCCTTCTGCCAAATGCACTGACCCCTCTTATCAAGGACACGGCAAATGAGTTTCGCATCCTGGCTAGGATTGACTTCTGTGTACTGTGGTGTTTCTTCAAACTTCTGAATTCCAGTTGAAGCTACAACAACAAGAATTTCGGAATCCGGTTAATTGAAATCCGTTCACAGAATCGATCATTCCATTTTGATGGAGAACGGAGCCGATGGTACAAGTTAAATCAATTGTCACGACCTGAGCGAAATATATTCTGCAGTTTGCCAAAACAATTTATTTTCATAAAAAGAAAAATTAACTTTACTACCAATATGGTCTTCGCGAAACATTATAGTTCACTTATTTTATAAATGTATGCTTTTGGCGTTGAAAAAATCGAATATTCAAAATTTAAAAAAATAGTTATGCAAGAAAAAGCAAATTAAAGGATATATTTCTTACACGGAAAACGCTCTACTAAAATTCCTTAAATTTATCAATCACTCAATTTGGGTTGATGCAAAGATCCTGAATACAGTAAATTAGGATAATTCGAAAAGTTACTATTGCAAAATAAACTTTCCACAAAGAGCAAAAAATAATTTTTTAACCTGGATATTAGGATATTTGATTACCGTGTTCGATTCACACCAGCCCTTTACTTTAATCACATTTTTCTTTTTCAGCTTGTAATATAATATTTCTGCATGTTATAATAATGTATAAACTAAATATAATCGTGTGTACTGTACAATTGCAATTTAAATAAATATAATAGTGCGAAAGAGATCAACATCCCATTATAAATAAGTCCGCATTTACGTCGTATGCTCGTGTAAAGGATACGTATCGTGACCTTCAACGCGACACAACGCATATTGGGTTTCTTCTTTTTCGTCTGCAAATCTGACTGCACCAATTTTTACTAAGTCGCTTATTAAATCAGTGCGCCGGTCTCTCTCGACGTTACTATAGTCCTTTACAAATATTGCAATCTTCTGTAGAAATAAATGTAATATTTTTAAATTTTTTTCCAATGAATTTTGTAGTTCGGCATGTAGTTACTGGTTACTACTCGGAGTAGTAAACATTACAAAAGTTCCGCTATGTCCCTTTATTGCAAACTGAAAATAGTAAAATCTA
Organism: Belonocnema kinseyi; assembly: GCF_010883055.1. Classification (NCBI taxonomy): domain Eukaryota; kingdom Metazoa; phylum Arthropoda; class Insecta; order Hymenoptera; family Cynipidae; genus Belonocnema; species Belonocnema kinseyi. The sequence goes on along the minus strand of NC_046659.1, from coordinate 92,003,698 downwards.
GTATGGTTTTGAGCAAATATTGCAGCAAAAGGTGTCTCCGTGTAGCAATATTAGAGGGGTCGCAAGGTAATCGATGTATTTTTCAAATTCCCAATCGGTTAATTTTTCCCAACCACGCATCCATTATTAAATGAAATTAAATTCACTGGAACTGCAACATGTCAAAATAAGGCGAGATTTGACGTATAGACGTTGCAACGCCGTCATAGCGCTGTTGCAATTCTACCGTATGGGCGTCAGAACGACACACTTTTTGTGGCTGCCTTAGAGAAGATACGTATACTGCTACTAGAACGGAACTGTATCGCTACGGAGGCTATTTTGAGAGTTTCGCTGTATTAGCTTTCTGATATCGTTCTAACAGTGATACATATACGTCACATTGGATTTTGAAAAATTAACAAGTCCGTATCGCTGTCACAGAAATATGGAGTTTTCCGTGTAGGGGGCCATTCACAAAATACGTGATACATTTATCAGGAACTTCTGACCCCCCCCCCC
>NC_046659.1:91998738-92003097 GCF_010883055.1 Belonocnema kinseyi | reverse complement strand
CAATAAATCCATTTTTTTTAGATTTTCTTAAATCTTGGATCGAAAATTTCTTTTTTTTTTTGTAAAAAAAAACAATATATCTAGATATATTTATATTATATATTGAGAATTTTTAAATTTTCATTCGTATAATTTTAATTATCCTATCTTCCACAACGCAGGAAATTTTTTATCATGCTGCCATGTGACTACCATGTGATACCATATGGTACCTGATTTTTGAGACTGTATCTATAGGTAACAAAATTTCGGTTCACGTAGCCATTTTTTAGATTCAAATAGACATGGATTTCGATTCAAATAGCCAGATATTTTCGATACATGTAGATACTTCCTATTTTTTATATCTATCAGCATCATCAATCGCCCGCCTGTAGTTTTTATATTTGAGGGAAAAAGTTCTCTTCTAAAATTAATTTTTTAACATAAAAAATTGAATTAAATTTTCACATGAAACTTAATAAAACTTTTTTATTATCTTAAACCATTGAAAAACCTTTGAAAAGCTTCTAAATCTTTAAGAATCTACATATTGGTTATTTATAAAAAATTTAAATAAATCAACTTAAAAAATATATAGTTTGACATTTTCATTTTGTATTACCAATTATATTTTCCCTGAAATTAAGAAACTACACGTGTATGATTAATGATGCTAGTAAATATAAAAAATAAGGACCACAGACTTTTATTTAAAAATAATTCATCGATTGATTTATTTCTTAAAAGAATACATTTATTTAAATAGTAGGATAAAAATTGATTTTTTTTAAATCATATACATTTTTTCAGTATGGTAAATAATATTTCATGAATGTTTATTAATTACAAAAATTTGTAGGAATAAAATTGACCTAGAAATCTCAAATTTATCACAAAATCTAAAATTTTAAAGGTGTTAGTACTCACCTTAAAAATTGTTGTTAATAACTAAAAAAATCGGAGGGTCACCTGCCAGCATGATACCAAATTTTTTGTATTGACAAGATGAGGCAGCTAAAATTGTTGAAATAAAATTAAAAAAAAAGACAGTTGGTGATCGGAAGACTGATAACGCAGTGGTAGCGTATCGGGTTTTGTGCGGGCGCAACGGCCAAGGGTTCGGTTCCCCGGACCGGAATCAATTTTTACTGACGCTCTCCCGCTACGCTTCCAGTATTCGACATTCACCCTTCCTCCTTCACCCCTTTGTAGCATCCAATAAAGAAAAAAATTTGCCAGTCAAGGTTTTAGAATATAAAAAAAGGGATTCGCGAGGCACCCTACTGTTTCTAAATCATCAGGGACTTGTATTTTACAGATAAGCAGGATTAAAGTTACATTCTTATGTTGCCAACTCAATTACAGTTGAGTAAAGGAACTTCTCCGAAGCAATAGTTCATAATGCAGAAGTTATCTGATTCAAGTACATACTTCGCGTAATATGGGTCACTCAGCACCAAGCTCAGTACATTTGCGTGCGAATGTGAAGGCAATAAATATGCAGTAGAGTTGTCTATGTCCGCTGCATTCTGTTACACAAATTATTATGTATGTATCTTTGGCCCTGCTTTTTTTGGTAGACGGATCGGTATATAGAAGAGCATGTTTTAATTTTTCAGAACTGCGAGTCGAGCGTTGCGTGGGCAGCGAACCTCTATACATCTTCTGCAACTCGCTTTATTAATCATTGCCACTCTGTTAAAAATTGAATTTTTAAACTCCCGGAATCGACACTCAGTTCAACACCGTCTGCTTTCATATTTTGTCAGAGTTCTATGAGATTTTTTAGCTCTAGTGTACGGAATTGAGTTGTTAAATATCTGATTAAAAATCGAGTTATGATTTTAAATAGACCAATTGTCTAATAAAAATTCAACCACGTACCCCCCTTTTTCGGGGTCTATAATTTTTGTCAAATACCCTCTAGCTTACGCAATTTTTCCTGTCTAAACTTATTTTGTGAATTTATTTAAACGTCGTCGATAGGCGATAGAATGTCGAATAGTTGAATCCTTAACCAAAATAGATTCATTTTCAATCAAAAAGTTTCATTTTCAGGAAAAATGACATTTATACAAAAAGAAATGAATTTTTTAACAAAAAAAGTAAATTATTAACCAAATAGTTGAATTTTTAACAAATAGTTAAATTTGTAGTTGAAAAGTGCATTTTTAACACAAAAAGATAATTCATAATAATTAATGTAATAGTTGATATTTAAATGAAAAAATATTTCAATTTAAGATAAAAACCAGTCAAATTTAACTAATAAAGACGAATCTACAACAAAAGATTTGCATTTTAAACTAAAACAGATTAATTTTGAACCAAACAGTTGCAATGTTAACCAGAAGGATTAATTTCTAGCAAAAAAGACGAAATTATCAACAAGGTAATTACATTTTCAACTAAAAGGATTAATTTTTTACCAAAGTAAACAAATTTTTAACAAAGTACATGAATTTCTTACTAACAATGATACATTTTTGACCGAAAATGAAATAATTAAATTTTCATTTAAAAAAATCATTTTCAGGCAAAAACGAAACGATCTTAAGAAAAAACAGTTGAATTTTCAACAAAAGAAATTCATTTTCGACAAATTAGTTTGCGTATTACCCTAATAGTTGAATGTTCTACCAGATTGTATAATTTTCGAGTCAAAAATACCAATTTTTCATAAAAAAGTTCATTTTTAATCGACATAGATTAAGTTTGAACTATACAGTTGTATTTATAACCACAAAAGATAAAATTTCTGAAAAAGAAATAAATGTGCAAACATAAAAGATGAAGCCAAGAAAGGATACATATTTTAATCAAACTGTAGAATTTTCAAGCTAAAAAGAGGAATTTTTTTACAAAAAAATTCAATTTTCAAACAAAAGGAATGACTTTTTAACAAAAGTGTTAGATATTTAATAATAAATGTCACATGGAAAAAGCCCGGATATACCCGCCCACCCCAATGTTTCCTCCACTTTACGCAATTCATGTATGACCCCTTAGACGCCGTCCGATTATTACGTAAGGCCTTTCCTAATTACTTTTGTTGAATATGATAATAGACGATTTTAGATGATTTTTGTTCACATCATGCATGGCAAAAAATTTATTGCTTAAACAGAAAAATTCTGTCAAATCAAATTGATAAAACTAAAGTATATTTTAATAAGGTAGTTTTTGATTTTTGTTAGTGAGAAATGCAGGGAAATGAAATAAATTTTAATGCAACTTTGAAAAACTTAAAAAAGTTAAAAAATTGGTTCCGATATGAATTCCACTTATTTTCATTTCAAATAGACCCATATGACCTGTTTAATTGTAAGGTAAGCTGCTAGATTAAAAATAGATTTCAAACTTTTGTCAAAATTAATCCTACTTTATTAGCGACATATTCTGAGTTGTAACATTCATTATTGAGTTATATAATATCTTCTTCAGAACGTTCATTTTTGTGATTCATTAATGATAATAGTTCCAATAAATTGTGCTGCAAATCCGTCCATGAAATATTTGGCAAATACTGTTGGTTTGTTTCTAAAAATATTTGTAGTTAGATCAAGGATAAATATAGCAGGTTTAGCTATACATTTTCTTCCGTGTGTTATATGTTCCTTGGAATCTATAAAATCCCGTTACAACTAATTGAAGTCTTTTAAATCTTCGGGAGTATTTCCGAATTTCCAAAAATCATTTTAAATATTTTTTATCTTTCAAAAATCATTAAAATGTCTCGGAATTCACACAATCCTTTATACTATTCAGAAATCCTTAATTAAATTCCGTGAAAACTTCCGTAAAACTTCAAAATCCTGTTAAAATTTCCTGACATTCTTAAAAATTCTGTGTATCAAATTGAATTCTGTAAATACTGCTATATCTCCTGAATTGAAATACGGTGAGTTCTTTTTAAATATTTCGCAATTTCTTACAATCTTTTAAAATCCCTTAAAATGACTCTTAATTAGTTGTAATAAGTAGACATTATCATTAATTATTTAAAATACCTCGACATCGGTCAAACTCTGTCCAAATCCTTTGGTATTTCTTAAAAATTTCATTAAATCTGATTGAACTCCTTGAAGTTTCTTAAAATACTGTAAAATCTCTTGAAAAATTAAGATTCTCTCTGAAATTGTACTATATAGTATCTTCAAACTCTTTAAATCCTTTAAAATCATTTGAAAATTCTGTAACCTCTTGTAATGCCTTAAAATCCCTTGAAATCTGTTGAAATCCGTCGAATCTTGCAAACCCTTACACTAAAATTCACGGGATCTAAAACTTGAAAAATCGTTCTTACGTAATGGATGGACGTTCCCCTAGAGAACTTCTGCAAAAAGAATTAATAAGAAGTTCATTAAGTTATTCAAT
>NC_046659.1:91974956-91998638 GCF_010883055.1 Belonocnema kinseyi | reverse complement strand
GTTTATAAACATTACAAAATCGTAACAGGAGAAGGCATACAAAATACAAATATTTATCGATTCATTTAGCATATTTTTAAACGGATTGCAAATTTTTCTTTCATCACCTTATTTAAGTTTACGGTAAATCATATATCAGTTAATTAATTTATTTATTACTCGGATATATTTAAACGGTTTAAAAGAATACTACACATACTATTACTATATTTTTCTGTTGCGAAACTTGGAATAAAAATCTGCAAGTGTACTTGAAAAATGTAGGTAATGATTTATTCTGCAAAAATATTGAAATGAAGTAGAGAAAATACTATAATTTAATAAAAAATATACTAAACCTTCTCTTCTTCTCATTCTTTGCCCTATAGTTATACTACCCCACGTTAGAAATGTAAGGAAGTATACCCAAAAACTCATTGGTCTGAAATTCTAAATGTCTAGTCTGACAAGTATTTATTTCACGAAGAGCACGGAAAAACAATTTTTTTTTCAGATAGTCTATATCAATTTAAACGAACTAGTCCTTGAGAAATACTTGTATGCAAAAATAAAAAATAAAATGTTTTTCTTAAACGGAAATATTCAAATTTGGTTCTCTTCCGCAGGTCATAAATTGAATTTATAATTATTTTCGGACTCCAGGTGCCAATAGATTTTGTTAGTTGAAGACCAAAAAACATTCTGTAAGAAAAATGTAATTTCTGAAAAAAAATCCTTTTTTAAACATTTAAATTAGATTAATTTAAAGCAATTCGTGGTATTTATTTGATTAAATTTGTACGAAAAGCCTTATCCAAGTACAACCTAGCCAAGCAGTGCTTAACTCTAGTGATCAAAAGGGAAGCTTTAAATTATCGCATTATAATAGCGCAAAATCGTGATATCGCACATTGTAACTTTTTACATTATATACCGCATAATTGTGCAGTCTATAACGTAAGAATTTAATTTTATTACGCTATCACATTGTGCTTCTTCTTTTGTGATCTCGCGAGGGTTCGAGTAGTAAGCAAATGATTACAGGAAAAATTAAAGATAAAGTTTACATCGATTACGGGTGAAAGATTCACCGAAACAAAAATTAACTTTGCCAGATAAACTTTACATGAATCGAAGATAATTTCCGATTTTTAACCTTGCCTGGATAATCTTTCATCTTATAATCGCTCCATTTTTATTCGAGGTGTAGTGACAATTAGGGCGCCAGCGCTATCCAGCGTCGCTCAACTTCATTAAATTTGAGAGAAACGGGGATTCCCATCAGTCAGTTACATTTTGCATCAACGAGTTCAGAATTATTTTCCTAACCTCAGTGAAAATATGTTAAATCATTAACCGTTGCAGGTCTTACCTACAGATAATTTTTCCTTTTTTCTGTGATTGTTTTAAATCTGGTGTTTCGATTTATAGCTCGAACTCACTCATACTCTGCCTTTTTCCCATTGCTGCTACGGACGCCGCGCCGTATAGAAGACGATACCTTGGGATATCTTTTTCTCCCTGTATTAAATTTATGTTTCATATAGTTTTTTAAAACTTTTATGTATCTTAATTAAAATCGTGTCCATCCTGAGTGGTTAAAAATACATACTGAAATACCGGGACGAATTATATGAGAAAGGGAGAGGGATTATTTGCATTATAATTTTGGTACGTACAGCCGGAATTCATCGGTACACGTAGATGCTTCGGAGTTTAAAAGAATTAAACCTTCAAGGGTTTCAATTGAACAGTTTTTAATTTAAAGTTGTTTTGGTAAAAAATTATTCAAGAAAAAGGGAATTTCTGGGTATATCAATTTTGCAATAAAAAACAGTTTATTTATAATTTAAATTGTTAATATATACAGTTCCTTTGTAACGCAAAAGATTTTTTTTTAAATCACGTTTTTCTATAATCAATCAAAATAACGATAACTAACATATTTTTATTAAAGGTGATTGCCAAAAAGTTGACTGTTTTAGACAATGGCATTTTCAAAACCAAAAAATTTAAAAAACGAATGAAAACTTTTGTATATTAAGGGAAACCCAAAACAGTAGGAAAATATAAAACTAAGAGCTTAGGAATGTATTTGTGATGGATATGAATCTTACGCGTTGTCTTGCTAAATGCCACGGGAGACGACATGCGACTGTCTCAAAACATTTTCTCATTTTATAGAATAATAAATAAATATTTATTTTAATCTGATATTTTATAAATAATATTATGCACAATTATTAATATTTACTGTTATTTGGAATTGACGAATGTCAATCGATTCTTAACCACACTAAAATCTTGGTTAGAACAAAATGAATAATTTTAGCCTATACTCAATAAATAGTTTAAATGATGATTCTTGAGTTTGATCGTAAAATAGCAATGGAACGTGACCAGATAAAAAACTTGAAGGACCTTTGAAAAGATTTTTCGAATCCTCATTTCTAAAATCTTGAACTCTACTCTTCATTTTAACCTTTCTTAATTGAATAAAAGTCATATCTCTAAATCTAAAATATTTTAACAATGTTTTTAATATTAATTTTCAAATTTTCATTTAAAATGAGTAGGTTGGGAGACTTCTAAACGAAGTCGTCTGGAATTTGTAAACTTTACTAAATTGTGCTTTGATATAAGTACTTGGCTGTGACAATTTTATAAAAAATGTATTATTGCAAGGAAAAATGACTAGAACATAAAGAGGTCAATTTTTTAATACCTTTAACACTTCTTTTATATCATTATTTCAAGGAGAATACAATTAAACTAATTTTGTATTTGGATGAATGTTTTAAAGTAACAAATAGTGCCCACCTTTTATATTCTTGAACAATTTGCTTTGGATGAAAAAATCTAATAATTGCAAACATTATTGTTTAAAAACACAAGATTGAATAAACTAATTTTCTTTCAAAGAAAGTGTTAATAGGGGAATATCTGCTACTGCTACACATATAGAAGTTTATACTTGGCGAGAAGTATATAAATCGTTCAGTAGATATGGTCCTTCTTGGTCAGCCAGTGAGGTGGAAATGATAGGTTCGATACGTTAAATCAGTGTGATCAAAAGGTGGAGCACTTGAAACCCAATACTAAGGAATCGTCCTCGTCTTTTTAAAGATTGGTTGACCAAGATCTTTTTCACGTATAAGTGGAGAATTTATACTCCACGAAGAGTCTCTTGTCTCCAAAGAAAAGATTTATAACTCTCGGAAATATAATCACAACAATACTAACAAATCATCTATATATATTAAACATTTATTTTAATTGTATTTTTTTCGAAATAGTTTTTGAATATGACCTCATTTATTTATCAGGGCCGTTTAAAATTACGTCACACTTCCGGAGGTGGGATTTGTGATGCACGGGGAGCAGTAACGTATAATATCAAAATTTAAATTTCAGTTAAAAATTCGACTGTTCGGTTAAACATTTAACTATTTTCTTAGAATTTTTTTTTAGTTAAAAATTAATTTTCTCAGCAGGAAATTTAACGAATCCATTTTTGGCTAAAAATTCATTGTTTTTATTTGCAAATTCAACTATTAAATTTTCATTGAAAATTCATCTTTTCTTCTCAAAAATTTAACTACATAGTTGGTTGAAAGTTAAACTTTCTTTAAAATCATTTTATTAGCTTAAGACTGAACTATTTTGTTAAGAACTTGTTTATATTTTTTTCATATATTTTTTGAACTGCGAATGTAATTACTTACTTTTTTTTAAATTAATCGTTTTTAGTTTAATATATACTTTTTTGTTGGAAATTCTAAATTTTTGTAGAAAATTCATCTTTTTAGCTTAAAAAATAAGCTGCTTGGTTGAGAATTAGCCTTTTTCTTTAACAAATTCAACAATTTGGTTGACCTTTCTTCTCTCTTTTGAATGAACAATCATTCCTGGTTGAAAAATCATTTTTGGTTGGAAATGCATCTCTTTTGTCAGAAATCTGATCTTTCTTGGTTGAAAGTGTAACAATTTAGTTAAAAATTAATCTGTTTTGGTTACTGATTTAACTGTTTTAATGAAAATTCGTTTTTTTTTAAGTTCAACTGGTTTTGGTTTAAAATTATAATTTTTGTTTGCTTAAATTCCAATTATAACGCTTTTAGTTAAAACTTAAACTATTTCATTGCAAATCAAATTGTTTTGTTATAATTTTGCTATTTTGTTAAAAATGTATCATTTTTATGATAAATTCAACCGTTCTGTTGAAAATTCCTTTTTTTCGCATTAAAAATTAAACTTTTTGGATTAAAAATTAATGGTTTTAAAGTTATTAATTAAAAATAATTCAATTATCTTCTAAAAAAGACGTCTTTTTTGGTTGAAGATTCGATTGTTTGGTGAAAAAATTATATATAGTTTATATATAGTGGATAACACAATGATGTTTTCCATTTGTTTCATGAAAAATTTTATGTAAAACAAATGAAAAATAGAATCCAAAAATTTAGTCCACTATATATAAATTATATATAACTTTTTCATCTGGGAAATAAAATTGTTTGCGTTCGACACTTCGGTTGAAAATTCGCCTTTATAGGTTGAAAATTCAATTTCCTGGTTAAAAGTTGAGCTGCTTCGCTAAAATTTAATTTTATTAGTTGTAAATCGATTTTGTTAAAAATTTGTTTTCCTTTTGTTTAAGAACATTGATTGAACTGCAAATTTCACTAATCATTTTTTGGCTGAAAATTAAAAGTTTTTATTTTAAAATGAACTATGAGGTTGAAAATTCTTATTTTCGAGTAGAAAAATTAACAGTTTTGCAGAGACTTCGCCTGTCTATCTTGAAATTTCTAGAATTTTGTAGATATTTTTTTCTTTTTTGAATGAAGAATCGCTGTTGGTTGAAAATTAATTTCTTTTGGTAGAAATGTTATCTTTCTTGATTAAATGTGTCAGTTATTGTTGTTATTGCAACTGTTCGGTGTAAAATTAATTTTTTTGTTGAAAATTTAGTTATATGATTGAAAATTCACCTTTTCAGCTTTGAAACTCAACTACTTTCTAAAACATTTTATTTGTTCATAAAAAATTACGCTTTTTTGGTTAAAATTGTGAATACTTCATTAAAAATGCAAGAAATTTCGACTTAAAATCCTAAGAGCTTCATATTAAAAGAAAGAAAAAAAAAGCTTTTTAAAATAACATGATGTAGTTTATGAACAGACCCTCATGATTTTAAATTAAATGATATTTAATAAATCCGCAGGGGTTTAATAACATACATTTTCCTTTTTTAGTACAATTGTGGAACCCGGAAATTTTTGAACGCATAATTATTCCTGTCCTATTAACATACTTGTCAAATTAGTCATCGTTTCGGTACCAATCAGATTAAAAGTATTCGCATCGGCTCTATAATTTACGCAGATGACGGGTACAATTGTTCACTATTCTAACACACAAATTGTCATGTTTTGCGGATGTAGAAACACATGGGACACTTCTATAAATGTGTTGTTACAATAGGAAACTGTGACCCTTTATACAAATGTATAACGGACATTACAAATTATTGTGTTTTGAATCTCGCTTTGAATAATAATCATAAACATTTATGACAACCGCTGCGATGATGATATGTGCTTTAGATTGTATCGAGGATCATATCGTTATTAACTGATATACTGCATGGTGCGCATTCAATATCGATACATTTGAGAATTGAATTGAAATATGACATATTTTATATTTTTTCATGTTCCTTATTTGAGAGAAATGTACGAAAATTATCTCACCGCAAAATTCAATTTTATTTATGACAGATTAGAAATTCGACATGAGTAGCAACACTCATAATATAACTAATTTTAACAGAGAATTCTAACTGCGTTTTAGAAATAAATATTTTATCCTGTAATTGTTTAATGACCACTAGTTCTCAGATTTTTTAAATTCTGCTTTAGAACAAAATTAAATTTTTATTCAATCTTTATCATTGATAGCTTATTTTATCTTTAAAATATTTTCTACGATTATTTTTGGAATATTATTTTTTTATGAAACTTTTACTCGGGTAAACCCGGTTATACACCATAGCCATGGACTAAGTCAAGTGGCTAATGATATTAGAATGTTATAAGTTAATTAAAATATTTTAATACGATGCTTGAAACCTCCTGCGATGATGTTGTAGGTATACAATTACGAGCGGCCACCAGCGTTGGAGGTGACAACATTTACCTCTGGATGCTTTCATAGAGCTACCATCTGTGACCAGATCTTTACAGCCTCGCGAGTTCTTACAACATCCTTTTTGTTCTTCTGTAAGAATGTCATTCTCGTCGCAATGAGAATATACCTTATCTGCAATGATAGTCGCAAGACATTTATAAATTGTTGGAAGACAGACTATCGGTCGAAAGTCATATGGATTTTGAGCGTCTGGTTTTTTTGGTAATATATACGTAGTATCCTGGAGCATAAGGCCTAGCATCAGATCTGGGTATTCAATGATCTTCTGGAAACACCTTGCCGACGCAAGATGCACACTCGTCAGGTTCTTGTACCAGAAGTTGTGTACCATGTTTGAACCTGGAGCTTTCCAATTACTTGCCCTTTTCAAGACCGCTGAAACATCTAAAGCTGTGATGCTTGTCAGTTGCATTTCAGGCCTGTTGCTTGCCCTTGCTTCCTCTCGTTTGAACGACGTAGTATCCAAATTGCATCTGTTCATTTTTCCCCAAACAACCGACCATTAGTTAGTTATATCTTCCAATTGAGGGACTTCGGTGTCTTGCTGGTTATTTGGCTTTACTCTCAGTTCACGATAGAACTTTCTTTCATCTGTCTGAAAGTTTTGATTTTGTTGCCTTCGTGCACTACTTTTCTTGTACCGACGCAGTCTGGTAGTAAGAACATCAAGTCTCTGTCGTAGATAGTCTAAAATTTCATGTAATATTGCTGGTGTAAATGTCTTAATGTGCCGCGGGTGGATGATTTTAGTAACATGGTTTATCGGCTTTCTGGTTCTATTTCCGTTTTTATATTGAATTAATCAGCCCAATTTGTACCTTACTTTGCTGACATCCATATCCAACCTGATCTTCCATGGTGGATCTCGATCCCTTGCTGGGACAAAAACTGCATTTGCAGGCCTAGTTTTTCGGCCCAACATTCTAACGGTTGCCACAGCTGCACAGTATACAAGTGTTTGTACCTCTAATGCAGTTTGTACTACGTTCAAATACATAAGTGAAACCTTGCTGTCGAGATATGCGATTAGTGCACGCAGATCATTTGTGATGTTCATTTTGGGCAGAGAATGCCTTAGTGTTAGTTCTACATATCTGAACTCGAGTAAAGCATGATCATAATTCCTTTCATGGTGCTGTAGTTTTTCTGGGATTTCCCTATCCACATCATCGTTAGTAACATCCGGATATGGTTCTAATGGATCCGGTACATGATGTTCATTATCCCTAGCACCTATGCCTTCAGCATCAATCAAGTCTTCGTTGTCCACATCTTCCAAGGCGAGTTCATTAATAGGAAGCTGCTGTTTCACTTCCATTTTGATAGCAGCTATTTCAACAGCCAAGAGCAGTCTGTTTACAGATATTGAGCGTTTTTGATCTGCCAGATTCTGCTAATTTATTTTTGTGGCTAGCTCTGGGTATTTAAGTAAGACGAGTCTATTATGTCCTCTCCTCACACTTTGCCCACATTTCTCTGCCAAAAAATAAAGGCGCATAACATCTCTGTTCATATGGTATATCCATTTTCGTCGCTTTTTTGGTTGCTGAATCTCTGTTTCTACCTCTGGTTGTATAAGGCCATCCACCTCTGGAAGATGTGGTGGTGATGGATCATCAATAGGTTAAGGAAGAACGTCAATTGCTCCTGCTTGACCGTTAGACGCGGCTTCCTCTAACTGATGTTCATTGGTGTAGTTTTTCCACACCAAATCAATCTGTTGTTTAATCTCCATTGCTCGGTCTTCTGTAACGTGCAGATTAGGCCTGATGGCCTTCACCTTAGCGACAAGATCTCTCAGTGCGACTTTTTGTATATTAGAATACTTCGCAGTAAATTCCGTTCATAAATTGTATCCTTTTTCCATTTTCGTTTAAACTTCGCACTTTCGTAATAGAGGCGCACCAATTCCTCTTTCATTGTGGTATCCCAATTGATGCTCTCCCACGGTATTTCTATCGAGGTGGTTGGCTGCAAATAGCTAACGCTAGCCAAAGCACCCTCAGCAGGTACAGTTGATGTTCCACTGCCTACCGTTTCTCGCAGATGTTCTTGCTGGCCAGCTGTTTGATTAATGAGATCTGTCTGACCATCTCGCAGCTCACCATCGCCACCGTCCCGCATGCTGTGGCCCCCAGCTGTGGCTCCAGAGGCGCCCCGACGATCCTCGGGAAGCGAGAAGCGTTTCAAAATCTTTAATATGCTCTCCATTTTTCATTTATGGGTTTTGGTGTTCTACTTAGTCCCTCTCTTCTTCCTTATCAGCCTATTTAGCATGGGAAACCCTGTCAGTAACAATGCTACCGCCAACATTGCAGTCAAAGTCATGAGAGAAAAGCAGAAGCTCTACCGCGATATCAACGCGGAACACCTTGTTATTATTATTATTATTATCATTATTATTATTGAAATTATACCCCCATATTTTGAATATATTAAGTAAAAGATAAAAATCGTAATGGACGCTCCATTTTCAAGTTCCTTCAATAAAAACATGAATAACTAAAAATATTTGCACGTATTAGTTTAAATAAAATAATGTACAGGGAAATGTGGTAAATAAAATTTTAAAGAAACCTTTAAAAGAATAAAATGATCTTTTGTAGATTAAAATTTTATTCACGTTACGACTTTTACCTAAGGCGAACGAAAAAAACACAAATATGTAAATGCCTATATTTAAATCAATAATTTTGACCGCAACTATTTGTTTATTATTTTCAGTTGGATTTCACTACTAAAATTTTTTGCAATACTCATTGGTCCTCTTCTTGTCAATTTTATAGATTAATTAAAAGATTAAATAGTTTTGATTATGAGTGTATAAGCTAATTGTTAATATAAAGCTATTTGTTTCAGATACTATCAGATTTAAACTTCGAAATTTGACATTTCTAGCATTTTTTCAACATTAAATTGTTCAGTTTTTCACTTTTGTAAATATTAAGGTTGCTGAATTTTAAATGCTTAGAATATGGAATCATATTAATGATATTGTTTCAATTTAAAACTTGACATACTTTCACATTAGCTAGACTCAACAGCTCTCATAGTTAAAATTCCTAATTTTTGTTTTACTATTTGAAGAAAAATATCAATACCAAACGCTTTTAAATTAAAATAACTTGATTAATAGGGAAGAAATACATGAATATATTGACTTCTTTAATCTCAAATTTATTAGAGTTATAGGGTAAGAGCAACAGTTCTTGGTACTCCTCAATTGTTGGCACCATTCTCTAGATTTTATGAAATAATAAGAGAATACAGATAAATAGAAAATTGTCTTTTATTTTTTTCAAATTGTGCATACATTTTTTCGTAATAACAAATATATCTTATGCTAAATATATGCTAAACATCTTATGCTAAAAAATAACTTATGCATTCTGAAATTAAAAAATTCAGCCTTGATTCCAGGCTGCCAAGCATTTTTAGGTTAGCTAAAGAAAATCTTTAGATAATTGCAGTTTTCGTTGTACCCCTAGCAACGTTATAATTAACAGAAATGACTATTTTATTTTTCGGCACATTTCGAGAAAATGTTAAAATTATTAATAACAAAAATAACTTAGATTTATCTATAATTTATTTCATAAATAATTAGGGGTGCCAATGAATTTTCAATCTAAAACACTGTATGCAATTCTTGGAACCCCCTGCCATGAAATGGGTTGCATTTTCTTGTAATGTCAATTAATGGAGCTGTTCTTAAAAGAAGTAAGTGTATTTAATGGTATATGTTATTTAGAAATAGGAGTAAATTCGCAACTTAGTGATGTAGACTTAATCACAAATCAGTCTGATGTATCACTTACATTTAGTCTGTTCAAAAAAATTATTGCCTGCGAACATAAAAAAAAAGAATCTCGGACCTCATTTTTAACGCTTCTAAAACTGCGTTAAATAATAATTTTGCTGATTTGAATAGTGTACAAGAAATTGCGTTAAAATGTGTTAAAACGGAAATATGCATGATTATTTGCGTTTCCCTCTAACCCTAAAAAGAAAAGGAAGGAAAATGAAGGAGAAAGGCATTTATGCTTAAATATCGCAGGCATGGAGAGATTAGGAATAAGGAAAAATTAATTTTAAAAAATAAATATAAGATTAAGGAAGCTAAAAAGCAAAAACGAAAAAGGTGAAATGAAATTTCAGAAAAAGCCCAAGAAGATAGAAATAGAAAAAAAGTTAGAAACCGAAAAGACTATTGACTAAAAAAATTAATCTACAAATATTAACGATATTATTGATTCTGCTAAAGGAGTTACTAGATTTTCAAAAAATACCGATTCTACTAATTCTGCTGAAGCAGTCAAAACAAGCCGAGGATCACAACCTCTGAATTTGAAGTAGATAGATGTTGATAATTAAGTAATTTAAGCCAGGATATTTGTTTAAAAATGAAAAATACTTGATCAAAAATGTTTCTCTTCTTTATTCACTTCTTAGTGATACTATTGAAGTTTATTGTAATTTGATTCTTTCACAATTTCCTCTTCATATGACTGGGGTACCAATAATTGGGTCAATTCCTGTCAAGAATTGCATGAACTCTGCCAAGAATTGAATTTTTAGGCTAGCGAACTAATTTTGATTATTTTTTCAGTTTCTACTATATATTGAGGTTGATGAAGCTTAGAATTTGATACCCTGTTATATTAGCACTGTACATATTAGTATTACATTTATCACACATGCAATTTTTGATATTAATTTCTTTCTCAAAGCCTGAAGTTCGCCTTAACCTGCCAATAATTGGGTACATTACCAAAGTAATTTACAAAATTCCAAAAAACACAGGAAAATGAACATTTTAGCCAAATAACGCACGATATAAAAAAAAGTCCAGAGAGGAAAAATTTTGCATTTTTTCATTCAACTATTTGACAGTATTGATCAATTTTGATCAATATTTATCAATATTTTATCAATATTTTGATCTGCCAGATTCTGCTAATTTATTTTTGTGGCTAGCGCTGGGTATTTAAGTAAGAAGAGTCTATGATGTTCTCTCATTAAGCGACGGGAAACACGATACGGTAGAAAATTAAATTGATAAGTCTGGGTCACTGAGGTTAGGTAAATAATTTAGAAGTTGAAAAACGGTGAGGTTGCTGTGTTGACCCTATGTGTAACGCTTATATCGTAAAAATAGCATTGGAAATGATCAAATGTAGTTTTTAAAGAAATGTCCGAATTTGCAATAAAGTGTTTAATAACAAAATTTAAAAAAATGCGCATTTTTTTAAAACGAGACAATGAAACTACGTCTGTTTTAATACCAATGCATGTTATGAATTGTAATAATATACATAATGGAAATGATATACAATTTGAGGGACAACTTCGAGTGCGAAGCACGAGAAATGTGATGAGAATTTTTTCGTTAAAGCCGAAGGCGCTTTAAAAAAAGAGAATTCACTATCACCAAAATATTGCTGTTAATGCTTTGATCTTTAGTTTTGAAAAATCTGTACATAAATGTAGGGAATATACAAAGACCGAGCGCGTGGCGTGAGGCAAATACATTATCCAGCGCGAAGCACGAGGTAAATACATTATCGAGCGTGAAGCGCGAGAAACAACAGTTTTTCTAATACAAATGTTCTAGTCGCTTATTTATATTTCCATTACAAATTATATTACATTAAGTGAACTTGATTTCACGTGAGTTTTATAATAACGAAGATCAATAATCTCTAACAATGCATTTATTTTCAATTTAATCATAAATCATAAACACTTGGTACTGGAAGATATTATGAATTTAAAATACACAGAAGAGTGCTTTTTACAAAATAAAAAGGCGGGCAGTTCAGCAGCTTTAATTAAAGCTCAACTATTTCATTATCTCCAAGCTCGCAATCTCTTTTAAATGCAGCAATAAAGGAATTACTTTAATATGAAATTTTAAATATACGGGATTCTCGTTAATTATTTGTTCAAAAGAATAAATTTTTTGTCTAAAAAGGAAAACCTTTTTATGAGATATGTATAAATTAACCTTGCGTAGCTTTGCAAAAAAAGTCTAGTCATTTTATTTTTTATCATCCATTATAGTTTTGATAATTATGGTTGTACAACATTTCTGTAGAACTGATTTTAAGCAATTTTTATGCTAACCAGCCCCCAAGTAATTAAAATTTCTGATATTGGAGAATTTTTTTTTATAATCAAAATTTCAAATTTCGTAAAAAGCGCTCCTACGATTATTTTTTTCCAATAAAAATGCGCATACAATGTACACTGGAGCCGAGGTACTGAGAAATTCAGTACTGCGAAATCCCTTGATTGAGTACATTTTTCCCCCGATCATGAGTACGAATCTATAACCCCTTCACCCTCACGACTCATTTCTATATTTGATGATTTGATCAAATGTACAATTCACTGTAATTTTAATTTCAATTCATAATCAAATACATTCGATACTTAAGGTGGAAGATTTTATATTTGTGACGACTTTTAACTTTTTCTTTGTTCTATTAATTTTAATAATTTTATTAATAACGATTCAAATCGATACTATAAACTGTCAGGATGTAAACAGTTGACATTTGAATAAAGTAAATAGTCGAAGGAGTAGGGTCCCCTCACCGAGCGCGTACATAAGTTGACGCTTAATTAAAATAAAAACGAAATCAAAAATATTGAAATGTGAAAAAGTTGAAACATAAAAAAAGTTAAGCAAATTTCGCAGTGTATTTTAGTTATTCATTTACTTGAGGTAGCTGCGTAAAGTAATAACTATTTCTCTCATTAAAAGTATTTGGTAAACAGTTTAAAGAATTTCTCACAGATCGTTGGATGGCGTTTCATAAGTTTTTCCCTTTCGTAATTATGAATATTTTTTATTTGTACTTGAGAAAGTGGATAAGGCTTCGTCGTTAATTTTTACACGTCCGCGGAACCTTTTCTTCTTAAGAAAGTGTCACAAAACGCGCTGTCCAACGAACGCTTTTTCCTTCCTGCCATTTCCCAGTTCTTTTCAGTACTTTACCAAACCGCTTAAGGCACTCGCTGCTCAAAGAACTCCTTGGGAAACTTTTCTGCCACATCATGATGACATAATACGCCATGTCGTGCTCCCCATATACATGTCAAGTTTTTTTCTGACCTCTCGTCATGAATCACGATTATCCTCCGCATTGTTACTAAGACGCGTTTAAGCTCAAGAAAAACTAGGTCAGACGACTCAGTGCCTCGCTGCTACACAGTGGATGAAATCAAAAAACAAGGTTCAAACTTTTTAATTTACAATCGAATTTTTTAGAAAATTCTGAGATTAGGTTTTTTTTATTTTATTTGGTTCATTAAAGGTTTATGTTAATGCAAACATTAAAAAGTGTCGATTTTTTAAATTTCATTTGTTATATCGTAGACAAAATTTTTCTTATACTTTTCGTCACTTGGATTCAGTGCACAAAAGTATAAGAAAGAAAAAAATTGTTTTTTCACTAGTCTTCGTGTAATTTATAATACCCATGACATTTTCTGAAACAATTTCGGTATTCATTATTATTTGAAAGGCCACATTGCATATGGTTATAAGTGCCAAACCCCAAATTTTACAGGAGAAACAAAAATCTGTCTAACTTTCAGCAAATTACTTTAAACAAAAAACTTCTATCGGTTAGCACTATTAAAATGCGAAAAGAGCGCTTAAAAAACCATCACTTTAAAAAATATATCAATTTTGGAGTTTGACTCACTTCCAAATCGAACTGGACCATAATTTTATATAGAAATATGAATTCGACTGAAAATATTAGTTTAGGCCAATTACACGCATCTCCAAGAACTGGCAGTTACGCTCGCATCTGATGTGGCCCTTCATTTGCTTATTTTATATACAAATTATATAAGCAAATTCAAATATACGATATTTTTACACGAAATAGTTTTTCATTCAGATCTTGCTGAAATTATATTTCCAATTACGTTTTCTGAAGTAATTTTGCTTCGCATTAATATTTGTTTATTTTGTAAACAAATTTTATTTTTAAAAATCACATTTTAGGCACTTAAAAAATACGAATTAGTTTTTTCTTATATTATTTTAAAAATTATATTGAAAATGAATTATCTAGATATAATTTCATCATGTCTTAATATTTGTTCATTTTATTAACAAATTAGTTAAACAAATTTACATTCGAGGCGTTAATAGGTAAAAAAAAATCGTTCTTTCATCTAATCTTGTTAAAATTATATTTCGAATTATGTTCTTTAGCAAAATTACGTAATTAACTGGAATTCGTTAAATTTATTAACAAATTGTAAGAAAAATAGACATTGCAGGTGTTTTTAAGCATTAAAATCATTTCCTTTCTTAGAGTCTTGTTCAAATTATGTTGGAAATGTTTTTTACATAAAATTGTGTCGAACAAGAGAATTTATAAAACTTATAAACAATTTAAGTTTGTTTTTTCGGTAATTTGTTTGTTTTTTCAAAATACTCTATCGATAATAAATGAAAAAATCGACATGTAAAAATACAAGAATACTACCATTGTTCTGTTATCTCAACATAAATACAATGAAAGACGCTTTCTTTTAGCCCACAAATGCCTGCAATTTAAAATTCTTAAATATAATTTGTTTATAAAATATATAAATATTGATGGATAGAAATCTGTTGTCAGAAAACATGACTGGAAATCTAATTTTAGCAAGGCTAGAAGAAAATATTTTTTTGCTTTAAAACACCTAAAATGTGCATTTGTTATTATAATTTGTTTATAAAGTGAACAAGTGTTAATATATCGCAAAATGTCTTCAGAAAACACCATTGGAAATATAATGTTAACAATGGCAGTAGAAAAACGATTTTAGTCGCTGTAAACCGTCTTATATCTGAATTTTATTAAATAATTTGTTTAAAAAATACACAAATATTAATGCCAAGCGAAATTTGTTAAGAAAACATTATTAGAAATATAGTTTTATGAACGTCAGAAGAAAGAACCATTTCTTTTCACTCAGGAATGCCTAAAATGTGCGCTTGCTTGTATAATTTGTTTATAAAATAAACAAATATTGATGAATTGCACATTTTTTCGGTAAACATCATTGGTGATATAATTACCAATCAATTTCAGAATAGAAATATACTTTGAAGACGAATACCCCTAATGTCGATTATTCCTTTATACTGTTTGTTTATAAAAATTAACTTCAGAAGTTTTTTTTTCTCATATCTCTGTATATTAAATACAAGTGACGGGATGCATAAAAAAAATTGTATCTAGGAGATACAAAATAAATTTAAAAAATCGAAACTTTTTTTGCAGTTTGCATTAACATTAGAATTAAATAAACAAAATAATAAAACATCTACTCTTACCATTTTCTGAAAAATTAAGTCTTGAATTTTTCCAAAATGTTATTGTTACAATTTTTAATAATGATTAGCATATGTAAATTCGTCTTTTCATACCAAATAAATTATATAAAGAACTGTAGACTGCGAATTTGCTCTGTTTGTACTTTTCTAAATAAGAAGAGAACATAGAGATGGAAAAAGCTTCTGCTGTGATTAACAAAAACGTTTTTTGCGAGAGACCCTCCAACTTTCTCGATTTAAAGTTCGTGACACTCCTTCTCTTTCACTCTCGCGACATTGCAACGATACTATGCGAATCCATTAATCATGACACTCTGCTCATCCCATGGAATTGCATGAAAAGTTCGTCACTCGTGACCCAGGATCCGTTGTTGGTATCCAAAGGGGATGAAAATCTTTCGTCAAATCTCCCCTCCAACCGACCCTTCTCTACACGTTTAGTAGCTTTGCACTTTTCTCGCACGCCAATTTTCTCCCGTGGCGATATATCTATAATGCCCCCAGGAGAAAAAGAGCCAGGAAACGTAATTGAAAATGTAAAATGAGACATTTTATCGCATTGGAGTAATGAGGATTTCTAAAAGCTGAAATAAAATTCTTCGAAATTAAATGAGTATACTAGAAAGAATTTTTCTTCTGGCAAATTAAAAAAATTGCATTATTATTCATTTAATTAATTGTAATAGAATACCTGAAACAATAATATACTTCTAATTGAGTTAATACATTTCTCTTCGGCCTAATATTTTGCTCAAATATTCAAAAAGACGTTTATCCTTGTATTAAATTATTTACAAATTTCTTTGAAAAAAATTTTTGTAGATTAAATTTTATAGAAAAACCTTTCTATTTTTTTGAACAAAAAACACAAATAATTCAAATTTATTTAAGTTAGGGTTTTTATTGTTTGATATCAAATCTCAAAACGAAGCAATATGAGAAAAATG
Organism: Belonocnema kinseyi; assembly: GCF_010883055.1. Classification (NCBI taxonomy): domain Eukaryota; kingdom Metazoa; phylum Arthropoda; class Insecta; order Hymenoptera; family Cynipidae; genus Belonocnema; species Belonocnema kinseyi. The sequence continues at coordinate 91,982,150 of NC_046659.1, read as the reverse complement.
TATTATATTAAAAGAAATTTGAATCAAACGCAGATTCCATTAATGTGAAATATTAATAGATTTTAATTATTTCAATGAATTTCACGTATAATTTTCTAAAATTTTAAATGGAAACTTTTTAAACTGAAAAGGGAATGAGGGATTTCTATCACACCCTAGATCTTTTCTATCTCACAAATTATTGATGAGAATGAAATTTGTTATGAAAAATGTAATTTTTACAAATTTTTACTTTGTTGCGAAAAATATAGAACTTTTTAGGTTTCTTTGAAGAAATGAATAATTATTCCGTGATTGTTGACAAAGATTTTTTCCCCGGTACTTTAAAACTTTTCAGAATATTGCAAAGATTGTTTCATTCAAAAATTTGGTAAGAAGCGACATAAAAACATATTCGCCAACAGGGCCGACGGAAGCGGTGTTGGGTGTATGGAGTAGTCCCCACCTAAAACTCAGGCGGGTTGGAAATTTTTAATAGGTATCTTTCAAAATATTATTAGTAATCAAATTCATTCCCTACCCAAACTGAAATTGTTCTGCCGACCCTGTTCGCAAATAAACAACAAAATTTTATAAACATTTCTTACTTTTCCTTGATCATAGAGGAAGCTTTACAAATGTTACAATTTCCAAAATTTTTAAATTCGTTTACTTAAACTTTCCTCCAATAAATAATTTCTAGTAGAGTATTTCAATCAATTTTCCGGATGTATGTATGAATGCATATCTATGTCTAGAGCTTGCACTTTTTTGTGAACACAATAACTTCAAGACAGTTTTAGATAAATAAATGAAATTTGGAGAAATTTTAGAATTAAAAAATTTGTTGGTTTACTTTTTTATATTTTTTCCTGACTAAAGACTGCGAATTTTGTGATTTTCAAAAATATGAATTTTTATTTCAGATCACTGTAATGCTAAAATAGAACTTTATTTCTTCAATGGCGTAGAACAATTCGACGAAATTGAGGATTTTTATTCATAATTCTGATTAAAAAGTTATTCAATTTTTTATGAATAAATTTTGAAGTTGTAAATTTCTGTTTTTTTGCACATGGAAATGTTCAAAATGTTAAGTGTAAGTAATTTTAAATCAAGATTTCTTCATTTTAAACTGGAAGCTGTTGAATCTTCAATTGCCAAGATATTTTGTGTAATTAAATTTATATGCTAACATGATTTACCAAGAAGCAAATTTCAATTTGTTTAGTAAATTCATTGAAATAAATTAACTACTTTCACATAAATTCAAATTATAATAAATAATATCGCAATAAGTTAAAAATACATTAAAAAGAGAGTTGACACTCTTCATTGATTTTTTATTGCTCTAAAATATTACGTTCTTGATGTTCTATTAAGACATGAGATTGGATATATTTTACAACACATATATGTTAGGATAAGCCCAGCACGAGGATAGCAAGAGAGAGGATTTTTCTCGCTTGAATTTTTTATTTCGACGGGGGAGAAGATTTCATTGCCGAGAGGGAGAATGCAAAGTAGCGTTTCCAAGATTTGCCAGAGGGTACTCGAAACACCTCATGGCATTCCCACATCTCTTTACCCTCTAATGAAGGAATCCAGCAGTGGGTACTTTTCTTATTTGATTTTCTCAATTTGAAATTGACTTTTCGAAATCTCGTACTTTAGCCCCAAGGGAGATTCAAACATTTTGTGGTAAGCGATATAAGTAGGAAAAATATCAATTCTCTCATTTTTAAACTGAAAAGCACTTAAAATTTACTTATAGTAGCTACTACATTCAAAACCAAACTGTTGCATTTTTAACCAAAGAGATTAAATTTTCACGAAAAGTGCTGAATTGTTACAAAATAGTTTCTACCAAGAAGATTAATTTTCTGACAGAAAATATAAATTTTCAACGAATTAGTTAGATTTGCAAGCAAGGAAATGAATTTTCAATTAATATAATGAATCTCCAATTGAAAAAATTATTTTTTAAGAAAGTATGTAGTTCAATTGTTACACAAGTTGTTGAATTTTCAACAAGTTGTTAAATCCTCAACCAAAGCATGTGGATTTTCAATTATGAAGATTAAGTTTCTGTCAAAAAGACGAATTTTTATGTGAACAGGTAATTTTGGAAAGCTGTTAGAAAAATTCTCAACGACAAATGTAATTGTTGATATTTCAATTCAAAAACAATTTATTTTGAATCAAATATAGTTAAATTCGCCCATAAAAAGAGTATTTTGCCATTTTAAGGATTTTAAGTATAATTGTTTGCAACTTTGAGTATTGTCAATTTAAGACTCTTTAATATTATATTTGTATAATAGAGGATTATGCAATTTATAAAGGGTCTTTTGGAATAATTTAATTTCTTTGATTAAAAATTATTACATTTTGAAGATTTAAAATTAAAATTTATTCAATTTTATAGATTTGCAATTGAAAATTGTACAATTTCTAACAGTAAAAATGAAAGCGTTGACTTTTTTATGAAAATTTTTTTACAGGTAACTTGAATCAATGACTAAATATATATCAACTTACTAAAATAAATCTTAAAGTGGAAACAGAATTTTCTGAGATTTGAAACTGATGTATACTAATGTTGAATTTTATTATTATTAATTGAACGACATTAGAGTAGTAGACTAGTAGAATGATAAGGAAGTATAATTAAGTTTTAGGTAGTATATTACTGAACAAAAGTTAAATTCTCAATTTCCTGAGCAACTTTATCTTAATAAAGGAAAATAATAAAACTGTTTGGAGAAAGCAAGGCAGAGAATTTATATAAATTCACAAGGCTGATGAAAGCTATTCTTTAATCGATAGTTTACGGACTTCTGGCAGCCGCGGAAAATACCGGGTTTTAGTTACCTATTTTTATAATGCGTTTTTGTTAATCGCTGATACGATGCGGAAACTGTATTCTAGTTTTTTCGTTTAATTTTCGCTTCTTTCTTCGCTTACTCCGTGATGCAGCTTAGTAAATTAATGAAGTTTAAGTAGTTGTTCTTTTTCTTTTCAATGTAATAAAGGTATGTTTTTTTACAATTTTGAAATTATTGGAACTAAAAGTAAAAAGCTATTTTTATAGTTTTAGCCTAGTTTAAAAAAGTCATTTGAACAAAATTTTATGTGAATAAATTTTGGCTCTGCGAACGTTCTTTCACTAAAATAAACATTATACGAGTAGCTTAATCGTAATTCATCGAAGCAGCAATTTAACTGCTCAAAAAACTTCAAATTTGCATTAGAGATCCTTCCGCATATTCATGAGTTTCACGCAAGATACTTGTATTGCTCTTTTATGTTTTAATATTTTACAGATTATACAGTATACACGCTGGGGCATGCTTTTAAAGCAAGTATTATTTATTATTATATCCCAGTGAATGTTGAAAACCTAAAGTGCTGTTTCGTCCTTTGATTATGCAGAAAAATATAGAAGATTATTCTAACCAAATCTATCAATATAAACCAATTAGCTATTTAAACATTTGTCACATTAATTTGTAAATAAACATTTTATATAAAATTTTCACCCAGATGCAATTTAAAGTTCGAACGGAAGATAAGACCAGTGGGAAACCATTTTTTTACTTTTCTGTCATTTCAAGTCGCCTAATTTGAAGATAAATTTACAAACATTCAGTCAAATAGTTGTTAACGTTCCAATTTAAAATTATTAAAATATTGACGATACTACTTAAAAATGGGTTTAAATTCAATTGGATTATTCAATGATTCAATTTACAATGATTCTGATTTTAATTTTTTCATTTTACCAATTCAATATTCATATTATATATAAAACAGTTAAGTTTGAAATCGCACAAATAAAGTGGAATTACTTTTCCAGAAATTATCCATTGATTTAAAAAAATGGAATCTTGAGAAAAGGAAGGTTTCATTTAATATAAGAAAAATTTTCAATATGCACGAGAGTCAATTTCACTTCCATATTTTTAATAGATAAGCAGCTCATAAAAAAACGATCATACGCGGCATTCCGAATCCTAGTATTCTGCAGTGAATGACTGCTGCAGAAGATTTTATTGGATCGAGAATCAATTTAAAAAATTTTATGTTCGATATGGAAAATACACCCTGTCTAAAATGTGAATTTTCACGTTTTCAATGAAGATCGAATAGTATTCAATTTGCAATAAAGAGAATGGATTGAAATTCATTCTTGTTTCTCGAATTGTAATAATTATTTCATCATAATGAAAGTACATCATATTATTATTCTTTAATAATAAGTATAATATTTAATTTTGTCCCAGAGTAATTTTTACTCAAAATATTCTGATCAGAGGCGGTCATTTTTTATTGGTATTGAAAGAGTTATACAGGGTCATCAAAAAGTATCGGACCTTCCCCCTCCCCTAATAGCGAAAATATGCGTTTTCGTGAGAAATTTTTCAGACAAAAGTTTCAGGGTTTTGAACGAGGATCTGAATGGTCACCTTGAAGCTGACCTTGGTGTTGACCTTCAAGGTTAGTTTAAGGTCAACTTTTATTTTTCAAATGAAAACCCTGTGATGTTGCGGATTTCTCGAACATCACCAAAACAAAGTTACTTGAAAATTTAGTAAAATACGCTTGGTTTGCATCGAGAGTAAATTCGGCACTCCTTACTGTTATTTTTTTAGATTTAAGATTAATTTGCCTGTTTCCTTTTTTTATTGCTAAACAACGCTATGAGAGCTTTCGAATTTTGCGGTCTTGAGTGGTGAATCGTAAAGGTCTCCACCCCCTCACATTGCGTCATCGACTAGGGTCTGTCGTCACCTCCACCTTAGCGAGGCTTCTTCTGTCTTGTGAACTTCTGCGTATTCTTCTTCTGTCTCTCCCTCATAGATTATCATATTTGCTCTCTCTTTGGCCATATGAAATCCACGACATGTCTCTGGTGAAAATGGACCAAGGTGATTAGCAGCTTAATTATGGATAAAGTAGGTAATTTCGACACCTTGCATATTTTATTTTATTTCTGGCTGTTGATGCCGTTTCTCTTATCTATTGTTTTGGGAGTCATGGAGTCCAAAATCACATCTGCCGTTCGAAGCATGGACTTCCGTTCTCCACTTCTCGCACAGGAGTGCATTTAGCCACTCCGCTAGCCTCGACTTTGCAAGGATCACTGCTCCCGCTTTTCGAGAAAAAGGAAAGAAACTTGGTCGATGACTTGGTTCAGCGAGGCAGAGGAAGACATAACGAAGAGAAGAATAGGCGATAGGGCAAACCAATGGAACCGAGCCTACATGAGAATCTCACTTTTGACCGTAACAATTAAAATTAGTCCTTTGCGCAGGACACTTATTATTTCGCCCATCAATCACGGTTCATCGCGTTAGCATACGCAGATTTCGAAATCAGTCTAGTTTGTGAGATCAAGGTGCGAACCACGTGCTCCCCGACGATCCGCTGATTAATTTGTACTAAGGTAGGATTTTCATCCTTTTCATTATGGTTTGGCCAAGGAATTAGGTCCTAATATATTGATTATATTTTTTGTTTTTTTAAAAATCATTTCACTCCTTGGCAAAATCATACCAATTACTATATTATTATTTGTATTACTAATATTATGAGTCTGTGAAATATTTTTAACGGAGTGCCGAGTGCGAAATCATATGCCTTACTATTTTATCTGAATTAAACCACAACAATGTGCTTTCAGTTTCCCAATATATTCCCGTAAAATTGTATTAGCTGCGATCATTTACCCTTTCCCCTATGGACAATTTAAACTCAAAAATGACTTTGTTTTATATCTTGAAATTTCTATGTGCTGTTAGTTTTTCGATGTTCCTTTAAAATCGTTCCGACGGAGATTATTTTTCTCTTTCCGCATACGTATCTATTCTTGCCTAAAATTATGTCCTGAATCGTAAGCCGCTTTTCCCCTTTAGAATTATATTTCATTCGAGCTTCTTCCTAATTCCGTTTAATTATTATTGTAATTCTGATTGCTACTTTTTCTTTGAACTTGGTTATTGTTTTGTGAATTTGCGTAATCTAAGGATTGTAGAAATTGTAGTTAGAGAGAATCTTTATTGAAGCCACGGTTCATGTTATTATAAATGTACACCTAAGTCCTTGGGATATAGCAATAGTAATAAATTCACTTTATGTATAATTTCGAAATCGAATTTTGCCAATTCATTAAAACCCGACCCCTCTACCATTACCTAAGCTTGTGTAGGGACTGAGCTAACCATTTAGTTCGAATTAGAGTTGCTGCCCGATTGTTTTATTTCATTTTATTTTAAAATTAACATTTTTCTTGAAAAAAAGATCCTACTCCATCTTCACTCCATTGGGAATCGAACCACAAAACTTCTGATTTCCGGTCAGGTGCTTTTCCAAGTTATTAGAGGAATCAGAATCAGAACACTTAATTCAAGAAAATAACGCCAATTTTTAGCTAGTTGTTAATAATACAAGTAATTATTTTCAAATTTTTATCTGCTATATTATCAGAGATTGTACCTTACCGACAGTAGATCAACCCTCCAAACCATGAAGGCAGAAAATCTACACATATCGATCTATGAAGGGACACTTTTGAGTTATTTGTGTTTTTTTTTGGTCTACATTTTTGGTTATCTTGTTTTTAGGAAGTGTAGAATATTTCTCTTGAATCTGTCCCAACAAAGAACTGGCGCCCGGCTTAAAGTGGATTTTTTTAAAAATAATTATTTAGTAAAGGGCAGGTTGTGCGCGACTAAAAGGACCTCAAAATTCGATCAGAAAAAAATAGTGGCGTCACAACCCCTATTTTTGTCACCGCCAATCGAAAGAACGTAAAATTTTACGTTTAGTTATGCATCAAGATCATGTAACCCGATGACCTTCGAGGTCATTCCAGAATCTTATACGCCCAAACAAGGTTTAAACGGCTGATCAGCGAAAAGATGCGTTTTCGTGAAAAATATTTTCGACGAAAGTTTCATGGTTTTGGACAAGGATCTGAACAGTGGCCTTGAAGCTGACCTTAGTGTTGACCTTCAAAGTTATTTCAAAGTCAAATTTATTTTTCAAATGGAATATTGGCCTCTGCGGGCCGGATCCATATAGGGTTTTTTTTGTGAACTGATGAGATCTACGATGGATCACGCCTTAGTCGACTGGATCTGGATACAATGTTTAACTATTTTTTTTAAACGTATATTTTTGCTGATCACCGATCTAGACCTTGTTTGAGTT
>NC_046659.1:91973664-91974856 GCF_010883055.1 Belonocnema kinseyi | reverse complement strand
ATACCAGGCGACCTCTCAGAGTAAGCAGCCTTATCCTTGCATGCGGAGCTCTACAAGGATGGACGAACCCCTTTCCCTAGCTTCTCGTGGGAACAACAATGATAACACCAAACATCGTTGTAGTAAGTGATGTTCAAAACAACAGAACGCGCAGGGCTCCCGACAATGGGTCGGCCAACAATGCCGACCAATCTAGAGCTGGGGGAGCCAATGAAAATGGATTCAATGCGATGGATCAGCGGGATCTCGTGACCTTTGGGTGGACGGAGCGACTGAATCACGACTTGCTAGACTGCTACGATGCGAGTGTGGCCCGTGAACGGGGTTACATGGAACGGCTGCATGCTCTGTGGTGCGAGAAACACCCGGAGTTATCGCACTTTTCGCAGCAACGTCTGCGTAACCATGCTGAATTACTCCGTGAAAGGGGCTATGTAAGCGGAACGCCTACTCTACCACAGCTAGAACAAGCCGGCAACAAAGAAAGAGAGGCGACATTAAGACCAACCGCGGGCAGGCATCCAGTAGATGAAGAGCGATGCTTTACGACCCGGAGAAACATCAACACCAAAGTTTCTCTCAAGCCTAAAGATCTGGCTGAAATGGATGACGAGCTTCGTGGACATTTTTCCGGTGAATCTGACCTCTGGACTATCAATTATTGTATGTATAATGCAGCAAGAGCTTTGGCCGATGTGAACCGTAAAACAAAACCAACGGCTGATCATAAGACCAAAAGACGAATGCATCAACTTGCCATAAAGATAGGCTGGGCAGGACAGTACGCGTCCCGCATTCAATGTGTGATTGACTACATCACATCTGGCAGAAATTTTACCGCCAAGGTTCGAAAGTTCGCGCGCGAACTCCGGACCCGTTATCACACACTTAACAGGTCAAAGTTGCTGACTATCAGTCAGTATATTGTTGAGAGAATACGGATACTATCTGACGCTAAGAGAAGTCTAGAGCAGAGGGAGAGATGGGTCAGAGAAAATCAACAGTTTCTCTCTGACCCATCTTGACTCTTCCAAGACCCTCCAGTTACTGTCGAACACCCACCCAAACCAGAAGAGGTCGAAGTATTATTACTGGACGAAGACTCAGAAAATATAAATAGCTGCAAGGAGTTATGTGTTGTCCTCATAACACCTGATAAAGAATGCCCACCCATCACTACCGAGGAGGTGAA
>NC_046659.1:91960159-91973564 GCF_010883055.1 Belonocnema kinseyi | reverse complement strand
CAATTAGCACAAATGGTAAGTTCCGACAGTGCCTACAAGTGTGCCTACTAGCCGCTAGATGGCAATACCGGTTTCATATGTATACACCTGGTATATATATATGTATAGTTCATAAAACAAATGAGAAATATCATTGCCTTATTGATTAAATATAAATTCTATACAAATTGTTCACCTGGGAGAATTTTCTCTGAAGGATTTTATATGGCATTTATATCACATATTGCGTAACATTTTTTGTTGACAAAGTTGAATGCCTGAAATTTTAAGGCTGGTGACGCTGGTTACTAAGATTTTAAAAGACAATTCAATACTCTATTTCAAGATGAAAAAAATGATACATAGTTTATCTATGATCGACAAAACAATTATATTTTTCATTTTTCAAACACATTTTTCGATATAAATCAAATGAAAAATATCAGTGTTTCAAGAAACACCTGAGTAAAAACGTTTTGACTTGAGTTCTACTTTGCTCTGTCTTGAGTTTGTCTCCAAGACATCGATGTCTGGTCTTGGCTGAGATGACCATATCTTTTTCGGCTTATAAATAAGATTAAAATTAATGAATGAGAAATTTGTAATTATTAAATTAGATATTTTTTATTGAAAAATTTAGAATCTATAGGTCTGAATGTGTATAACCTTTGAAAATAAAAAAAAAATAAAAATTGTGACTTTCTAGAAAGATCTCCTAAGCCGTTCAAAATAAATAAAAACAGACAACATATTCGGTACCAGTGTCAAACAAGTACAATTCAAATGAAAATCCGTAAATAAGTTGATTGAATATATATATTGTATAAAAATATACGAGATTGTTCACCCGAGGTAAAATCCTAATACTTGGCAAGTCCTCTCTGCTTGCTCTATCACGAAAAATAGAGTTCTGCGCGAAGTTGGAGAGAGCTTTTCAGTCCTCGTTTTTCCTCGAAAACGCTCGAAAATTGCGATTTCGGAAATGAGTAGGCTTCCGCGAGCATAAAAGAGGCTTTCGCGATATCCTAAAACTGCCTCCGTGCTCTGTCAAACCGAGTTCGCGCGATAATTTTAGTGTATTCAGCGAGCACGTAGCGAGGTTTCAAAAAAATATTCAATGTTTCACAAGTCCTCGCTAAAGCCTCTTTAATGCTCGCGGAAGCCTACTTATTTCCGAATTCGCAATTTTCAAGGAAAAACGAGGACTGAAAAGCTCTCTCCATCCTCGCGCAGAACTATATTTTTCGTGACAGAGCATGCAGGGAGGACTTGCCGAGTATCAGGATTTTGCCCCGTGTAATCATTAACAAAGATCAGTTTTTATGAGAGTCAGAATGACCCTTTTTTCAGGATAAGTATACACTCGAAGTTATAAACTGCACGTGTTGAGGTTATAAAGATTTTAATCAAGAGATTAATTTATGTCTTCAAGGCATAGAAACTTGTCTCCAAGACATAAATTGAAGTCTGGCTCCGTTTTAAAACTGAGACATGCTCAAGTCGAACTTTTCGACTTCAGTATGTCTTGATTGGAGAAAATTCAACTCGAACTCAAGTCGAAGCATTATTACTCGAGTATATATGTATATAAATGATATATAATGTTTTCTTCTGGTTTATCTAAAACAATATAGATATTTATCATTAGCTTTTTATTTCTAAAATATCTTCATTTTCCCTCAAAATCTACTAGAATATTTTTAATACTTTCAAAGTCAACAAAATGGCATCGGTTTTTTTGAAAATTTTCAAACTTCATTTTCTCGACGAGATATGAGAAAAGTTGATAAAGCAAACCGGTTCCTTATAAACATTTCTATGAAGAAGTCCTTTAGCGCTATTATGTCTCTTGCGTATAATTTTTTTAAAATCAAATTCTATTAAAGCATTTAATCTTGCAATTAATATTGTAATTATCCCAATAAATATAATTATTAAATTTATTTTATTTAAAATAAATATATTATTAAATCGAATTAATAAATAAATTAAAATATTCGTTGGCATATAAATAAATTAAATATTCTTCTCTTATAATTAAATCAATGGGGATGCAAATGAACCGTAAGAACAATTATTTTACAAGCTATTTCCTTATAGTCTAAATATTGAAAAAATATTAATTAATATTTTATAATCTTTAATTACGACGCATGAAAAGCCTGCAACAGGAAAAACGGAAGAAAAGACATTTGTTCATGGAACAAACAGCTAACTGTGTTGGAAAATATATTACTAGTTTGAATACTCCTATCTTTGTTTAAAAACATTTTGCGTAAAATCGGTCAAATAAATATCGTCTAAGATTCATTATAAAAAATATTTCTTGTCGAAACAATTCTCTGAGATGAGCATGCACATTGCACAGAAGGGTGGTCCAAATTTATACCTTTAAAAATTTGACTTTCAATTTGTGGTGATCAGTCCTCACAAATGGTTCGGTTTACGGAAAAAAAAATTCCGTACTTTTTTTCTTTAAATTGATCAACTTTAACCGATTCCTCGGGGATTTTGAACTTAACATAAGGTTTTAAATGGAAAAACCTCGGCTTTCAAAAAATAGCCATTTTTGTCAAATTCATGCTACAGGCTGTATTTCTATGGGTTTTTTAACATAAAATATTTGTTTTCCATAAATGACAAGTTTCTAAATATTTCTTAACTAATTTTTAATTATTCAAACAGTTATCAGTTGCTTTAACCTATTATAAGCGATTTAGCCTATTTTAAGGATCAGATAATTTTTTATTGAAGATTACCATACTAACGCATTTTATCTTACGTAACTACATAATCTAAATAGTAAATGGCTTAACATTTTTAATAGGAACTCTTTTTATTATTTTTCACTCAGAATATTTCCATGAAGAACAAATTAAAGTCTCAATCGTTAAAATATATTATGAACCGTATGCATAGTCGAATAGCCAACTATCTGCTTGTTGGCTGCCTTCATCCGTCCACTAGACGAACGTGAGCAGGTACAAGTATACAGTTAGTTATTAAGCGCCGATTAGCCGACTGCCCAGTTAGTCGGCTAATCGACTGGGTGGGCTATTGAGCTACAACATATAAATAGATATTGTTTAAACAATTTTAAGATATGTTAAACAAAAAAAATATTTTTTAAAGTGATTACTTACATCATTTATCCTAAAAATAGTAACTTTTCATGAATTACTAGTTGAGTTTTTCTAATATTGTGGTGAAATTTGTGGTGGTACAGGTACCAGACCGCGACGGTACATAGAGGCAGGAAAGCATAGAAGGCGGGAGAGTTTGAATTTGATTCATGGCTAGCGGAGCGAGTATCTCCGCGGAAGAAACAGATCTAGAGTGGGAAGTGTTCAGTACGCCGAAAGAAGAGATAAAGAAAAGGACCGCAAGGGGGAAGTATAAAAATCTATAGAAAAGGAAAGATTAAGAGCAAAAAGCGTAGGTTCAATCGAGGCTTTTATCAAAAGGAAGAGAGGGGAGAGGGAAAGCAGTGAAGAGAAGGAAGATATCAGGGCGAGCGTGAAATTTAAAAAGATGTTTAGATCGCCGCCGGAAAAGCAGAGTTTGGTAGGGAAGGGTGATAATAGTAAGGGGGCTGACGGAAGCGGGGATGAAAGTGAAGTTACGATGAAAGAGGAAAGACTAAAGGAAATTCGCGAAGTGATGATAGAGGTAATAGGGATTTATGAAGAAAAGCAGGAGAAAAGGGCAGAGGAATTAAAGAAGGAAATTAGGCGGAAAATTGCTGAAGTTAAGAAGGAAATAAAAAAAATGTGAAGAAATCAGGGAAAAGTTAGAAAAGAGGATGCAGTCATCAGAACAAAAGCTAGAAAAGCGGGAAGAAGATAATAATACAAAGGTTGACGAGATGCAATGTAGGATGAAGAAACTTGAAAGCTCGAACCAGGATTGTGGTGGGGGAGAGAGTGGGAATAAGGAGATGGAAAGGCTGAAAAAAATAGAACAAAGAATAGAAAGGAAAGAGAGGGAAGAAAGAAAATTAAACATAGTGATAAAGGGTATAAGATTAGAGAGGAAAGAGCAGAAGCAAGGGGTGGACGAAGTACTAAAAATGGTTGGTGCTAAGGTAGAGATAGAGGAAATGCGAAATGTAGGAAGGGAAGTGCGAAGAGGGGAGATAAGGGTACTAGTGAAATTAAAGAAATGGGAACATAAGAGGGAGGTGATGAAAAAGAAAAGGTTATTATATGGAAGTCCAGAGAGAATAGATGATGATTTGACATAGGTAGAAAGGAAGATGCAATATAAATTGAGGAAAATAGTGGAAGAAGAAAGAAAAAAGGGAAAGAGAACATGGGTTAAGTATGGGAGAATACAGATAGACGGAGTGTGGTTGGATTGGGATGAAGGAAGGGAAAAGATAGTAAGAAATGAGGTGCAGGGAAACTAGGAGAAGAAGGAACAGGAGATAGGAAAATAAGAAATAGTAGGAAGAAAAAAAGATAAGAAACGAAAGTAGAGAGAAATGGAAGATTTGTTACTGGAATATAGCAGGATTGGAGAGAAAGGATAGGGATTTTATGAGACATTCAACACAATGTTATGTAGTCATAATGATAGAGACGTGGCTAGATGAAAAGGGATATGACAGAGTAAGGGGAAGGTTACCAAGAGGTTACAAATAGCAAGTGCAAAATGCAAAGAGGAAGAATAAAAAGGGCAGAGCAATGGGAGGAATGGTGATGGGAGTAAGGAATGAATGTATAACAGGGAAAGATAAGAAAGACAGGAAAGAATAAAAAGAAGGATTAATAGTAGAAGAGGCAATGATGGGAGGAGAGAAGTGGAAGGTAGTGGGGGTTCATGTGAACGGTGATATGCAGGAGAAAGCAGAGGAGATAAAAGAAATAATTGAAGAAAATAAAGAAGAGAGTAGGCTGATGATAGGCGGAGATTTCAATGCGAGAACAGGTAACAGAGGAGGAAGGGAACGGGGAGAAGAGAGAGGAAGAAACTCCAAAGACAAGGTGCTAAACGGGGAGGGAAAAAAGTTGTTGAAGAGCTTGGAGGAGTTGGGATGGTATATCCTGAACGGAAATATAGAAGAAGATGAGAAAGGAGAATATACATGCTCAGGAGGTGAAAGGGGAACGGTAATTGATTATGTGCTGGTGGATGATGAGGCAAGAGAGAAGGTTAAGAAACTAGAGATAGGCGATTATATTGATTCGGATCACTTTCCCATCACAAATAAGCAAGAGCAATATGAATAAAAGGGGAGCAAATGTAAAAAGTGTAGGAAAAGGGCATTGGTCAAGGGAAGGAAAAGAACAGTTTAGAGAAAAGGTTAGAAATATGAAAATGGGAAAGGGAAATGTGGACGAGGAGATGGAAAAAATGATAGGAGAAATAAAAATAGTATTAGAGTGCACAAACAAAAATGAAGTTAGTAAAGGGGGGAATAAAAGTGGATGGGATGAACACTTTAAAGAGAAAAAAAGGAGGTCAGAAAGGACTAAAGAAAGTGGAGAAAAGAAAAAAGTAATGGGAAAGAATATAGGAAAAAAGAAAGAGTATACTGAGTTGTGTTATTAAAAGAAAGAGGAAGAGAATAAAAGGTTTAAGGAAGAGACGGAGAAGGCTAGGACGGAAGAAGAGGTATGGAAGGTAGGAAACAGAGACAGAAAAAGAAGAAAAAGAGTAAACCAAGATATTGAAATGGTAGAATGGAAGAAATATTTTTTAGATTTGCTATGCGGAGTAAAGAAAAAAGTTGTAAAGGGAGGAAAATATGGTAGAGAATGAGATGAGGAAGGGGACATATCAAGGGAAAATATAGTTAAGGTTTAAGGAATAATGAAGGATGGAAAGGCACCTGGTATAGATGAGATTCCAAATGAAGTATGGAAAAATGGAGGGGAGGAACTAGAGGAATGGGCATCGATAATATGTAATAGAGTATGAATAGGAGAGGGGTGGCTAGGTTATGGAAAGAAGGAGTAGTTATACCAATAGTAAAGAAATGCAAGGGAGAGGAGGTTAAAGATTATAGGGGGGTGACGTCGATGCCAACATTGTATGAAGTATATGTAACTATTTTGTCGGAAAGATTGAAGATAGAAGTTGAAGAAAAAAAGATCGAGTCACCGAATCAAACAGGGTTTAGAAAAGGAATGGGAGTAATGGACAACATATATGTTCTGAACTATCTAGTAAATAAGAGAATTAAAAGGGAAAAATGGGCAATGATAGCAATCTTCGTGGACTTAAAGGCAGCGTTTGACTCATAAGAAATAAAAAGCAGGGTAAAGGTAGGAGAGCAAGTAGGAGTCAGTTTCTGGTTGGTGAGAGTTGTTAGACAAGGACGTCCTCTGAGCCTACTTTTTTTAAATTTATTAATATCACACTTGGAAGAAGAAATGAGGAGAAAGGTTTGGGGAGGAGTTAGGATAGGGAAGGAAAAAATATATACACTGGCATACGCAGACGACATAGTGTTGATAGCAAAGGATGAAGAAGGGATGGCGGTATTAATTACAGGATTAGAAAAATACTTAGATGGGAAAAAGCTGAATGTAAATGTAGAAAAGACAAAGATAATGCGGTTTAGAAAAGGAGGGGGAAGGAAGAAAAAATGGACAGGTAGATAGAAAGGAATAAAGTTAGAAGAAGTCAAAGAGTATAAATATTTGGGATAAATCTTGTAAACGAATGGAGATCATACAGTTCATATAAGAGAAAGGATAGAAAAAAGCCGCAGGGGTGATAAAATATATATGGGGAATAGGAAAAAGCAGGTTAAATCAAAATTGGAGAAGGAGAATGTGGTCATTTGATACGCTGGTATGGCCGGTATTAGGTTATGGAGCAGAGATGCGGAGATGGAAAAAAAGGAAAGATATTGAGAGTTTACAAGAAAGGTAAATAAGGTGGACACTAAGGGGCAGACTGGAGGACGCCAAGATATATGGTGGGAAAAGAAGCGCAAAGGGATAAGTTAAGTATTAGAGCGGGAAAGAGGGAATGGAAATTTGAGACGTAGCTGAGGGAGGGAAAGGGAGGGAAGTTAGCGAGAAAGTGTTTGATGGAAGTAGAAGAGAAAAGAGAAAGGGCGATCGAATGGACGAAATGGGAAGAAGAAAGGAGGGAGTTCTTTAATGATAGATAAATAGAAGACGGAACTGGAGTAAACTATGAAGAATTGGAAAAAAAGGGAGAGGGAAAGACAATTAATAGAAGGATGGGGGGCGATTGAGGAATCAAAATAAAATAAATGGTATAAGATGATAAAAAAGGAAGGGGTGCCAAGGTATTTAGAAAAGGCTTGGGGAGAGAGAAGGTGGACCAGAATAGCAAGATTTAGATTGGGAAACGAGGTGAGGGAGAGGATATACTGGGAAAAAGAAGAGAACAGAAAGTTTAGAATATGTGAATGGGAGGAGGAAACATGGGAATATGTAAATAGAGGTATACAAAAATGAAAGAAAAAGGAAACGGAAGTCGCTTACATTAGAAGCGTAAAAATTGTAAGTAATGGTAAGGTAAAAGTTAAGTAGACTAAGATGCGTTTGCGTTCTCATGCTCTCTCTCTCTCTCGCTTGCAATCTCGCTTTCGTTCAATCGCTCACTCGTTCGCTAATAAGTCCTAAATTGCGCTATCGCAGGAAATAGAAATAAGAAACTAAATATAAGACTTTATGTTAATAGTTGTAAATAATTGTATGTATAGAAAGGATACCATTTTAATTTCAAAGGTTTCAGGACACGGGTTAATGTTCGCCCATGAAAAAAAAATACGGTATTAATTTTTCCGGAAAACGAACAAAAGGGGATCTGGTGACAGACGATCACAGCAAATTGAAAATCGAATTCTACTTCACAGAATATTAATCTCTGTCCTTCTCAGATACACAGTTATAAATTTTAATTGCAAAAGCTCCAGGTTTTGTCCAACCAGATCACAAAAAAGAATTGAGTAAAAATAATAAAGAGTAAGATAAAAGAAAGTTTAGTGAAGCGAAGTTTTGAATCGCGAGTCATTTAAGCAAAGTAACGAGGCTCAAGGTTCGTTTTCTGTGAATCCCTCGAGCGAAAACCGTATAAAAAGTCAGATCCCTCGTTAGCACATGTACCTCTCTGTATATCCAGGAAGCTTTCAAAGCTAAATCCAAATGTTCGATGGTTACAGTTACAGTTTGCTACATCACTTGATGGAAAGGAAAGAACTTAGGGGAAACTAACGATTCACAATGGGATCTTACTAGTTCCTCTCACGAAGCTCAGGCAAGCCAAGCACGTAACGTGGGTGACCGCACGTATGAGGATCCGTAAATATATGGGGCGTGTAGTGAGGCTAATAAAAAAAATAAGGGAAAAGGAAAATGTTGAGGAAAAAACGAGTTGAAGGAGGAGGGTCATAATTCACTTTCGGTTGCAGGCACAGGGAATGAAGTCAGTGCGCTGTCGGGCGACGACGAGATAAACGGGTTTGTATCCTCGATGAAGAGCAAATTAGGTTACCGCCAAACAACCTACATGATGGGGCGAGTAGTCAGGTGACACACGTACGTGCACACATCAATTTCCGTCACCTCTAGGCATTTTATGGTAATTTTAGCCCTTCCCCCTACCATACTTTGAAAATTATGCACCAATTAAAGGCTCCAGAGAAAACAGTTGATTATGGATATATACGTCAAAACTCAATTATACATAAGGACAGTCCATAAATTACTTGACCAATTTTCAGATATTTTTTACTCACCGGGCATAAAATTAGCTATTGGTTAAGCATGGATTACACGCTTTTTCTGCGTTTTTTTGTGTTTCTAATAATTCAATTATTATTGTGCCTATGTGACCGTGTAGTGAACTGCAAGCTTCTGAGGCGAATATCTATCATATAAGATGAATGTTCAAAATAGTTGAATTTTCGACCTGCAAACATGCATTTTTAACCAAATAATCAAATTTAAAAAAAAAAAGATTGAAATTGAACAAAAAAAACATTTGCATTTTTAAAGAAATAGCTGACATTCCAAGCCAAAGTTTCAACCCAGAAAGATTATTTTTCTACCATGAAAGATAAGTTTTCAATCCAGATGGATGAATTAAGAAAAATTAAATTAACTTTCAAAAAAGTAGTTGTGTCTTCTTACCAAATAGCTGAATTTTAAACCGCAATAGATAAATTTTTTACCAAGAATATATTGTTTCTACCGAAAGATGAATGTTTAACAAAGCAAATAAGTTTACACCAAATAGTTGAAAATTCAACTAGTTGAATTCAACTAAAAATAGGCACATTTTTACCAAAATAGTTTAATCATCAACCAAAATGAAGAATTTTCAACTTCAAGATCAATTTTCTACCCAAGTGGAAGAATTTTCTACGAAATAGTTAAATTTTCCAATTATAAAGAAAACAATGTCAACTAAAAATGAAATAGTTACATTTTCAGATAAAAGAATTAGTTTTTAACAAGCAAAAAGAATAGTTTCTAAAGAAAAAGTTAAATTTTCAAATAAATAGTTCAATTTCTTCCCAAGCAGTTTATTTTCGACCAAAAATATGCAGACAACAAATAACTAATTTTCAACCAAATAACTTAGTTTTATACAACATTATTAGTATTTAAAGCCAAAAAGACGAACTTCATAAAAAAATTAATATTGACTTTACTCTCGACAAGCAATTGAATTTTCAGTTCGAAAATATGAATTTACAGCATAAAGAGTCATTTATAAACAAATAGTTAAATTTTTATCTAAAATGATGAACATTCAACAACAACAAAATTTAATTTTTTCAAAGTAGTTCAACTAAAACGAAGTACTTGATTTTCATCGCAAAAAGATCAATTCTCAACAAAACACCGAAAGAATTTTCAACAAGGTAGTTGACTCGACAACTAAAAGATACTAGTTTTCAAACAATAATTGGAGTTTCTGATTGCGTTTAATTAATTGAGTTCGAATTTGAGAGAAAATAGAAGAAAAAGAAGAAGTATCATAAAAACCTCTACAACTAAATAAACGTTATATATAAAAATTTATAAAGTTCCGTATTGGAAATTTGAAAAATTGAAAGCGAGTGACCACGAAAGTAAAACAGTTTCAAAACTTTTGATCAAAACTTTACGATTTTATATAGGAATCGTAGAAATTTTAAAGATAATAATAATAAATAATACATGATTTTTCAACTGAAAATTTGTAAGGGTTCTATTCTTCTCGATATGACACAGATAAAATTAGAAAAAGCAAGAGAAACAAGTTCCCTTAGATTTGGGCAAATCTTTAGAATAATTCAATATTGATCTTCTAAATTTGAAGCAATGATACAATGCTTTAATACTAATCGAAAATCACCTAATTTCAATAAGCGTTATTTTAAGGCTCTTAAAATAAGATACTATTTTTAAATTATGATTGTGAGTTCATGAGATTAAATTGTCGAAATTGCACACGTCTATCTAGTAGAAGAAAAATTCAATTTTGAGAAATAAAATGAATTCCATAAATATTAATTGTATAAAAATGGCGTTAGAATCCTAATTCTAATGGTACCAGTAAGGCGAATAGTCCACTTTGAACTTCAAGAATTTCATAATGATTAATAAAATCGACGAAAATAGAGCCAAGCCTGATAAAAATGGTTAAGCTGCTTCAGCTGGGCGTTTAACTAGATTTCGTCTTCCAAGGAAATATAGCTATGTTACCTAAATTTCTATCTGTGTCACCTAAATATCTAGCTGTTTCAGCTAAATTTTGTCATCTAGAAATTATGTAGCTAATTTATCTAGATATTTTTTAGATGGAACATTTCGCTAAAATAGATAGATATTTAGGTGAAACAGCTAGAAATTTAGGTAACTGAAGAAGGCGAAATCCGGCTAAACGCCTAAACGGGGCATCTAAAACTGCAAGGAATAAATAAATTATTTATATAAAAATGGTTATTTAGATTTTTGTGTTTGCTCTTCAGATTTAGAAAAGATTGAACATTTTTGTTTGAAGTGTGTGTTTAATATCTTATTTTATTCCTTAAAGGATTCCTTGCCATTACCGTGATACCCTTCAATAGCCCTCCCTTCTACAGCCCTTCCGAGAAATGACGCCCCGCAGCAGGTCGGTGTAACAGGAGCTGTGCGGGGTGCGCGGGATCTGCGGTTGTCACTCAGGCGAGCACTCAGGCGTGAAGAAACAAAAGCGGAGCGGGATATAATGAGTTAGTTCCTACCCACAGTCAGCCTCGAAATCGGCACCATAGAAGAGTTTCACTGTATAAAAATAATACCTTGAACTATTTTTTGAGTATCGATTTCTTTTTTAAGCTTGGTTACAGTCACCAATATAACTTTTCTTCTCGTTTTTATAAATGAAGTCAAACATTAAATAATTCTGAACATTGAGAACAGAAAAAAAAACTTACATTACCAATATTTACATATTTATTTCGTATTCAAGCAGCAACGCCAGAAACCCTCGCATTTCGCATGCGAGAGTTTCTTTCAAAGTCATTTGAGCAAACAAAAATTTGAAACAAAATATAATTGGTATTGTTTGTAATAATCTCTGCAAATACACAAATGTCCCTTTTGGAGATTTTCCATCAGAAGTAACATAGTTTCTTTTTAATATAAAGTATCGATATGGGTAAGTATGATTTGAAATTAAAAACTTATATTTTGTTTAATGATATTTCAATGCGTATCGTGTCGTCATCCTCAAATGCAACGCGTATGTGGTTGGACTTTTACGCAATTGCGTACACTAATGACTAATCCGCCAAAGATTTGCAGGTCCATTTAGTACTGGGTCTCACAGAAGTTCCCCTCAATGGCAAATACCTTTTTGGACAATAGCCTAAGTAGGTACAAAGTTAGAAAAGAAGGTCGGATATTTCCCAGACAGACCTCGTATTATATTGAAGTACTAGAAGCAACATACATTTTTAAATCGTGATACCAAAAAGTCAGATAGAGTTGATACAATAAGTATTAAAAATTGTTCAGCACATTTGCATAAAAACCCGTACTGCCTTGTAATGAGGACAGTCTAAAGTGATGTTTCAGGTGAGACTATGCCGTATTTGTGTTTTGATAAACGACCTCCAGAGAATTAAATCCTCCGTTTCTCATATTTCTTTCCATTTTTCTTTCTTTGTGATTCTCTTTTTGGCCTCTATTCACTGGTATTTGACCAGAACGTTTGTAAGAAAAATGAGGAAATACAAACCTCTGACCAGAAATGGTACTCCACCAGTATCAAATACACAAAAACGAGTAACCCTCCTGTAACGTAGATTAATCTCTGTTTTTTTATCTCACTCTCTCCCTACAAATGAGAGAAGCGGTCCATCACGGATCCGTTTTGTGTTTCATCCATTCACCCTACTGTTTCTTTTCCGCTCTTTTTTCTTCATTTCTTCCGCGGCTTTCTTTGTTGAACAGCAAACCCCTAAATTGCAGATAGCTATCGGCGAACCCCGCTTAATGGAGCACTATAATGAAATGGCGGTCTAGAGTGGATATAGCTACAAGCGTGGATGGAAGGTCTGAATTGAAGTGGGGGAGCGAATAGATTTGGGGGAAACGAACCCACGTCAGTTCGTACCAGCGGTATCGAAGTTTAAGCAGTTTAGGATTCACTCTGAACGAAGGGTGATGATACCTGTTTATTGATGCTTATCAACCTAGACCGGAAGCTTCGGTTAACATATTCAGCTTCTAGTAGAATTTAAGTAAAGATATATCTAGATTAATCTGCTAAACATTAGTTCGCAAAAATTAGGAAATTGGACTGAAAATTAATTCCCGGGGAGAAATATACCAAATTAATGCACTGCGTCAGACTATTCAAGGTTCTGTTCCCGTGCTGCAAACCTCCCAAATGATAAATAAGTTCTTAAGAAATTCTCGAAGATAAAAAATTATATTTTAAACAGGTATTTAAATTTTTGTTTAGTCTGAATTAATTTTGTTACATTTTATCTGTATGTACTAGACTGGCGAAAGAGTAGTCAACAACTGGTACCAAGCCAGTACTGGGACCACTTCAATAAATGGTATTAGAGAATATACACTTTACACAGCTGGCTGGGTACCAGTCCAGAACAAAATTAGTACTAATAATTAAATTAGGGATTTTTTCAGTACTGCGATACGACTACGATTTGCCTCTGGGGCAGGGTAGAAAGAAAACCATGTTTTTTCCGAATTCAGAGGGGGTCTAGAAGTTGCAGTTTGGTAACTCGATTTTCCACAAACAGTTACATATAAAAATATATTCGATGTTCGGCATCAATAATAAAGTTTAATATGAGGAATCATAGCGAATTTGTTGTTACTTTGGTACGGTGTCAATTTTTAATACAGTCTGTCAAGTTAAAGCGTGGGTGGCTTTACTCGCAGTCGGTAAGGTGTATCGACATGATTTTGGTGTCAAAATATTAAGAAGAGCTCCC
>NC_046659.1:91944208-91960059 GCF_010883055.1 Belonocnema kinseyi | reverse complement strand
AGCATGAAAGAGGGAGCTCTTCTTAATATTTTGACACCAAAATCATGTCGATACACCTTACCGACTGCGAGTAAAGCCACCCACGCTTTAACTTGACAAACTATAAAATGTTCTAAAACTATAATTATCCGCCCAAAACTACACAGCAATAATAAAATCCGTCGAGATTGTATTGTGTCACTAAAGTTAAATAAAACGAGAAAAATATGTTCACTTGGTTGAAAGTTAATTCTTTTTAGTTTAAAAGTCTGGCATTATATTTTTGGTTTAGAATTCATCTCTTTGGTTGAAGAATTCAACTACTTGGTTATAAGTTTAAGTACTTTGATAAAAATTAATTTTTTTCGTTGGAAATTTGTCTCTTTGGTTCAAGACTGATTAATTTTATTTTTTGTTGGAAATTAAATTTAAAAATTACAAAAATAAAAATTTGGTCGTTAGATTCTTGGTTTTATTTTCCAGAATTCTGCACATCAATTAGAGCCTTTTACTGAAACAGTAACTGTCCTATGTTTAATTCAAAATTTATCTTTTTTAGTTAAAAGTTCAACTATTTGATTAAAAATCTATCCTTTTTAGATGAAAATTGAAGTACGTGGTTGAACATTCAAACTTCAGCAAGGCACAGCTTGGATTAACAGGACGGTTCTGTATTTCCTCAGTTCAAGGTCTGAATGACCTTGACCCGAGGAAATACAGAGCCGTGCCGTTAACCCGAGCCGTGCCTTGCTGAAATTTAAATGACCTTCAGCATACCTGCAAAGTCACTCCTGACCTATGACCTGAGTACATATTTAACGTAATATTTCCCGTTTTTTCGATCCCATATGTCAAAAATAGAGGGGTTCCTATTGAAAAATACATAATTGACCTTGAAATGACTTTGAAGGTCAAGTTCAAGGTTCAATTGAAGATCACCATTCGATTTCTCGTTGAAAGTTACTTCACGAATGATATTGACCCATTTGAATACTATTTTATCTAGACAGTTATTTAGGTGTTTCTATAGTTATTGGTCATGTTAAATCTGCGTAATATATAATAGATGTTTATTACATGGTTAATATATTGAATATTTAATATACAAATTGTGAAAACCCCAATTCACAATAGTGTAACGTTTATGTATGCTGGGTTGGAGTGCACCATTTGAGGCTCAAAAATCAATTTTTAGTTTATAAATTCAATTCTTTGTTCCTTGAAAACTAATTTTTTAAAAAGATCTATCATTTAAGTTGAAAATTCTCTTCATGGGTTAAAAATGTAACTATTTGGTTTGAAAATATTTTTTTGCGGTTAAGAATTCATTTTTCAAACTAAAAATGTAACTATTCCATCTCGGGCATAAAATGGACCTTTTCTGGTTGAAAATTCACGTATTTTGTGGAAATTTCGTCTTGTTTGGTAAAAAATTAATTTTCTTGAATGAAAATTATTCCTTTTGATAAAAATTCTGTTTATGTTCAGGGTTCAACCATCTGGTTGAAAACCCATATTTGAAGTTGAATTGAACTGTTTTTAATTATAGATTAAAATCTTCTTTGTTAAACTATTAACTATTGTTAAAAATTTAACTTTATTGTAAGAAATTCATCTATTCTATTATAAATTTAACAGTTTTGTAGAAAATCTAACTAGTTGGTTGATATTAAAATTTTCTGTTAAAGATTAATATATTATCTAAAAATGAGGTATTCCATTGATGGTTAACATTTTTTACCTAATAGGTTGAAAATTAAACTATTTCGTAGAAAAATCATGTATTTTGTTGAAAACTCATCTATTAGGGCAGACAATTAATCTTGCCTCTTGAAAATTCGTCTTCGTAGGGACAAAATTCAACAATATTTTTGCAAGTTTAATTAATTTGTTAAAAATCGTCCCTCTGAATTTAAAATTTAGCTCTCATGGTAGGAAAGTCATCCTTCTTCGTTGATATTTATCTTTTCTGGCTGAAAAAGAATTTTTTGTCGAGAATCCATCTGTCTTCTGAAAAATTCGTCTTTCTGGATTGCCTCGGGAATTATCTAATATCCTGAATTTTAAAAGAGGGAGAAATATTAAAAAAATTTTAAATGATGTAGTCAATAAATGAATTATAGTTTGCTAAAATAGTAAAATTATTGTTCACCAGCTTTTAAACTTATGGATGCTGGAGGTAAGAAGATGCACTGCACTTTGAACAATCATAACTTCTAAAGGCCACTAATTTACAAGCAAAGCACTTTAATTAATATTAAGTATCAAAGTCGTAGGTGTAGAAAGGTGAGAGAGAGAAAGAGCACGCGAAGGAGAGAGACAGCAAGCGAAAGAGAGAAAGAGAGAGGAGATACAAGAGCCGCAACCTACAACGCTGGCTGGCACGCATGTCGCAACTAATAAGGTTATAATAGCATACTCCAAGAGATACGATCGGATACTCGAGTCCCTAGTTTAGCTATTAGCCTATAATGTATAGCTGTATGGTGTATATATTTAGCGTACAGATGGTGACATTATCGGTTTTCGAAGTAGCGTCAGTGCATGTCTAATACTTTCATTTCCCAATATTTGTCCTCTCTAATGGCTTGTAACAGATTTTAATCAACAGAACTAAATAAAATGCATCGAACAATCGCAGAAAAAAGTTTGAGAGTAAAGAAAAAAGACTTCTGTGCATTTGGAGATCTGGAAAAATGATTTAATAAAGTAGATAGACCTGAGCTTTGAGAAGTTCTGAGAGTATCACAGAAAAAACGAAATATAAACTTTGCATCGATTCCAGGTTAAAGATTTTCCACAACAAAAATTAACCTTGCCAGATAAATTTCACATGAGTCGAAGATTATTTCCAATTTTTAATCTTGTCTGGATAATCTTTCGTCGTATAAGCACTCCATTTTTAATCGAGATGTAGCGAGAATTACGACGCTATCGCTATCCAGCGTCCTTTAACTTCATTCAATTGTAGAGAAATGGGGATTCCCAGCTTTCAGTTGCTTTTTGCGCTTTTTGCTAAATGGTAATAAATAACTTCTAATTCGTCTACAACAAATGTGATTTATTTCGGAGGAGATATATTTATAAGAACAAATTTTTTTGGTATTTTCTGTTGTTGATTCTACATGTTTTACCGAAATTTTCTGACTTCATCGCGATACAGTCGACGAGTTCGGAATTATTTTCCTAACATCGGTGAAACTTTCGCCGTAATATATTTAACTATTAACTGCTGCAGGTCTTACCTGCAATCAATTTTATCTTTTGTTTTTTTCTGTGTTATTTTAAATCTGGTGTCCCGATTTCTATCTCGAATTCACTAATACTTTGCCGTTTTCCCATTGCTGCTAAGAATGCCGTAACAGACGAAAAAATTTTATTCCATCGTAGGATAAACTTTCGCCAAATGGCATGTAAACTTTAACAGCGGGAAATTTTACATGCAATAAAATTTAACTTGAGCTTTTTCTGTGATGTGGATTCAATGGTTGGCTCCCAAAAGCAATAAAAGCAATATATTCCGGTAGTAAAGCGAGTGATAAGGGTAAGTAGTTGCTTTGGTATTAGGCAGGGTGTTAGGCAAGTATGTGTTATGTGATATTGGTATGTATTCTAATCATGGACAAATTTTTAAGCATTGACCCTGTTCGACCAACATGGTGTGGATTTCGGGACACTGAAGGTGGGTGGTTTGGCCTTTGCAGATGATTAGGTTGTTACGGCAGAATAAGTCGATGGCAGTGAACCCCAACGGAGTTTCTTGGCGCTCAAACTATAAATCCTATTGTGCCATAGTCTTAAGATTAACACAAAAAAGAAAATTTTGGTGTTTAAACTAAGGGGAGAGAAAATAGTATGCAACATGATCTTAGACATAGAGAGAATAGAAAAAGTTGATAATTATGAATATCTTTTAAGTTTATTTACCATGATGAAAAAATCGATGGAGAAATATAGCCAAGCTTATAAATAAGGGTAGTAAGTTTATCGGCAGTTAAGAAGCCATTACCAGAAGTAAAAATGTCTGAAGCTAAAATTTCAATATATAATTATGTACTTGCACCTGCTATGCTATATGGCAGCGAGACCTAGACCATGCCTGCAATTTCTTCCAAATATATGCGATAAAGCTCCACTGCACAAAATTAGTAAAGATAAGTTTCTCAAAGAATGTGATGTAGAGGAAACACTGTTTTGCAAGAGTGACTGTAATTTGTTGAGAATATTTGGTTATGTTTAGAGAATGAAAGGACAATAATTGACGAAATAAGTGTATTTAGGTAAAGTGAATGATAGCGTACCCAGAGGCAGACCGAGGAAACAATTGCAGGAATTTATAAATTGTAACTCCACAGGGACATGAAGTAAAGAGCTATGGAAACACAAGAGCTCACGTGAAAATATGTATGGATCTGAAGAGAGATAAAGTTGTATGCCAGGGCATGAAATTGTGAAGAAAAACAGTTTATAAGAAATGTGCGATGAAGAGTGTCAATCGATCTTGAACTCTAATGGGCCCTCATGGTGGGCTTTGTTTAGTGGATTTGATTAGCGATCTGTGTCGGAGCGGACTTACGGAACAGACGTGTTGCTTAAATAAGCAACACGGGTATTCAAGGTTGCTCTAAAATTTAAACTTTCTTCTACAATTCCCTTTTTCACTTTTGCCATATGAATTTCCTGATCTTCGGTAGTACTCGTATAACGAAGCTTAAACCGAGTGTGTGAAAGGAATTTGGCTTAATGGAATAATAATAATATTTATTTTTCGACGAGTCAACTCACCCTTGGTGCGTAGGATATTTTTTTATGAAAAATGCATGTATTTAGACTTTTTTTATCGACCGCAATTTTATTTCAAATCAGGCAGAAAGGTCCAGCTTAGGGTGTCAGAATGATTAAGTATTTGGATGTATCAATGCATGGTGAAAAGAAAGT
The DNA here is from genome assembly GCF_010883055.1 of Belonocnema kinseyi. Classification (NCBI taxonomy): domain Eukaryota; kingdom Metazoa; phylum Arthropoda; class Insecta; order Hymenoptera; family Cynipidae; genus Belonocnema; species Belonocnema kinseyi. The sequence goes on along the minus strand of NC_046659.1, from coordinate 91,955,142 downwards.
GTGATTTTTAACCACGATTTTTAAAATTTTAGTTTAGTTAAAGATCCATGGTAAGGGGCCGTCCATAAATTACGTTATGCAATTTACCGACAATTTTATCCCCGCTCCCCGTATAACGCTTTTTTCTACTGTTACGTGTACTTTTTTTATTGATGTATTACTATGAGGGTTATTTGTTGTTGTGTGCCATTCTGTAACACTAAGCTGGACCCTCTTCCGCAAATTTGTAACGTAATTTATTGATGACCTCTAAGATGAACTACATATTCCCTGAGTTTTGTCTTTGGCAAACAACTGCTTTCGCTAAAACAAATGATTTTTGAAAGAAAAATTATATTTAAAAAAAATGCTACTATTCTGAAAAATGACCAAGGCCCCGTAAAACTCATAAAATAACTTCCTGGTATAAGTATACGCTGTAAAAAAATAGTATATAAGAAACGGCAAGAAAGCAGCTGAAATGGATTATTATTTATATTTTTCGCACAAAAAAGAACATCTTGAGATTTTACAATTGGAAATCCATTTATCGAAATCTCGGATAGAGTAATGACAGTGTACTTCAATCGACTTAAACGATAAAGGCCTTTCACCGCTGATTTTTTTCTAACCTCATTTCCATGATACCCTCGATCATTTGAAGAACAAAAAGAAAAAAATCCCCAGGAATTTTTTTTGGGATAATCTTAATTTTTTATTTTTCATTGGCGATTATTAGGTATATTTTCATGGAAATAACTCAAAAGTTAAACAGGTCCATAAAATTCCATGCAGCAATAAAAAAATCGAATGTTCTATTTCTTATAGTTTGGAAGATATAAATTAAGTTATTTCCTTGGCAAAGTAGCACATTTAATTTCCAGTAAATATAAAAAAAAAGTTCTATTCATCATGCGTCTGAAGGTATAGCGTCATGAATAATAGCATGAAATAATTTGATCAGGCATCGCCTTCTTTTAAATAACTGTTTTTTTGTGGTGCACTTAATGCAAAATGTTGTTTTTGTAACAATAAAATACCCCCAATTTCCGATATTCTGAAGTTCATAGCTTTCGATAAAGCGTTTATCTTCAAGTACATCATTTCTGAAACTTGAAGACTTGTTTGGTTATGCTTGACAAAAATGTCTGGAGGGCCATGTAGGAAACTGATATTCATCTGGCATCCACGCATGTCACATAGTTTATCTGGAAGCCAGTGTACTTTGCGCGAATAATCTCGGCCTATGACAATTTTAGTAAACGGCTTGAAATAGTGGACCGTTACTATTTCTTGATCAAGATCTAAAGAATAACTATCGAAGCAATTGCTCGTAGTTCTGATTTTTCTGTTCTTGGAAAAATATTATCAGATATCTTGGTCGCATTCAGTTTTGACAGAGCTTGGAAAGAAAATTTTGTAACTTCATCAAATTTAGATCATCATATTCCGACTAAATCGTAATGACCCGTGCAGAAATTTGTGTGAGGCGCCGGCCAGGCCCCGTTTGGAAAAATGTGGGCCCGATAGGGTAATTAATCTAGCGCCAGACCGTAAATAAAACGCCCTACCCGACAGGGCCCAGATCTATACATTCAAAATGGGGGCCTGATCTGGCCCAGATATGACCTCTTTAATTTTTTCTTTCCATAACTGGTAAAATTTCAAAAGTTTTTATATTAATATTTTTTCAATTTTGTATTTTACAAAACTTAAATTTTTATATATTCTACATTATATATCTTTATACATTATATCTCATTTTCATTATTCTAAATTACATTATTTGTTTGTATTGCTTGAATTTATTAATAAGAGTTTGCATTTCCAAGAAAACTATTATGCTTTAACAAACAACGTTTAAATTTAGAGCTATCAAACACACACACACACTCAAGGGAATTTCAATTTTTAATATTTTTGAATCTTCTTAATGTTCTTTTGGAATGATTTTTGTTTGACTAATGCACATGGGGCACTTAGAGTGATATTTAAAGTGAGGTTATATTCGTGAAAATATAAAAAACATTTAATCTATAAGGTAATCTCTATTTTCACAATATCAGCAACAAAATATAGTATAACATTATAAAAAGCTGGCAAACTTTTTTTTATTTACATAAATAGTAAATGCGCTCAAAATAACGAGGCTTTACCGAATGCATTGCTGGAAATCTTCAGAAGCTAAAAATTGATTGTGATGTTGATTCTAGCAAATTGAAGCTTACCTTTGCCTTCATTGCAGATATAATAAATCTCACCAATAATTCTGTGATTCCGAAATCGCAATCTGCTTTTTGCTTTTGACATTTTACGTTCGATGAAAGAAAAACAGTATCACGACGATAACAGAAAAATTGACATAATCTTGTCTAACCTAACCCGACCCGACGTCGTTCTGACGCGAGCCACATCATCTGCCCGCTTGCGACCACATGTGGAAAATCCGTTCGGGCCCAGATCGGAACTCGGGAATCAGTTGGGCAATTTCTGCACGGGGAATAACGAAGTCGGGGGATTCAGAAAGGAAGGTGTTTGAATCAACTGCCATGCTTTCTTGATTTCTACTTCGTTGGAGCAGATTTCTACAGAGGGAAAGTATTTGCATCAACTAAAAAATACAACTTGACTCATACCTCTGGAAAGAAACAATTTCCATCTTTCCAAAATCTTGAATCGATCATCCGCTAAGCTTTGGACTCTTACAATATTTACAATACATGTATTACAAAATCTACAATACTTGCTACAAATTGGTTGGTGGTATACCTTTACAATATCGTTAATTTAATCTTGCCTGACTTTTTTTTTTTTTTTTAAGTTTGATAAAACCCCAAAAAGTATTAACATTATCATGTTTTATAGATAGATAAACGTTTATTTTTCGGCCTGCTGGCCTTAAAAAATTGACTTGCTTACACTTCCATTTTTTACAGAATTTTCTTACAACTACGTCTTACAAAGTACCATCCATCCACACCTTATAACTAATCCGCTCGCTCCTATAGCCTAACCTTCCTCGCTGTTCCTCGTATCGCCTCGCACGCATTTCTCTCTTTTGTCGCTATGCCTCGCATTTCCAGCCTCTGTCTCCGCGGCTAACACCTAATACTTAACTACTATTTTCAATATATACATTTCTCTTATATCTGCTTCCTCTCCTATTTACAATCTTTCCTTCTCTTCTTCTCTATCTTACCCAACACCCCCTTCACCCTTGCTACTGCCCTTTTGTCACTCCTTTCATGCAACAATACCTCTATGCTTATTCCCCTCCTGTCCACCTCTTCACATTTCCCCAACGAATGCTCCAATTTTGCATCCCCTTTCCCACACGATTCACACATTCTCTTCTCTCAAGAAAGCCAGAAACTATTATACTTCTCCATGCACCCGCACCTCATTCTCGCTATAAGTTCCTGACTTCCTTGCTCTCCTTTCTTACTCAAATATCTATCTCTCTCTCTCCCTTGGCATAATCCACACATAGTTTCCGTTATACCTTGACTCTCTTATTCTCTTCTCTCCTTCTGCCCTTTCTTTCTCCATGCTATTCTTTTGAACCAACTTATATACCTTCCTTCCTCGTGCATTCTGCTAACTTCATCCATTTGCAGTCCATTCGTTCTAAAATACCTTTCCCTTTCTACTTCCATCTTTGCACCACTACGTTTGTTCTCCTTCTCCCACCAACACTCCCTGACCAATTTACTTCCCCCCTCTTCCAAAAATTTTTCCTCATATTTACACGCTCGACTTCCTGTTATAATCCGTAAACTCGTTCTCGCTGTCTCCCCCCTGACAATATAGTGCGGCGTACTCCTTGCCAACCCCAGTATCCACTTCACATACCTCTCCTGTACCCTATTTACCTCCTCACTTCCCTTCCAACCCCACACCTCCACTCCGTAAAAGACACTGATCACTAGCGAGTCAAACAATTTCATTCTCCTTTCAAAATCATCTGCGAACAATCTCTTCCCCAGCCTCCACAACTGTCTCATCACCACATTTGCCCTTCTCACTCTCTCTTTTATACGACCATCCACTCCCCCATTTCTTCGAAACAGAAAGCCCAGGTACACAAACTCTTTCACCTCCTGTACCGCTTTTCCTTTCCACTTCCACTCCTCTCCCCCATCCCTCCCACCTCCTTAACTGAACACCATAACCTTCAACTTATCCGCATTTAACTCTAACCTATTCTTGTCCAAGTAATGTCTCAACCTTTTCATCGTCTCTTTTAAAGCCTCTTCGCTCTTTGCTAACAGCACTATGTCATCTGCACATGCGAGTGAACATATCCTGACTGAGGCACCCTTGCCTCAACCCAATATATATCCAGAATCCCTTAGAGATTCCCTCCCCTCCTCTCACCCTATCTTTCATCTCTCGATCAGGCCCCTCTTCACTCCACTCTCCTCCATTTCCTCCAACAACCTCTCCCTATCCCCTGACGGGAAAGCGCTCTTTTGATCTACAAAAAACGCGTACATTTTGGCACCCTTTTTGCTTAATTCTCTATCCACCACGTGTTGCAAGACGTAAATATTGCCAGTAGTGCTCCTGCTGTCTCTAAAGCCCGCCTGCGTCTCCGGCCATATTCCTTTCCCCGCAACATCCTTCATTTTATAATGTTATCAAATGAAATTAAAACAAAGGATCTCATACAAGGAACCAGTAAGCAATTACTTTTTTGGGGTACGCTCAACTCACTTGGTAAGGAAGGATGTAATGTGAGGAAAGAGGTGTAGATTTTTTATATTCATCCAGAATTCCCGTTATATTGATTTAAATAGCAGGTCTTTTCCGCAACACTGCTCCGACTACTGATCTCCTTAATTCTCAAAAAAGAATCTAGAAGACTTTAAGGCAAAGTTTACAACTTTAAAATAACTAACTATAAATATATAAAAGTCTAAAATAACTTTCAAAATTACTCAAATTTTTCCTAAAATCTGGTGAAATCCTGTAAAATAAAAAAAACTTTCTTAAAAATATTCTAGATACTTTTACAACGTACCTAATAGATTTGAAAATCTTTTTGAATTTTTAAAAATAATCTTGAAAAAATTATAATCATATAACCTAAAAAACAAATAAACTTAACAAATAAATAATAATTTGAAATGTCTATATTGTATTTCAAATTATTTCCCCTTAAATTATAATTTTTGCCATTTCTTTCCTTCTTGACTGCAAAATTAAAGTTTTGTTGGCTTAAAATTTTTATTTGAATTTAACTGTTTTTTATTTAAAATTCAAGTATCTGTGGTTAAAATATGAGCTGCTACATTTTTGACTGACGATTCATGTTTTTTGGTTGAAAATTCAAGCAGTTAATTAAAAATTAATTATTTATCGAAATTTGAATTTAAGGTTTCTCAAGCCTTAAAAAATCTTGTTAAATTTCTCGAGAATCTAAGAAAATTATATTTATGTAACCTTAAAAACAAGTAAGCAAATAAAAATCTAATGAGTTATTCAAAGATTTTATTTGGTACTGGGAACTATTTTCTTCACAAGCATTAATATATTTAATATTTTTAATTATAAAACAAGCAGTGGTGATATTCCTTTAAATAGTAGAAATTATTGTCAGAAGAATAAGTAAAATCTATTGAAAGTTTCATAATTTTAAAAAAGTTATATATTTAAATGAATAAATATTTTGACACCATAACGTAAACTTTTCTTGAAATTTTGTCGGACTTTGAATGGAATTGAAAAACTTAATTTTAATTTTAATATGAATTCAGCGCATTTTGGAACATAACGGAAATTTTGAAAATTTCGAAAGTTAATGAAAAATATGTATATTAACCAGAATTTTGAAAACTTTAATTTTTTTTAGATATTTACGGAAATTCAGAGTATCCAAAAATTTCCCAAATTTCCGGAAATTTTCGGCACTTCGTGGTAATTTTTCGTAGATTGTAGTAATTTATGGTACCTTATCGCTTCGATTTGGGTCAAACTGTCAACATAATCAACTGATAACTTGATCATTTGTATTATGGATATTGAAAGGGGCTGCAGTCATGCATGTGCTATGGAAAATAAAATTATATGAAAGAAAAATAGTGAAAATATTGACCTTTGTAAATATAAATTGGCAATGTAGATAGAGTTATCACGGTTTATTTCGAGTAAACTCTACACAAAAGGTTACACACTTCATTTTAAAGACACATAAACAATGTTCTGTCTATCCTATTTCCAAAGCGACAGTGTTCTGCATAATACCCTTTTTCATAGAACTTTATCAGATATTGAGGTTTTTTGTAATAACTGTTTTTTTCTGGTACCCTTAAGGTAAAAAATAGTTTTCACGATAATAAAAACAACCACAATTCCCTGTAAAGCTAAAAGAAATTAATTTTTACTTTAATAGATTACACAGCCACACAAAAAAATGTGCGGATCTGGTAACAAGACACACGTATTCCTATGGACTTTGGGGCGCTGAATTCAAATTCGGTATCAAAAAAGACCCATCACGTCATGGTTGAGCCATAACCTCAAAAAATGATGAAAAATCATGCACTGAGGCAAATAAGTTTCAAAATAATGCCAGTGATGCAAATTTTCACTTCACAAACATGTCGACAACTGTGAAGGATCAACCCTTGCCTGATATCAACTTATTTAACATAACTTTACCCAACAGAACCTGACCTCACCTAACCTGAATTAACAGAAATTTATTGAACTACACGTAAAGCTCTGGAAGCATATTTTCCCAGTAGCAAATGTGTGCTACATCGAATGGGTCAACTCGAGCCTAACCTCGAAATAAATCTAACCTAGCCTAACCTAACCTAACGTAACCTCACGAAACACAATTAAACTGATTGTGTTGTCCCGTTGTGTTTGCGGTACCGTTTGAATTAGCTTGGACTTAACCTGCAAAGAGGTCAAACCTATCCTAACCTGAAAAAACCTGACCTAACCTAACCTAACCTAACTTTACTTCACGTAACACAATTAAACTCATTGTGTTGTCCCGTTATGTTTGCGGTACTGTTTCATTTAGCTTCGGCTTAACCTACATACAGGCTTAACCTATCCTAACCTAACAAAACCTGACCTAACCTAACCTAGCCGAATGAAATTCAACCACACGTGTAGCTATATAAGCGTACGGTTCTCAGTCTTAAATGTGTGCTATATTTAATAAGTTAACTCGATCTTAACCTACAAATGAATCTAACTTAACAGAACCTAACGAAATTTTGCCTAACGCAACACAACTTAAGTGTTCCCGTTGTAACACAATAAAATTCATTTCATTGGTGGTTAAAAATTTAGACGCACATTACTTATTTGAAGAAACTTAGAACTACAAATAGAATTGACCCCATTTCAATTAACCTGACAGTGTTTGAATCAATTAAAATGTAGAACTGTAACTTAAACATGCAAACGAATAAGAGTTTTATTCAAAAATTTTTTCTCTCTGCTTTTCTTAGACTTAAGGGATATGTTTATACTGTCTTTCGTGTTTACATTTTATTTTTATTTTTATCGTAATTAAATTGATTTATAGACATACTTCAGTCTATTTTCTGCCTGCTATAACGTGTCCTTTTTTCTTCGAAGGAACGATGCAAAGGGTTATGCTTACGTTTAAGACCTATATTCGTTTCCCTTTTCAACATCCAGCAAAAATCAGCCATCATGACCTTGTCCCATCTACCCTGATATCATTGTTCCATCACTTTTATGTCTTGATGAAAACGTTCCCCTTGTTCTTCGCTGAAATCACCAACATTTTCTGGAAACTTATCCAACTGGGAATCTAGAAAGTGAAGTTTTAAATTCATCAAGCAGCCTAACTTTTTGTAGTTTCTTATCATTTTCGCAACAATATTCTCGTAGTCCGGACTTTTTTTGTTACCGAGGAAATTTGCTCTTCCTTTTTTAAAACTTTCCCAAGCGTCCATTTCAATTTTCGTCATGTGACTCACGAAATTAGTATCTCTTGTCAGTATTCGAATCTGTGGTCCATCAAAGACTCCTTCTTTCAATTTATCGTCTGAAACATCAGGGAATTTAAGGGATATATACTTATAGCATTGTCCATCTTTGTCTAACGCCTTAACAAATTGCTTCATGAGCTCAAGCTTTATGTGGAGGATATGCCAGTGATGCAAATTTTCACTTCAAAAACATGTCGACATCTGTGAAAGATCAACCCTTGCCTGATATCAACTTATTTAACATAACTTTACCCAACAGAACCTGACCTCACCTAACCTGAATTAACAGAAATTTATTGAACTACACGTAAAGCTCTGGAAGCATATTTTCCCAGTAGCAAATGTGTGCTACATCGAATGGGTCAACTCGAGCCTAAGCTTGAAATAAATCTAACCTAGCCTAACCTAACTTAACCTCACGAAACACAATTAAACTGATTGTGTTGTCCCGTTGTGCTTGCGTTACCGTTTCATTCAGCTTCGGCTTAACCTACATAGAGGTTTAATTTATCCTAACCTAACAAAACCTGATCTAACGTAACCGATTACGCTGGCAACCCTGTTCTTGCGTACTTTCATATTTTGACATTAATAGCAGTAGATGTCTGGAGTTTCGTAATCGCTTGTTGCTAGCATTATTCGCCTGTGCCTGGTCAGGATGGGAAAGCGGGCTCTCCGACGTTGTCATCATGCAACCGTAGCTCTTCATCAATGGATCACTTGGTTGGTGTAGAGTCTCATGCTACAAGGAAAAAAACCGCGAGCATTTCTCAATCGCATGCCTGCAAGAATAGCTCAGATTCATTCTGTTACATTTGCAGTGAATATGAAGTGAGCAGTTTGCGAAAATCAATCGACGAGGAAGTGAAAAGTCTTTACGAAAAGTGTTTTGACCGTAAATTGCTGCACCAAGAAACAAAATGGGTTTCTCACGTCATTTGCAATTCCTGCAGACTTATGTTGTATCGTATAAAAAATTCAAACAACGAAAAGTACCGCAAGTACTCTACACCAACCACGTGGAAAAAATCGGTTATTGCGAAGGAATGCAACTTTTGCATGAATTCCGTCAAAGGGTTCAACGCCAAAAATAAACATAAAATTTCGTACGTTAATGTGTGCACAGTCACAAGAGCAATTGAAATCAATAAAAATGAAAGACGGCGCTGAATTTGCCGCTTCATTTCTAAAAAGAAGAAATATTCTAGAGCCAAAGACGTCTTTAGTGTACTGCACTGAGGTTAACGGACTAATGAACCACTAGAAGAAAAATGTGTACAGAGACGAAGAATGGCGACTTTTCATTGATTCGTTAAAACGCAGCATTAAGGCTGTTTTACTGCATAACACGAATACTTACGCTCCTATCCCTATAGCTCACTCAACGGCCATCAAAGAAGAATCTAACAATGTTAAAATGCTTCTTGAAAAAGTTAATTACACGAATCACAAATGGCAAATATGTGGTGATCTCAAAATCATAACAATGATATCAGGCCAACAATCAGGTTTCACGAAGGAGCCATGCTTTATATGCCTGTGGAATAGCAAAGATCGAGCCAATCATTGCAGCACAAAACATTGGCCTTTAAGAGATTTATTCAAACCTGGTTCTCATAATACCATCAAGCAAAGCCTCGTTGATCCAGAAAAAATTTTACTACCACCCCTCCACATAAAGCTTGGGCTCATGAAGCAATTTGTCAAGGCGTTAGACAAAGATGGATAATGCTATAAATATTTATCCCTTAAATTCCCTAATGTTTCAGACGCTAAATTGAAAGAAGGAGTCTTTGATGGACCACAGATTCGAATATTGACAAGAGATACTATTTTCGTGACTACGAGAATATTGTTGCAAAAATGATAAGAAACTACAAAGAGTTAGGCTGCTTGATGAATTTAAAACTTCACTTTCTAGATTCCCACCTGGATAAGTTTCCAAAAAATGTTGGTGATTTCATCGAAGAACAAGGGGAACGTTTTCATCAAGACATAAAAGTGATGTAACAACGATATCAGGGTAGATGAGACGAGGTCATGATGGCTAATTTTTGCTGGATGTTGAAAAGGAAAACGAATGTAAGTCTTAAACGTAAGCGTAACCCTTTGCATCGTTCCTTTGAAGAAAAAAGGACACGTTATAGCAGGCAGAAAATAGACTAAATTAGTTCTATAATCAATTTAATTACGATAAAAAGCAAGATAAAACGTAAGCACGAAAGATAGTATAAATATATCCCTTAAGTCTAAGAAAAGCAAAGAGAAAAAGATTTTGAATAAAACTCTAGCCCTACATTTTAATTGATACAAACATTGTCAGGTTAATTGAAATGGGGTCAATTCTACTTGTAGTTCGAAGTTTCTTCAAATGAGTAATGTGCGTCTAAATTTTCAACCACCTGTAGTACAATGAAATGAATTTTATTGTGTTACAACGGGAGCAGTTAAGTTGTGTTGCGTTAAGCAAAATTTCGTTAGGTTCTATTAAGTTAGATTGATTTGTAGGTTAAGATCGCGTTAACCTATTAAATATAGCACATATTTAAGACTGAGAACCGTATGATTACATAGCTACACGTGTGGTTGAATTTCATTCGGCTAGGTTAGGTTATGTCAGGTTTTGTTAGGTTAGGATAGGTTAAACCTCTATGTAGGTTAAGCCGAAGCTAAATGAAACGGTACCGCAAACACAACGGGACAACACAATGAGTTTAATTGTGTTACGTAAAGTTACGTTAGGTTAGGTTAGGTAAGGTTTTTTAGGTTAGGATAGGTTTGACCTCTTTGCAGGTTAAGCCCAAGCTGATTCAAACGGTACCGCAAACACAACGGGACAATACAATCAGTTTAATTGTGTCTCGTGAGGTTAGGTTAGGTTAGGCTAAGTTAGATTTATTTCTAAGTTAGGCTCGAGTTGACCCATTCGATGTAGCACACATTTGCTACTGGGAAAATATGCTTCCAGAGCTT
>NC_046659.1:91941990-91944108 GCF_010883055.1 Belonocnema kinseyi | reverse complement strand
TTTTTCGTCATTTTTTGAGGTTATGGCTCAACCATGACGTGATGGGTGATTTTTGATACCGAATTTGAATTCAGCGCTCCAAAATCCATAGGAATACGTGTGCCTGGTTACCAGATCCGCACACTTTTTTTGTATGGCTGTGTTATAGTTCCTTTTTTCACTAATATTAGGGCAATTTCTTCGCGTTCAAATTAATTTGATTTCGTTTTACAAGAATTTTTTCTGCAACACATACCTCGAGAGTGAGGACTTCCATCCATCTAAATGATATGCAAAGTGCTTTGATGAATCAGACTGTGCGAGAATAATAATAATGGCTCATGTGGAAACATATATATTTTGCGAATCAGTGCAAACATCGCACACGCGCACTTCAGAGATAAGTCATTTTCCACACTGAGAAAATAAAAATATTCACGAAAATTATTTCAAACAAATTTTAACAGTTAAAAACTGTAAAATAGTGCAGCATATATTTTAGGGACAGTTCTTCCAAAAAGTAGCGTATGATGCAGGCGCGTGTAGGCAATTTCTGCTCGTATGAATTGAGCATTTGCATTCAGCTCATTTTGCAAGTTTTACTCTATCCGGCAATCACAAATAGCCATTACGTATTTCCATTATCTCAAAGAGAAGCTTTTACATAAAGTGCACCAGAAAAATGTTATTTAAAAAAAAAATCAATGTCTGAAAAAATTTGATCAAAAAATATATGTTTCAGGATGCTATAATTTTAGGCGTATGAGAGACACAACTTTTTTCAGATGCTCTGAAAAACATAAATTTTCAAAAATCTGATTAAAACGGACTTTCTGCACTTGTTTCAAATACTTTTCATAAGTTCAAGGTCTCTAAAGGCATTCGACAATTATAGTCAACAATATTGTCACATTGTAAGATATAAATTACAATTTAAGAGATGATGTCTAGCACTTTAAAATGCAAGTTTAATTGATTGATTATATATTTATTGGTTACGCATTCACGTATAGTGAAAAATAAATAATCAATATATAGTCGGTAATAATAATTTTGTAATATTTTAAATTCTCATTAGAAAAACAATAGCTTTGCTATAAGAAAATAACATCCAAGCTAAAATATCGGTTAATAAATAGAGTCCTAAATAGCTTGAAACTGTTTCAAAAACTTGTCATTCTCATCTGTAACAAATAAAGATTTTCGGAATTTAAGTAAAATTTGTCTGCACTTACGAGCCAAAACTGACAATCAAATATTAATGTCTTAAATTTCGACAAATTTATTTTAGTTTAATATATGGAAAAAATTGCACTCGAAAACTGATGATGCAATATGAATAATTTTCGCAAGAACAGATGCAATAAGTTCACCAAAGAAGACAAGAATAGAACTCGCGTATCCAAAGCAAAGAAGAAAAAATATCTGCTTGATTATCTGAGTCATTTCTGATTTCTCTGGAGAACAGGATATACTAGTATTAAGTGAAATACTTGTCTCGTTGAAGTAATACTTGTTCCTTCATTTTTCGACCACTCCTGATTGAATGAATCTCTCAATTAGATCATCGATACGTTCAACAAACGGAGATGCTGGCTCCAGTACAATACTGCTAAAAGTTTTCACGAAGACTATGATATTAGCCACGTTTTGACCACAGCTGTCCTTCTGATTCCCAACCATCATTCTAGCTCGATCTTCTCGCATTATGCATACGACGTTTTTGTGTGTTAATAATAATTCCAGACATTGGTCATTCCAAGCGTTGATTTTGGTGGCTTTATCTAATAAACGCTAAATTCTACCCTCGGTTGTATTATACAATAGGGAATAATACATTTTTTCGATTATGGGTTCCAGATCTGATGCAATAATATCCTCGATGTCTTGAGATTTGACTGGTTCCTTTTGCCGCTCTATCATGGACGTCAACTCAGTGTAAAGGATGGTGGAATACAGAAAGTATGTCCAGAGAATTTCAGCAAAAAATATTCTTTCTACTTGATGGTGTTGTTCTCGTGAAATTCCAAATCCCAATAATACTAGGGTAGTTCAATAAGTCCTTAGAATGAAGTATAAAAACAATTTTTTTTGGGTAAATTTTTTTTTATTTTTCAACATAATCTCCTTGGAGCTCTA
>NC_046659.1:91933738-91941890 GCF_010883055.1 Belonocnema kinseyi | reverse complement strand
TATATCTAGTCGGGAGTGGTGCTGACTGAAAACAGATAATTTGGAGCGATTCGCGCGCCATCTGTTGGTCATTCTAAGGACTTATTGAACTACCCTCGTATTCGGATAATGTTTGACAAACGACAGTTACGAGATTCGAAGTGTAGAAGGCGTGGTATAATCCAGATGGTCAAGGGTATGCTTGCAACAATGATAACATGCGAGGTTTTCCAGGTCTTTGTTAGCAAAAGAACCTCATCTGTAAGAATCGGCACCACAAGACAAATTTGGTGGTTACCAATAGCTTTGCCATATTCGTAAAGTCTATCGTCGCAAGCTCCAAATCGGATAAATTCTTCTGCATTGATGTGAAGTTCGTTGTTTCGGAGACCATAAAACACATCGGTATAACATATCGGTATTACCGTGTTTTGAGTCGCCTGGAAACCAGTGTAATTTTCGCGAATAATCTCTGCTTGTGACAATTTTAGTAAACGGGTTAAAATAGTGGAGTGTTACTTTCTCTTGATCAAGATCTGAAAAGCCCTTATTCTTCCGTTTTGGTCGCTTTCGGTTTTGACAGAGCTCAGTAAGAAAATGTTTTAGCTTCATCAACTTTCGATCATCATATTGTGACTGGATCGCAATGAATAATGAAGTCTGGGGATTAAGAAGAGAGGATGTTTGAATCAACTGCCTTGCTTTCTTGATTTCTATTGCGTTGGAGCCAATTTTCACAATCGGAAAGCTTTGTGTCATTTTCTGCATAATGAAATCCATTCTTATGTGGATATACTGCTGAGTACTTGCATCAACCAAAAATACGACTCGATGCACTCCAGCATCATTTCTGACATTGGACGAAATAAAATAGCCATCCTGTGCCGGACTTAGATGCTTGAATTACATACACAAGAAAATATATAAAAATAAAACCTACTTTACTTTCAGAGATTAATATTGATTTCTTGAATAGAGTCATATGTCATGAAAAAACTGATATTGACAAGAAATTCAGATGTTGAGCTCTGTAATATAAAACTTATACCTCTAGAAAGAACAAAATTCCCATCTTTTCAAAATTTTGGGTGATTCATCCGTTTAGCTTTCAACTATGACAATACTTACAATATGTGCATTTGAAATACTACAACTCTCACTAAAAATTTCTTGGAATTTTAACTTTACAATATCCTTATTGGAATTTTGTCTGACACTCTTATTTCAAAAGTGTGGTCAAAGCCCAGAAAATGGTACAGTATTTTATTTTCTAATAATATTGAAAGAAATGAAAAAACAGACACTTATATATAATCACTTCTTATATATAATAAGATATATATCTTAATAAAGAAGCACCAATTTTTAATATTATTAAGAAAATAAAGATTGAAAAAGGCATTTTGACTGACCGGAATGAAACGACAAAATGCGACCAATAGTGGAAAACTCCCGACCCAATGATAACTGACAGCAGAGGCAGCAGAAAAAATAGAGTAATTAACTTGTTCCTAATAGTAAGTCACTGGAAAAGTCAAGTTTGGAAAGAAATAGATATATTGATTTTGTAAATGACTAAGGAGAAAAACATTTTTTATATCACAACTAAAATAACTGAATATAAAATTTCCTCACCTGAGTTCAACATATTCACATTTTAAAGACCAAAAATAATTATTTCCGCTCACTGAATTTCGATGAATCTAGATACGGCCTTTGATGCTATGCCTAATTTAATATTGTGAGTGCTGAAATTTGAGTTATGCCATTAAAAAATTATTTCTTCTTTATCATTATCTTTTTTTGCCACAACTAAAATAACTTAATTTACACTTTAAACACATGAATCTAACAATATTCACATTTTAAACATCGAAAATACTTTTTTTAAGCAAACAAAAACATTATTTTTCTCTGTATTATTATCTTTTTTTGGGCCCGAAAATCATCCCCTATTTAAGAAGTATATATCCCCATATAAGAAGTTTTTAAAATAGAAATTTACAATAATATTTTTTTAAGAATTGATTTTAAGAGATTTTAAAAAGATTTTGAAACATTTAAAAATATTTTCTAAATTCTGAGAAAGTAATCTGGGAGATTTAGAGGCCATTTTTTATTTTGAGTTAGTAAAATAATTCTCATCTCGTCTACTGCGTCACGCTGAAGTGAGCAAATTTCGGTCAAACATGTAGAGTCAGCAGCAGAAAAGAAGAAAAAAAATGTTCTTACTGATATATCGATAGGGTGAGTGGAAGAACGTAGCGCTTTTTTTTTGTTTCAAGAGACGTCATATCTCGCCACGGTTCCAATACATGTCGCATGTAGCTTGTGGTTGAACAGACGTAGTATGTTGCTCGCAGATTAAAAAGACTTCGTGCCTCGTTGACCGCCAAGAGACGGCGTGCCTTTCTCGCGGTTCAAAAAACGTTGTATCTCGTTCACTGTTCAGAATACGTAGTACATCGCCCGCTGTTTACGAGGCGTCGTATCTTAGTTAAGATTAGTAACTTATTTGATCGAAAATCTGTACGACATTTCAAATTAGTAGTCTTTTAATAAGAGCGTTACTAATAAGGTTTTGTTAATGAAAATTAGGTGCTTTTTTGTGTGTAATTTTGTGTCTGTTCTGTGTTAAAAAAAACGTAAATGTACTAAAAGTTATACGTATTTAAAGAAAGGTTAAATTATTAAAAATATTCGTTTGAAAAAGTGCGTGTATGTGTCTTTTTAAAAACACACACATACATACTCACTCACTCAGTTACTTACGAAACCTACCTAACAGTGTTCAGCAGCTTTAACAAAATTTAAATATTATGGAAAAATTACATAAACAAATGTATCCTAAACGAGAGCCTCGAAAAATTCATAACAGTTTTTTTTTGGTGAACAACCTCTCGTTTTGTATTGGGTAACCAGTTTCTTGATTTATTTTCTATATTATATTCAGTTAAATATAAGTAAATAATATTGCTATTACACACCAGGTACACAAAAAAAAAATATATATATATATAGCACACCAACTGGGCTCCGTAGTCGACAAAACTGGACACTTGGATGCATACTAGTTACTTGAAAAGGAGAAAAAATATAGCGTGCATTTCTAGCTGGACTCCGCAATCGGCCACTATGTAAAGTTATAGCTGTAGGGTTTTCAGAAATATATTTTGTATCTCATTTTGGCAGATATTCTTCATTGTCAGCAGCATAATAAATTTTAAATAATTATTTACAAATATTTTATAAGTTATTTTTTAAATAAAGTACATTGTGCGGTTTTATTTTTAATTTGATACAGTCTGAAAAATTATAAATTTCTGAGATACCTTCCTTAAACCGCGAACGATATATGACGCCTCGTAAACAGCGGGCGATGTACGACGTCTTCTGAACAGTGAACGAGATACGACGTTTTTTGAACTGCGAGAAAGGCACGCTCTTGGGCGGTGAACGAGATACGTCTTTTGAATCTGCGAGCGAAATACTACGTACGTTCAACCATATACGACATGTACATACATACGACATGTTTTCGAACCGTGGCGAGATACGACATCTCTTGAAACAAAAATCAGACACTACGTTCTTCCACTCACCCGTCGATATCTCCTCCGAAATAAATTACACTATTATAGACAAATTAGAACTTATTTAATGCCATTAAGCAAAACTGCAAAAAGCAACTGATAGATGAGAATCTCCATTTTTCTCCAATTTAATGAAGTTAAACGACAACAAATAACGCTGGCGTCGTAATTTTCGCTACACCTCGAATAAAAATAGAGTGCTTATACGACGAAAGATTATTCAGGCAAGGTTAAAAATCAGAAATTATCTTCGATTCATGCAAAATTTATCTGGCAAGGTTAATTTTTATTGCGGTAAATCTTTCACCTGGAATCGATGTAAACTTTATCTTTTATTTTTTCTGCGACATAGCCATTACTAATAAATTTGTATGCTTCTACTTTAAGCGACTACTTCCTCCCCTAGGATCTTTGCATACTTTCCATATATGCATCCCATATATCCTCTTCCCATTCACAGATTGTGCACTTGCTGTTCTCTTTCATTACCCAATATGTACATACCTTTTCTTACCTCATTTACCAATACAAATCTTCCTATTCTGGTCCAGCTTCTCTCCCCCTCTCTCTTTTATAAACACTTTGGTACTCCTTTCTTTTTAATCATCACACATAATTTATTATATTTTAAGAACTCCCGACTTTTTCCCCATCTAATTAATTCTATCGCCCTCCCTCTCATTTTTTCTACCTCTATCAAACACTTTCTCGCTAACTCCCCTCCCTTTCCTTCCCACAGTTTCGTCTCAAATTTGCATGTCATCTTTCATACTCTAGCACTTAATTGCTCTTCTTCTTACGATATATCAATCTCTTTCCTTTCTTTCCATCTTCATATCTCTGTTTCATAAACAAATATTTAAACTCTTTTACTTCTTCTAACTTTATTTCCCTTCATCTCCCGCTCGATTGCTTCTTCCGTCCTTCTCATTTTCTCAACCTCATTATCTTTGTCTTTTCTACATTTAAATGAAACTTTTTCCCATGTAAGTATTTCTATAATCTTTTAATTAAGCTCACCAACCCTTCTTCATCCTCTGCCATCAACACTATATAGTCTGCGTATGCCTATGTATATATATTTTTTCGTTCTCAGTCCTAACTCTTCTCAATCCTTTTTTCTTCCATTCTTCTTCCGAGTCTGATATTAATATATTAAATAAAAGTGGGTCCCCTTTCTCCCGGTCCCCTTTCTCCTCCTGAGCTTGTATATTCCCTTTCCTCATTCTCCTCTATATTTCCGTTTAGGATGAACAATCCCATCTCCTCTAGACTTTTTAACAATTTCTTTCACTGCTCATTCAGTAACTTGTCTTTGGATTTTCTTCCTCGCTTTTCACGCTATTCTCTTCCTCGTCTATCTCCTCTTCTCGCATTAAAATCTTCCTATTATATGCCTACTTTTTATTTTTTATTTTAAATTAAAGATTTCTCTTGTATATCACCGTTCACATAAAACCCCACTATCTTCCATATCACACCTCCCATATCTTTCTCTTCCAATATAAATCCTTCTTTTTGTTCTTTCATGTCTTTCTTATGCTATTCTGTCATACATTTGTTCCTTACTCCTATCCTTTTATATCCTTCAATATTCTCTAGCTTCGTTTCTCGTCTCTTCTTGTTTACTATTATTTGTTTTTCTATATCTGCCTTTCCTTCCTCTGCTAGTTTCCCGACTTTTCATGTTTTACTAATTCTTCCCTGTCCTCCAAATCCCACCACACGCCTTCTATGTGTACAATTACATACTTAATCCATGTTCTTCTTCCCATTTTTCTTTGCCCTTCTGCTATTTTCCTTAACTTATACTGCATATTCCTTTCTATCCATATTTAATCATCCTATATTCTCTCCGAGCTTCAAAAACAACCTCTTCTTTGTCATCACTGTTCTCTTATGTTTCAATTTATTTAGTTTCATGAGAACCATTCTCTCTTCTCTTTGCGCTTCTCTTCCTACACTTCCCACTAAGCAAGTACAAGAGAGTCGATGTACTGTTTTCTGTCAAAAAAAATACTGTGAAAAATAAAGAAGTAAAGTGCCAGTCAACGAATTTGTGTTTCTGTGAGAAAGTGTCGGTAGGGCAAAGATTTGTATAATGATTCATTATGTCCCATAATATTAACCGGTCAGAAAATTTGTAAAGAAACACATCAGTGACAAGATCAAGGAAAATTTATTTCAAGGGATACAGTATGTACTTGCCAATTCGTTAGAAAAGGCATTTTTAATGATGTTCCAGTAGCAAATCGCATATTTGAATTTGAGCAGATGAATTTTCATATTCGCCGAACAATCTGATTCTTTAAATAATCCTGTTTTTCCTCGAATCGTAGTTAGCCAACTTTGGTTTAATTACAATACACAACATTTATCCTTTGCTTTTTAGTAATAGATGAAAAGCGCTGTCATTGAAAGGTGCACAGGTGTCACTGAACCATCAACTCATATGAAGCTCAGAAAAAGATCAATTATTTTCAACAAGAAATGCGAACATTGATACCATCATGCTTTTAGGATGAAAAAACAACTACTTCACTTATTCTTACAAAACAACTCGTAATTGAAGTGTATACAACAATGAAAATCTTGATCTTATACTCTTAAAAACGAACAGTGTTACTAAATGGTGTCTTTACTTTATTTCTTAGATGAAATGAATTGTTTCTTTTTTATTTAAATTCAAATATCTATGGTTAAAATATGAACTACTATATTTTTCTTCAACGGTTCATGTTGTTTGGTTGTAAATACAAGTACAGTAAACCCTAAATTTAGAATCGGTTTTGGGGTTAACATAGTGGAGAGCCTGAGGGGGCCATGTACACCCCTGGTAGCTCCGCACACCTCTCCCAGCCAGAGCTCCTCACCCACATATTTGCGGCATGGCATTAATTTTCTGAATGTCTAAATCCGAGAGGCCTGAATCCCGGGTTCACTGTATTTAATTGAAAATTACCTTTTTTGTTGAAATTTTAATTTAAGATATCTTAAACCTTCAAAAATCTCGATGAATTTGCACGATAATCTTAGGGAAATTATATTTATCTAACCTTTAAAATAAATAAATTCAAAAATATATAGTTATTTAAAAATGTGTGTTTAGCGTTAAGGATTCTTTTCTTAAAAAAGAATTTATCGATTTTTTAATTTTTTAATTTCTTAAATATAGAACAAGAATTGGTAATATTTCTTTCAGTATTTGAAATTATTGTCAGTAGATTAAGCAATATTTATTAAAAGATTCGTAATATTGAAAAAATTTAAGCGTGTAAAGTTTCCAATACAACTGAAAAATGGAGTGTTCCATTTCTTACAGTTTGATAGAAATGACTCTCAGAAATTATTTTTTGGTGAACAATTTGTCCAAACATTTTTACATTCTGATCATAATGAGAAGATATTAGTTTTATATGTAAAAATTCACAATCGCAGAGTTTTGTCTATCTATTTGTCATTATTGTTGTCGTCGTTGTCGTGTGTATACCAAATAACTTTTTAAAGACTAATCGGATTAAGTTGAACTTCGGCATACGTCTTTAAGGACAAAAAGAAAGATCGAATTCGTGAAATAGATTTTTTTACAAACGTTTCCGGTCTTAATCACCACAAAAATATAATAAAAAATTCCATTTGGCCGCCAAACTATGCAAGATGCAATAAAAGATGAAAAAAAAATTGTGCAACTGAAAAGAACGACAAATTTTTTAATAATAATTTTTGATAGAACGCGCAGTTTTTGTTTTAGTCGTGAAAAATAACATTAAAAATAAAAAGATTAAATTATTTTAGAACGACAACTTAAGAAAAAAGTAAATTAAAAAAAATAAACAGTAATTCGAAAGGTTCTATTTTGTATTTTAAATTATTTCCCCTCAAATTCTAATTTGGTTGCAATCTTTCTTCTTTTCTTATTGAAAAAGTTTGTTTGCCTGAAAGTTAACTTTTTTGTAAAAATTATAACTTAAGATATCTCATACCATCTTAAGAATTATTTCCTTAACAAGAATGTACCTATTTTTTAATTTGTTAAATTTATAACAAGAATTCATTATATTTCTTTTAATAATAGAAATTGTTCCCTTTAGGATAAGTAAGATTTATTAAAGTTTCATAATATTAAAAAAAAATTATAGGAATGAATTTGACCTCTGAATCTTAAATTTATCATAAATTTTCAATTTTAAGAATAAACTAAGAATATCTTAAGTTAAACAATGAGCATAGTTAAAAATGAATAATTAAATCTAAGAGAATATTGCCATTATTAATTGCAATTAAGTTTGAAAGATAACTGAGTTGTTCAGAGTCTTATGTTTTTACTTGCTCTATTGGTAAAGGACGCAACTCTTATTTAATCCTAATATTGTAGAGCTCATTTTATTCCTAGCAAGATTCTCTACACATCTGTTTGGTATGTTTTTATTTGAAAGTTTTATATAGGAATTATACAATTGGCAATTTTATAAATGACACTGCCCTTTCACAGATTAAAATGAGATCTATAACATCAGAATCAATAACAATGGAAAATTTTGCCTAAAGAGAAATAAAAAAATGAAAACTTTAATAACTAT
>NC_046659.1:91928597-91933638 GCF_010883055.1 Belonocnema kinseyi | reverse complement strand
CTAAATTTCGCATCCAATTATCACTATAAATTTGTTTCAATTAACAATGGGTACATTATTCTCTATTTTATTAATAATTTTTACCATGCTCATTAGGTTGGCTGAAAAACGTTTTTTATTTAGAGAGCAACGATCCCCTCATTTCATTCCAAATGCGAAAAAAGAAATTCCGTAATTATTATTATTTTTTTAAATTTTATTTTAACAGGTGCCAATTTTGTCTTGAAGTTTCCCATGGAGAATGCATGGAGAAAATCACTCTTTGAGTTTTTAAAATAATTTTTTAGGGTTTAAAAGAATTTAACTGGAAAGTATGGGGGCCTGTAGAGAATTATCCAACGAAGAATTTCATGTATTAGACATATGGGTTTGACACCCTACACACCTCCACCAGTACCTGGAAACTACCCTTAAAACAAAAAATGTTAATTCTTAATGAAATCGGCCTTTTTAAGCACTGTATTCTGGTCTTTTTTTACTTAAAATTATTAATATTGGTCTAGTGAAATTTTTATTGTCATTGGTTAATTCATTTTTTATTTTTTAAACAAATTTTATTTGTTTATATAATTTATTTAAATTCGTTTTTCCCTAAAAATTATTACTATTAGCCTAGTAGAATATTTATCAGTTATAATTAATTACTGACTGACCATTTCGAAGTTGAGATAAGTAAAATCCAAAATCGCATCTTATGCACGTAAGGCCTATCCCAAGGTATTGAAAATGTAACATATTTTAGTATAACGCCTAAACGGTTCTGACAATTTTGTTCAAAAACTGAGAAACGGCAGAAGGACGCAATACAGAGCTGCTGCAAAAATTTCACAATTTTTATCTATTTCGTTTATGAAGTAGAGCCCTGAAAGTATGAAAGAACAGAGAGTTCCGATAGGTTAGACACTCTCACACGCATTCAGTTCATCGACATGAAGTTGAAGCGTCTTCAATTGTTCTTCGCATGGATAGCTTTTTTCTGAATTCATCCGTATAATACCTTAATTTAATAATAATTAATTTATCAGTAATATTTAAGTAATAATTTTTATTTAAAAAATCATAAAAATTAATTTAATAAAAAAATGTTGATAAATATTCCACTTTAGAAATATTAATAATTTTTAATAGAAAAATTTATTTAAACAAATTTCATCTGTTTAAACAATTAAAAATTAATGAACTAATGTTAACAAATATTCATCGAGATCAAAAGTAATCATTTTTAGGGGGAAAAAAAATTATTCAAACAAATTCTATTTGTTTAAATAATTAAAAATTAATTAGCAAATTATAATAAATAATTCACTAGACCAACATTAATAATTTTAAGTAAAAAATACAAGAGTACAGTATTCAAAAGGTCGATTTCATGAAGAATTGATATTTTTCGTTTTAAGGGTAGTTTTCAGGTACT
The DNA here is from genome assembly GCF_010883055.1 of Belonocnema kinseyi. Classification (NCBI taxonomy): domain Eukaryota; kingdom Metazoa; phylum Arthropoda; class Insecta; order Hymenoptera; family Cynipidae; genus Belonocnema; species Belonocnema kinseyi. The sequence goes on along the minus strand of NC_046659.1, from coordinate 91,932,224 downwards.
CGTGGTGGTGTGTTAGGGGTGTCAAACCCATATATATGATACATGGAATTCTTCGTTGGATAATTCTCTACTGATCCTTGTACTTTTTCGTCACATTTTTTCAAACCCTAAAAAATTATTCGAAAAACTCAAAAAAGTGATTTTTCTCTATTCATTTTGCATAGGAAACTTCAAGTCAAAATCGGCACCTTTTAAAATAAAAAACAACAATTTTGGGAATTTCTTTTTTCGGATTTGGAATAAAATGAAAGGGGGGAGGTTCGTTTCCCTCTAGCATGCAAAAAAAATTTTCCATGTATTTTTAGACCACCCTAATGCTCATTTTCGAACTAGAAATGACTTTGGTACATTCTGAGGGTTGTTAACACCCTTTTCAAAACAAAAATTTGAGAATCACTTGGCATCCTGATTAAAGATTACCTGCATTGTTCAACATAAAATATAGTTAAAATTGTCGCATAAAAACCTCCCTTACTAACTTTCGATACATATATTTTTTCAAATCTGGCAAAAATAGGAGATCAATTTCTCATCTAAAGTAAGAAATTTACGATTAAATGTCTTATAAAATCTAAGAAAAAAGAATTTCATAAGGCACCCTGATAAGTAGAGTTATTCTGACAGACATTAAAAACATAATTTAAAATGTACAACCGAGAATGTAATATTTAGAATTCACTAAATAAACTCATGTAAAGGACTGAAATACAAAATACATGAATGCATTTTTCTTGATTACAAAAAGAAATACGTCTTCTAAAGTGCAGTTTTTTTTAACTTGCTGGAAGATCGTCAACGTTAAAAGATTTTAAAAGCTTTATCCAAGGTATGCTATACTGGGCTGAAAAGCCATTAGGGTGATCCGTAATCCTCTGAAAGAGATGGACTAGGTTCTCAGAGATGTATTAAATGTGCTGTTCCAAAGGAGTTCTTCTCTGTAATTTATTTGAAAATGAACAAAGTTTCGAGCACGTAAAAAAACTGGTTACTAAAAATAAATTTGGAATAACATAATAATAGTTATTATTGATCAATTAAGTCAGTTAAAATATCTAGAGATCATACTGAAAGAAATACTTTGAGGCAAAGGGCAATGCGAGTTTCTTTGAGAATTTCTAACCAAATTTAAAAGAAAATTGTGCTGTTTCAGCAATACGAATTTGAGAATTATCACCTACGTGTAAGAAAATCACCAAGGCTAATATGACAAGAAAATCTTGTTGAACTGAAATGATAGTTGGGAAAATTCAGCCATACGAATCGATGTAATTTACTGTCCGCGCGATTAATCCGCCGGTGAGGTACGCGGCGACTCGGTGTCAGTCGCCGCCTTCAGACTTGACATTTTTGTCATGTTTGTGTTTATTCAATGCAATTATCACACATAACCTCACGCGTATAGTAAGTTTGAAGCATAAAAACGCGTAAATAAACTCTTTATTTTATTATTGTCGTAATATTTTATAGCGAATGAGATCAGTGAAGAGGCTTTTGAATACCTTATTCCAAAATTTGTACAAGAGTTATTCTTGAATAAGGCTGGACCTATAGCTATTTTTACAAACAAGTGTCAAAAATGGAAAACATCCTTAGTTGATAAAGAGAAAAACACACTCGCTCTTAAACCTTCTGAAATGTTACCAAATGTAAGAATATTTATGTACATTTCGAATCTAACTGCTTTTAGTCAATATAAATATTGTCTTTATGTTTGTAGGCTTCACAGGCTTTCCATTTAGTTATCATTAAATACGATTTATTCCCCTGATAAAATGAATTTCAAGTCAGGCAGGTTCTTTAATTCCATTAGCAGAATATTTGAGTGATAAAATATGTTGTGTTTTTAGAGAAAATTAACCGAAACGTTTTTTTTTGATTTAGGAGAAATAATGTTTAATAAAATGATGATTTTTTAAATTTTGACGTTGATTTAAAAAAAAGAAACAAATTCTTTCTTTAAAATTAAAAAGTGTTTTATCTAATCCAGATTTTCAATTTTTTTCAGATTATGGTGCTCATTTCAGTTTTCTTTCAAACGTCATCGAAATTTTGGTAAAAATTTAAAAATTAAGAAGGTTGGAAAAATTTGTTTGGAAATATAAAAATTTGATTGTCACAAAAAACCTCCTCGTATATCTTATGCCAATTTTTTTCTCTGAATTTCCACTTTTATAAGGAACTTCTGTGAGCTGTATGCACGCAAAACCACTTTTGTGCTTACAAAAGCGTCTCTACCCATTGTAATATCTTTGACCTTATACACAAAAAAGATATAATAAATCCTATAACATCGAGTATTATCAGAGAACAGGGAACAAATTATCTTGTCCTTCGGCAATTTTCGTAAGTTTATGGCAAAAGAATACTTTGATCTCTTCAAATCTGAAAAAAGTGAAATGTGAGCCACTCTTTTATTTCACTAAAATTTCTACTGAAGTTTAATTAGTGGTTCACTTTTTAAGAATTCAGATTTGAAGAAAATTAAAAAAAAAAATTCTATCATTCAAAAGTTGATTAGAACGTTAGTTTTAAAATTTAAGTCATTGGAATAATTGTTTTTTATAAAATTTGAAAAATACTAGCCTCGATCTTTCGTTTATCCTCGATTACCAACGAATATTATCCAAAGGGAATTGTTAACAATTGTGTTGCACAATTTATGCGCTTCTTCCAATGTTAATCTTAAGATTTACTTCACTGTACATTTATAATGGGTATTTTTACCGACTTATGAAAAATACTAGTTTTTGCCTCCATGTTTGTGTTATAGTATAAACAATTGCTAAATAAATTTTGCATTTAACTTTGATTTGCCTTTCATTTTTCTATCTTCAGAATAATATTTGAATTTTGGGTTTACATTAGGTCAGAATTTTTAGGTACTTTCGTTATTATTAATATTATGAGACTATGATTTCATTGGAAATTATTTTTCACAGATATATCATGTTATAATTAATAAATTTAATAAATTCAAAATTTGATCCTAATAATAAAGGTATGCTTAAAGAGTCTAACAGAAGAAAATGGTAATTTTTATATGCAATGAAATAAATCTTTTAAATTAAAGCTATGCGAATGGTTATTAAAATCGGGAACCATGTTTATAATATTATGAATGGCAATGTCATATTGCCATAAAACAAGACAAGATTAAAATTTCCCTGGACAAATCCATGCATCCAAAGCAATTCCCAAAGGAGGTGGTAAATTCAGAATTTCTAGTCGAGTACGATTTTCTCCTATTCAGCAGCAACTCTATAAAATACAATCACTAGACTCTCTGGTGTGACAAAGATTCATCTAATATGCACAGCCTTCCCTTGAGAATCGTCATTACTAACATTATGCAGTACTTGCAAGGCTGTCGTAGTAAACTACACTGTCATATTTTCAATTTTCAATCATTGGGGCATTTTATTCTCACTTTTTCAAAATCAGATTGAAATTACAGGCAAAAGCAGGGGGGAGTCTATAGTAAAATTTTACGAAATTTAAATTAGACCAAAATCTAAATTAAAAATTCCATTTAACGTCCAATAATCAAATTGATGCAAAATCCTGTTATACAAAACAAGAATCCAACGACCAAATTTGGACCACAACGAATAAACGAAAACCAAAAAA
>NC_046659.1:91923902-91928497 GCF_010883055.1 Belonocnema kinseyi | reverse complement strand
AGCTCCAAGGAGATTATGTTGAAAAATAAAAAAAAATTTACCCAAAAAAAATTGTTTTTATACTTCATTCTAAGGACTTATTGAACTACCCTCGTAATTTGATATTGTAGTTTAAAATACGCAATTCTAAAATACATCAGTGTTTAAGGCCGTCAACATATAATGTTATTTAGCTTTAACAACTGAAGTTCGCAAATATTTGTTTTGAAGATTCTTACTTTTCAGTTGCTTCTTTTTAGAATTATTAAATTTTTACGGGCATTAAATTTGAACGCAATCAGTTTTAAAGGTTTCCAGTTTTTAAATTCCACTATGTAAAAACAAGCAATTCTATTTTTTGTTGATGCTATAGTCATCAATGATTTATGACTATTTTAATATAAATTAAAAATTTATTCTTTTAAATTAAAAAAATTAAAAATCCTTTAAATCTTGAAAATCCTATTCTTCCTTAAGCGAGTATTCTCGGTAATAGAATTACAAATGAGAATCATTTGATCATTGGCGGACAGTTGTATTAAAATGCACTGAAACTCTGGTTAAAATTTTGAAACCTTTCAGATCTTCATAGTCGAGAAATCAGTTATTATAAATAACATGTGGCCTTATGAGAAGACGTACTTTTTTAGTGTATAAGAAGATTGAAAAATGAAAAAATTTTAACATAATTTTGACATATATAGAATGTTATCCGAAATTTATATCTGCTTCGAAAAGTATCATTCAGAGCCTATTAGAAAAGAAAAATAAATATTTATACCGTAAATGTATGATTGACGTCAGTAAACTGAAGGTATGGCAATGTCGCATCTATTTCATGTGCTCTCATTTATGCGCGAATTTCTAATAACACGCGTGTTAACATGTGACGTTGCCAAACTTATAACCGTGACCGTTAGAGTCAATAACAAATCGAAGCGTTCTCTCAACTGACTTCCTACGTACCGAGGGTACTTCCTTAACTCTTATAAAATTCTTCGTGAAATATTATAGAATCACTTCGCATTTTCGCAATCGGTTACAATCCAATAAAATCTCTTAGAAAACACGTAAAATTCCAAGAAATCTTATGATATTTCTTAACTTCTCGAATATATTATTGACATACCTGGAAAGCTTTTGGAATCCTTTAAAATTATTCAAATACTCGAAAATCTTATTAAACTCGTTAAAATCTTTCTAAAATCTCTCCGATTTTTCTTTAATATCATAAAACCTTATAGGTCCTATACAACCCTTCTAAATCTTCCGAAATTCTAGGAAATTCTTTAAAACCGCACAAATTTTTGTTTGAATTCTTTAAAATCATTCAGATTTTTGGAAATTTTTTCAAATTTTTAAACCTCTTGAACATTTTTTGAAATCGTTGGAAATACCTAAATATTTTTATTTAGGGTGACTTAATGATGCAAAACTGCGTCTCAAACTGCCTTGAAATTATTACTTTTTGAATTAAAATTAATAAAAGTTCAATGACAATCAGTAAAGTCTCACTAAAACTGACGATTGAACACGATTGTGACCATTCTTTCAAGAAATAAAGTAAGCTCTGTATCATTAGGATTAGCTCCGAATTTCAGCGTTCATTCAAAATTAATGTTAAAACACTAAAATCCATATGAATTTTATTAAAAGAGAAGCATTGTGGAATATTTTTTTCTAGTAGAAAATGAACGGAACCACTAGGAAAATTATATAAAGTTTTTACTTTGAATAGCTTGTACATTTTTTATTTACTGGCCAATTCTTTCAGTAAATTATGATACAGGTTACGGTAAATAAAACATTTCAAAGTTTAATAGGATAATGTAGAATAAGGCAAGTATTGCAAGGAACACTTCAAACTTTAATGGATTAATTTAGAATCCTGCAATATTCTAAATCATGTGTTTTCATCGAATATTCTCTAATTTTTAAGTCTTCCGGAATGCTTTGGACTTTCCTAGAATACTCTAAATAATTGTGAACCGTTTTCGATTTTTTCCGTAACATTCTGGAATGTTACACAAATTTCTGGAATTTCCGATAGTTCCGAAATTTTTAATACTATTCAGCAATTCTAGAATATTATGAAATAAAACGTGCGTAATTTTAACGGATGTATATATTAACCAAGTGATCGAAAATATAAACCGTAGCATGACAAAATAACTGGTCTGCCCCATTTCCCTTGCAAACAATGTATTGATTGTAGTAAAAATATGTTCAAAACTTCAAAGTAAATAAGATATAGTATGTTATAGAATGTTATAGATAATTATGAGATGTTTTGGAAGTTTGTATAATTTTCTGAAAAAATGATAAATTCTCGTGAATGTTATTAAATATCAGTCAACTTTTCTTGAATATTCTTAAATTTTGTAGTATCTTGCCTAGAATTGTGTAGCATACGTATATTTAAGATTGTTTTGCAATGATTTAGAATATTTTATAATTTTCTAGAATTTACAAGAATTTTTTTAATACTTTTGTATTTTTGGAAAATTTGAAAATGTTTACGAACCTTCTGGAATTTTCTGCATTAATCTGAAATGTTTTTAAGCATTTTAGGAAGTTCTAAACTGAACTAGAGTACTATGTAATTCTCTAATATTCATTGACCCGTTAAGTGTAGGGCTTTTTTGCACCACGTAAGCTTAGGGGATGGGGGTGGATTCGACCTCACGCTTTAAAAAAATCAAAAACGTGTTGTTAAAAATCTGAATAAATTCATGGCTCATGTTTGGGCCTTCTACATTACGGCACAATTTTGCAATCTAGTTTTTTAGAAAATATTAATTATATAATTAACAAGAAACATATAAACTCGTGCAACAAATAGTTTTCTTTCATAATTCATAACTCAGAGACAAATGAATGAAATAGAGAAGGCCGAAAAGGAAATTAAAGGGGAAGAGTGTGCCTTTCAAGAAAACATTTTTACAAAATTGAAATCCTTAGTTTTCAAGCATGAACTCATGCATTTTTTTAGGTGTGAATGTAGGAGGCTGTGAAAGAAATATTCCCATTTTTCCATGCGAAACCATGTATTCTGTAATAAATTTATAAATTACAGTAATATAAAAAGTTGACAATTGCAAACAAACCGTGCAGAGGCTCTTGCGGTGTTCATCGCACCTTTGGTACGCTCGTTTAGTACCCTAAACTAAAGGTCAAGTTCGTTAGCCAGTCATTTTGGATAAAACTTTAAAAAGTGAGCACATTCTGAATATTTTCGAGACCACTTTTTTCAAAATTCAAAAATTCTCTGTAAGGTTATTGATAGTATTCAAAAATTCGAACAATTTATTCTCATTACTTTTTTCATGAAACTAAAAATTAACAGAGTTATAGCATTTACAAAATTAAAAAAAAAACTCACGAAAATGAACATTTTAAGCCAAATAACGCACAATATGAAAAATGTCAAGCGAAGAATAATGTTGCTTTTGCATACAAAGTAATAAAAAATCAAAAAATGACAGTTTTCGGATAAACTATGCAAAATACGGTAAAAGATGATCAGACAAAAATTGTGCATTTAAAAAAGACCTAAAAATTTGTTATAAATCACTTTTTGATATGATGCGTAGTTTTGGCTTTAATCATGAAAACTTCATTAACAGTAAAAAAAATCTGTCCGCTGTGTGGGTACATTCTTGTAACAACTTTTGTTTTTTAACTTCTTTTTCTTCTCGTATGTGGGGTTTCAAAAAATTTAAGTTTAATTTTTTAATGCTATTTTTTACGACTAAAGCCAAAAGCAGAACTATTAAGAAATTATTAATGAAAAATAAATCATTTTTACATTCTCATCAGAGAAGGTATTAGATTCTTGTAAAATTTGACCCTTCCCCCCAGTTTTTGTCAAAAGTTCTACGTTTTCAGACCCCCTGAATCCGAAAAACATGTTTTCACAAATGTGTCCGCTTGTATATCTGTTTGTCTGTCTGTCTTTCTGTCTGTATGTCTGTGAGCTTTTTTCGAAGAACTGAAAATTGACATTTTGACCCCACAAAAAATAATGAAAAATAAAAAATTGCATTTTAATGTCAAACTATGCAAGATAGGAAAAAAATGATAAGGCAAACATTTGCAGCAAAAAATTTTTACAAATTGGTTATTAATCATGTTTTTGTAGGACTCGTAGCTCTTGTTTTATTCATAAAAAAACCATTAAAAATAGAAAAAGTAAATTTTTTGATACGCGATACAAGCTAAGAAAAAGTAAATAGATAAGATTTTTTCAGCGAAAGTAGAGCAAAAATATTTTTATTAATGGTTTCTTTTACATTCTAATCAGAGAAGGTATTAGATTTGTGTAAAATTTTCCGCTACCTCCCAGTTTTTGTCAAATGTCCACGTTTTGAGACCCCCTGAATAGCATTTACAAAATTCTAAAGAAGAGGCGAAAATGAAACTTTCAAGCCAAATAACAGACGATATGAAAAAAAGTTAGATTTTTTATGCCCTACAAGATTATCATAACAATTTTTTTAATTTTCTTGAAAAATCAAAAATGCAAATTTTGACAGCATTCAAGATAATGGAAAATCCAAAAATTGCCTTTTTTTAATGAACAATTTGACAGTATTTCAGAGATTCTCAAATATATG
>NC_046659.1:91885361-91923802 GCF_010883055.1 Belonocnema kinseyi | reverse complement strand
ATCTAGTCGGGAGTGGTGCTGACTGAAAACAGATGATTTGGAGCGATTCGCGCGCCATATGTTGGTCATTCTAAGGACTTATTGAACTACCCTCGTATTAAATTGAAATTGTAGAAGTTTTAAAGATGATATAAATTATTAAGAGATATCATATCAGATAGCATCAAGTGACTTTTCATGTGATTGGATAGATTTTTGTTAGTAAAAAATAAGATGTTTGTACAAAAAAAAACAATCACTGTCATTTTCATTGGGAAAAATGGATGAATTTTAAATACTGTGAACCCTTAAAGTTTAATCATTCTAAAAACGTTGTGAATTATATTATTTCTAATCGTGCATTACGTTTTTGGAAATTCATTATTTTTAGCTAAAGTGTACAAGTAATAAACTGTAAAATGTATAAGTAAAAAAAAAGCCGCAAAATAAAAAACAAGCAGAGAACGAGCGGAAACATAGGAGCTTTAAAGTGAACAAAGTGAATGATTAAATTTGAAGATGATATTTTTTGCAACCCTTCACATACTAATATTTTTTTTAATCAGTTTTCTTCATTTCCTAGTAAAAAAGTAACAAGTAAAGGTGAGCCAGAAAATCCTGGGGGTCGGGTGATAGCATGTTTCGCCAACCTTCACATCCGCGCCTATTTCGAGGACTTTTGAAAAACTATTGAATATTCAGAGGACATTATTGCCTGGATTCAGCAATATCAAATATAGGAGGGACCTGATACATTTTATAAATGATGATACTTTAAACAAAAATATAAAAATTCTTGAATGTGATGTGACATCAGCAGAGTGAAGAGCCTGATACAGAAAGTTGTCGAGGGCGAGAAAAATCTTTGCAACATCGTTTGAAAGCGGGTGACAATAGTAAGCCGGTCGGTGAATTTTCGTTGAAATAACAGTTGAAAGCACACGACGAGCTCTCTGTGAAAAATGTCGTCCCTCGCGACCGTAAAGCAAATAAAGTAGAAAAGGGGCAAAAGCCGTCGTCCGTCTGTCAGTCCCTCAGTCCGAGCTTGCACTCGTGTACTCATACGCCAGGTAGGTTGGTAGGTGCCTATGTAGTTATCTTCTCTGTGCATGTGTGTCTTTCTACATGCATCTATGTTTGTATGCACCTTCTCGTCACACTTGTGCCCCTGCATAAGCCCCCACGTGGGCGGAACCTGCTGTAAAAGATCGCACGTACATGACCACTACAGCCCTGACTGTCATAAACACGAGTTCGCACATTTGCACAATCCCAGGCCATGTCGGGGTCGACGTGCGGAGAGCTGGAAAGTACTGGTTGCAGAAGAGAGATGGAGAGGGATGAAAAACGGCGTGGGGACGAATAATGCTAAAAGCTGACGGCAGCGGTGCGTTAATGTCATATTTTTATTTTATTCGTCAGCCTCACCCGGTTCCCGAAGGTGGCATTCACAGAAACGCGGCTTGAATAAATGCCTCATTGTGAAACTACCAAGTCAGATACTACACTGTCACCAAAATTTTAGCATCCAAATGTAACACTGAGTTCTACACAGTCGCTCCTGGAAAAATCAAGACGAAAGCGGAACCGAAAGCTAAAGTGTCAGATTTATCGACGTGATGCTGAAGCGTTGGCCTTTTAGGCGAATATAAAGGGACAAACGATTTGCAAACTGGTTTGGGGCTCTAAAAGGAGATTTGAAATACATTTTGCACATTTCATATGGGAATCTCTTTTTTAGATTAGCATGGGGCACTATATTTCAATTAATTGATTTTAATGACTATTAATCGTATTTATTGAATAACTTATTACATGCTTAGGTTTTCATCCATCTCTTTATTGTCTATGTAACAGGAGAGGGGGAATATATCTTTGACCTATGACATTTCACCTCTAACATTTTAATTTTGACCATTGAAATTTTTTATTTGACCAACCTTTCAACTTGAAATCCTCACCACTCAGAGAGAAAGTTGTCTTGAAACAGAAGCATTGTCCTGATACCTGTTTTGTTTCGAACCACGTGAAAATGTTTTTTATGCGAATGGAATGATTTTTCTACACGATCACGTGAATTTTGTCGAAAAAGAATGTTTGCTACAAAAAGTTACTTTTGGAGACAAATGAAAATATATTTGAGTCAAGGAACATCCTTTTGACACAAGAGGATACTCCTCTGAGTGACCTTTGTTCTATAACGAATTTTTAATTCGTCTCTCGATTAGCGCCATTTCAGATGGATTTTATTTTAAACACAAGGGTTAATTTTCGATGTTACGAAATCTTAAATTTGACGTGATTTCAGTGGCTTTACATTTTTTTCAAAATAAACTCAACTTTAAAAAATTCTATGCAGCAAGCGTGCCCGGATAGGTATAATATTATTAATATTATTATATAATTATAACTTAGAAATTTAATAATATTATTAATATCATATATATTACGTTATAAATAGGCATACAATTATATATATAAATATTCAAATTATTTAATTTACTTTGTCAACATTGAAGTTCCCATTACTCGCTCACATATCGCGTGCTTTTGTCTCTTGATTATTTTATACCACCCTCTTTGACATTTCATAAATTTCAGTAAAAAATTATAATTATTCCAAAAAAATAAATCAATGATTTCATTTTCACTGATCAAAATTAAAGAATTTACAAGTACGAGTTTTTAATCTTGAAAATTGAACTGTTATAAAAATGTACTCAAAATTTATTTATTTTGTATTATACACATTAGATATTGAAGAGTCCTTTGCTAAAATTACATATTTGTTAATTTGTTAAATTATAAATTAGGCAAGATTTTACCTTTACAATTAAAAAATTTGTAATTATGACGACGTAAATTTAAAATTTTATCAATTTTGAAGTTTTAGATTAGAAAACTTTTGATTTTTGAACAGCATGATCATCAGAATTTGAGAATTTTTATTCTCACATCTTTAAAATTAAATATTTTTTAATTCTGAAAATTTACAATGAAAAATTATACATGTTTTAAGTCTTACCATTAAAAATTTCAGTAAGTTTGATGATTTTTAATTGCTATTTCTTTAATTTGTAAGGTTTAGAATTGTAAACTTGACTTTTGATCATAAAAATCATCAAGATTTGATTATTTTTATTTTTACATATTTAGAATTTCAAAGTTTTTAATTTTGAAAATTTTCTATTAAGAATTATGCAACTTTTCAGGTTACCAATTTAAAAACCTAGATTTGGGCTGTTTACATTAAGAAATTATGCAAGTTTTATGTTTTAAAGTTTATCATTCTGTAATGTTGATGCTTTACGTTCCAAATTTCTTCGACTTGAAAAAGTTAGATTTAAAAAACTGACTTTTGATATCCAAAATTATCTAAATAAATGGATTTTTATTTATAGATCTTTACAATTAAATATTTTAGAATGCAAAATATTCAGAAGTGAAGAACTTCCAATTGTAAATCTTGAAAATTGAACTATTAAGAAAATGTTTCAAATTATATAACTTTAATATATAAACCCTAAAAATATAATAATTTGTAATTCAATACCTTCCACATTCAAGAATTTTCAATTGTATATTTTCAAAATTGCTGAATTTTGAATTATAAATCTTTAAAATTGAAAGTATTTAATTTTGATAATGTAAAAATCAAATGTTTTATCATTTTGATGATTTACATTCAATATATTTTTGATATGGCAGATTTATAATTGAAAACTTGATTCTTGTTTTCAAAAATCTTAAAATTGAACAGTTTTTTATTTTGGGAATTCACAATTAACAATTATTCAATCTTCAATTTTAAAATTTAAATTTATGTAATTTGAATAATTAAATTTTTAATTTCTATAATTTGGGAGACTTAGAACTGAAAACTTGACATTTAATCTGAAAAATTATCCAAATTTAAGGATTTTTATTTAAACATTTTCAACATTGCCGAGTTTTTGATTTTCAATCTTTAAAAAAGCTATATAAATAATTATTAAATAATAATTACAACTTATAAATTATTAGTTCATATAAAAAAGTTTTTTGATAAGGAATGTTTCTAAAAACATACATTTTAATTTTATAATGAGGCCAATTAGTCAAACTATTTAAAATAGTTGTAAATACGTACGTGAATATCAATGTATTAACTTCGGTATTAACCAGAAGTTGTAACACCTTACCTGAAACAGAATGAAAATACATCATTACTTTATTTGTTTTATTAACCCTTCGTCGGGCATCTATTTTTGCATGCACACGGTCGGGCACCTATGACGATATCATCATTAGCTTTATTTAAACTATTTAGAGGTATCAGAAAATTCAAACAAAATTTAGACCATTTTACTGAAAAATTATTATTTCGGCGGCAAATTATTATTAATAAAAAATATTTCTGAGATTAACTCTTTGTATTATAGGGGAGAGTACCCGAATATGAGATATTCTCGTAATATGAGAAAGCAGGGTATCAGCTAAACTAAGAGACCCACTCTGTTGGTTCTATCACTAACTTGTAGCCCTTGAAGAAAGAGTAATTTCGTGGTATAGTCCATTTTTCATTGGGCTTCTAAAGATTATAGGCGAACTTTTTGTGAAATCGATGGTGGTCGAGTTCTTGGAAGGGAATTCTTTAAACCCTATTTATTATTCATTAAATATGTATTTAGCAGTAAAGTTTGTCTGGAGTAATGGGGATTGAGTAACCAAGTAGGAAAATATCGATAATGTTGAAGTTTTTCATTGTACAGGTCAGGCATAGTAAGTGCATAGTTGCACGGTGTGGTTCTCATAATATGAGATACCTGTGGTTCTTATAGCACTGTGGCTGCGCGGGGGAAATTGGTTACAAAAGTGTTTGTGACTACTACAAAAACTAAATATATCTAAATAGCAGTAACTTTATACTTCGGAAACATAGAATGAAGTTTTTCATTAAAAATAATACTTTATTTTGCATTTTATTAGCCATTTTCTGGGGTATCTCATATTATGAGAATAGTTTGACGAGTTTGGAAAAAGCACTTTTTTACATTTTTTGTATTTTCAGCATAAAAAAAATTGTTAATACAATTTTTTATGAGCTTCTTATGACAAACTAAATTTCCTTTAAAATGACCTATAGTACTTTTAAATTCCGTACATAAAATTCCGACAGTCACGCCAAACAGAGTTGGTATCTCATATTTGGGTTCTCCCCTTTATTATTTCAAAAGCAATTACTTTTATGTGAATCGGTTTTAAAATGCATATTTATTTTATCACCTCAAAATGATGTAATCGGCGGGATATCAACGAATACTGACGCACATTTGATTATTTGAACCAGTGTTGAGTAGTAAGTTGTTACAAGTAACTAAGTTACTAAAAATTTACGTTATTTGTAAATTTTAGGGTAAATTATTTACTTTTTTTAAAAGTAACTTGTAACGTAACTTAGTTACGACGTCTGCAGAAACTTTTAACTTAATTTTAGTTACTTTACAGTTACTTTCTGTATTTTGTATTCCAATTTACAAAAATATATCACTGTTCACTTGACGAAATATCTGCCTAGTTTTTTATTTACTAAACCAATCTCTGTTTTTTTTAAATAATATTTTGATGAATTATTAGCATTTTTTTTATAATAATATAATAATAAATAACGTTATTATTTTTGTATTAATTCTTTTTAATCTTAAATTAAAAAATGAAGGAAGAGAATAAAGTAACTTTTTAGGTAACTTGAAGTTACTTTATCTAGTATCTGTAACTAGCTACAGTTACAAGTAACGTAACTGTAACTAGTTATTTTTTTCATTAGGAAACGTAACGTACGTTTTTTTAAAGGCGATTCCTAAGCCTGCCAACATCTCTCTTCGGAGATACAAGAAAGTTGGAAACACAGCATTGACGAATTCGTCATAGATGCCCGCCGAAGGGTTAATTGTTTTAATTTAGAATATTTATTATTATTTTATAAAATTCCATGTATCAGTTTATCGCTTGCGCAACTTTAAAAATAAAAAAACGTTTTAATTTATCAAAACTTTGAAAAGGTAGTGAAATGTTAGAAAAAGCTTCGCTTATAGAATATTTCTGCTCGGTTTTCCAGCATCGAGGAATAAAATCCAGCAGCTTCAGTCTCGAAAAATTGTATGTAAATAGTATAATGAAAGTAAATGAATCCACTTGTGTTAATGCCTTATTATTTTTATTTATAATAAATACAAAATATACAGAGGGGAAAGTTTTAATTTAGTCTTGTAATTCTACTCAGAAAAATAAATTTGTTTCATTCGATATACGTAAAAATAATGAATAGCCATTAAATCCTTCATTTACATTTTGTAAGCATATTTTTTAATACTATGAGATATTTTTCGTTTCAGATAATTATCTCATATTTAAACTTCCATCTTTTTCTACCTGGACGTTGAGAATGATTTTTGCATAAAAGGAATTAACTCTAAACATTTTCCTTTATTGTAAAATTTTAAATGCACATTCGTCAGTCATTCCTTGTATAAGCCAAAGTGAAAATGTTCGAATGAACCTTAAGGAGCTGATGGTTATCCCTCGTAAAATGCATAAAAAAGTTAGTGTGAAAATTGGATTCTTATCTCCTTTTTTTATTTCACATTGAGTTGCAAATGTACTCACATTCAAATGAATGCTTGTGGAAAACACGAGCTTACTTTCGTGAAAGATGTACTATAGCTGCAACCTTACGGTGTGAATTCATTTTCTTTTTTTAAGTAATTTCATTCGCAATTGAAAGTTAACGTATCGGAACTCAATAAAGTTGGTGATTCAAGTTCCTTCATTCATAGTAAGCTTAAATATCTTCAATGTTTACCGTCTCAGTTGAAATAATTACTACGTACATTGAGTTTCCCAAACCAAATTTTTGATGCGGTAGTTAAAAAATTTTCCAACGGATTTGAAAAATCTTCTTTATGTATTTTTCAGAGAAAAAATGTAACTAAAAGTTTGAATTTTCCCTTTGGAATTTCCAAAGGTTGATAATTTGGTTTTAAAATTCAAAGAATGTTAATTAATTTTCAGTTAAAAATGATGATTGCGGTGAGCTTTAAAGACGCAATATTTGCCGCGTACCCCTTTTATGAAGAGCTGAAAGTTTGGAGCAATTATTTTATTTTTGTTTATTGTTAATTCTTCTAGCCTAAAATATGAATTTTTTACAAAAGAACTGAATTTTGAACCCAAAAATGTAAGTTGTCCATAAAAAGGTTCATTTTCGATAGAAAGATACATTTTTAACCTGACAATTGCATTTTGAACCACAAAATATTAAATTTCTTCAAAAAAGATAAATTTTTAATAAAATAGACGATTGTTAAACAAATTACTTAAATTCTTGAGAATGAGAAAAAAGGACAAGACTGTGATGCCGGCGATAAATAAATAGGAGTTTCGATTATTTATCATTTATAATTTTGCTTGCAATATAAAGTTCATTTTCCATTTCACACTTTTTGATATCCAAATGCACACTTTTAATTTCGGTAAATAAAACAATTCTTACATTTAATATTAATATGTACTAATATTACTAGATATTACTACATATTCATAATAGGTACTACTAATACTTTAAACTAAATTATAAATAACACTGTTGTGGTTATAAATAAAGTGACATAAAATTTATTTACGAGGTGTGTTCAAAAAATAATGTGACTTCATGGTTTTCTCAAAAAATATTCATTTATTCCTCAATATTTATGTTGTCCTCTTCAAAATAATCCCCCTCAGATATAATACACTTGTGCCAATGCTTTTTCCAATCATCGAAGCACTTCTGATAATCATTTTGTGGTATAGCCTTGAGTTCTTTCAGCGATGCAGTTTTTATCTCCTCAATCGTTGAAAATCGATGTCCTTTCATGGGTCTCTTCAGTTTTGGGATAAGAAAAAAGTCACTGGGGGCCAAATCCGGTGAATATAGAGGCTGAGGACTGTGGTGCTGTTTTTGGTCAGAAAATCCTTCACAAGCAACGATGAATGAGCAGGTGCATTATCGTCATGCAAAAACCACGAATTGTTTTTCCAAAGTTCCGGACGTTTTTTGCGTATCGCCTCTCTCAAACGGCGCATAACTTGAAGGTAATACTCCTTATTGACCGTACGACTTTGTGGTAAGAATTCCTGATGCGCCACGGTAATCAAAGAAGACAGTGAGCAAAACCTTCACATTTGACCGAACTTGACAATGGATGCTTCCACTGAGACGATTTGCTTTAGTTTCGACGTCATAACCATATACCCACGATTCATCCCCAGTTATAACCCTTTTGAGAAAATCAGGATCATTATTGACTTCATTCAACATCTCCTGAGCGATGGTCATGCGATGGATCTTTTGACCAAAATTAAGCAGTTTTGGAACAAATTTCGCTGGCACACGTTTCATGCCCAAAACGTCCGAAAAGATAGCATGGCATGAGCCAAACGATATGCCAACATCTTCAGCAACCTCTCTGATGGTAATTCGGCGATTTTTCAACACCATTCCTTCCACTGCTTGAACGTTCTCATCTGTTGTTGACATGCTGGAACGTCCAGGGTGAGGTGCGTCATCGACATCCTCTCGGCCTTCTTGGAACAGCTTGTACCACTTATACACATTTTTCTTACTTAAAGTAGACTCACCGTATGCAACTGTCAACATTTCAAGAGTTTTAGAGCAGTGGATTCCATTTTTCACACAAAATTTAATGCAAACTCTTTGCTCCATTTTTTTCGAAAGAAGAAAATCGCCAAGCACACCAAACCCTTCTAAACTTTTACGCCTCTGCGAGAAAAACAACACGAGCTATATAGTCAAAACTGTGAACATATGATCGTGACGAGTTTACCAACACAACAAAACAAAAAATTTAAAACTTGAATGTACGTAGTCTGCGAAAATTGAAAAGTCGCCTTACTTTTTGAACACACCTCGTACATATAATGTACTGGGTACTACAATAAACGCTATAATTGTGCATAAATAGCTATTTACAATCGAATCTATTTTGCCTTAAGTGATTCGGAGATTTGAAAGTAGCTTACATTCATAAAAAATGGGTTTGACCTTGTAATCTTGCTATCTCCCATCGTCAAGACTTTACGGAATTTCTGTACAACTCCTATAAAATGATTATGAATACCTCATGGAAATGAAAATATTTCTTTATAAATGGAAAATATTATAGACTTTATTTTTTTCTTTAATGATGAGTTGTTGTATATAGTTAAAAAGTAATTTAAAAATGTTATGGCTCTTTGAAAGCAAGGGAATAGGTAGGACCGGATATTACTTGAATTTAAAGCCGGGAGATATGACGTTTAGGGCATAGTGTGAACGTTAAGGGATAATACTAGTATCGAACTATTGGTGATGCGCCATTTCTATTGGCAGATCTGGCATTCAAACGTCGATTCGATAGGCTATATTCACGTAAAAGTCGGGTTTGCTCGCGTTGGTATCACAACGCCTGGAATATTGTTTTAGAAAATGTTTTCACCCGCATGCATGTTTTCAGGTTTGCAAGCATCACGTTACTTAAAATTTGGTTATTTGCCTGATGGAAAAAAAATGTACAAGAAAGTACATTTCTATACAACTGCAGAAATTTCAGTTTTCGATCCTTCAAGAAAATCTAAAAAGTTATTATGATAATCTTGTAGAACTTTTAAAAAGCAATGCTTTTCTTCTCTAGACTTTTTTTCGTATCGTGCATTGTTTGTCTTCAGATTTAGATTTTCAATTGGTTTAAAAAATCTTATAAATGCTACGACTCTGATCATTTTCTTTTTACCGAAAAAAGTCATTAGGATAAACTGTTTCGCTTTCTGAGCCCTACGAATAGCCATAACATAATATTTATATATCTTAAAAGAAATGGCCTCAACAATTTTTTAAATGCTCTTACTTTTTGAATTTTTATCCAAAATAACTGGTGAACGAACTCGTCCTTTTTTTCAGAACCTAGAAAAGCGTGCCAAAGCTCTATTTGATCCGTTCATTTTTTCGAGAATACGGATGGACAAATGGACGGACGGACAGACAGACATGCAGACGCCATCGTCAAAACTTGATTTTTGGATTTAGGGGGTCTTAAAATGTGGAGATGCGTTGAAAAACTATGGTGTCAAATTGCGGACAATTCTAATTCTAATTTTTTCTGGTATTTCCTTGTAAAAAAAGTGAAAAAAGTCAACAATAAAGTATAAGTTTCTACAATTCAAAAATGTGTATAACTTTTCATGAATTTTTTTAAATTCATTGTTAAAACCTACCAGATATGAGAGGAAAAGTATCTGACTTTTTCTAAAAACATTAATTTTCGGCAAATAATAGCAAAGTTGATGTTTTAATTAGAAAAGATTTAAATTTTAAATCAAGAACTGTGAAATTAAATCGAACAGATGAATTCTCAACGAAATTTATCAAAGTTGATATTTCAACTATACCACATTTAATTTTCAAACAATAACAGGTGGATTCAACCAAAAACGACGTATTTTCAACAAAGTAGTTGAATACTCAACAAAAAATGATTAAAATTTAATCAAATAGTTGCATTTTTAACAACGAAAAAAGCTACAATGTCCAAAATAAGAAATTATTTTCAAACCAAAAAGATTTTTTTTTCATCAAAAATTTTGTTTCAAAGCAAATATTTTCAAATCTCAGCTATTAAAGCAAAAAAGCTTGAAATTTTTTAACAGAAAAATGTGACTTGCGTAAAAAAAATCGCTGTGATTTATACCGTTAAAAATTTAAAAATGTTCAAAATTGTGAACTTTTATAGATTAATTATTTTGTAAACTTTGAATTTATATGCTTTCTAATTGAAAACTCAATATTTATGAATTTGAACACGAAGCGTACAAAATTAAACAACTCCAAACTTCGTTTAAAAACTTAAACATTCTTAGGTTAGGATCTTGAAGCTAAGTCGTTAAATAAAGGATAATTTTCAAATTGTGCATCAAGCTTTTTAAAATTCACTTATCAGGATCTAAATTGCATAATAAATCATTTTAAAATCAATGATGAAATACTGTGATGATATAAAGTGTCAAATTGACATAATAGAAAAAGTCAAGACACAAAAAAAACCTGCGATAGTGAAAAAATTAAAGTTCAAAAACAAAATTATTCCTTTCAAACATATACATTTTTCCGTAACAAAATTTATCTGTTAGAAAGGAACAATTTTTTAAATGGACTTTAATTTATTCTTTGGACTTTTTTAAGTTTTTCATATTGTTATTTGTAGATTTTGTGAACACTATTAAAGAAAATTGTATTTATAAACATTTTAATGAATAAAAAATTTTTAAAGGAGGAGGCGTCGAGAATCGAACACGCAATCTTGCAGCTGCGAATGCGAAGTGATGGTGCCTGAACTACCTGCAGATGGGAATTGTTTTTCCTAGAAATGCAAATAACCTGTATGGAATATTGGAAAGTCAATTTTCTCTAAAACAACGAAAAAGCGCATATTAATGCTTTGGAAAAGTAATTCATTAACAACATTATAAACTGAAGCTAAGATGTACAGTTGGTGGTCTCCCCTAAATAGTCAACAATATATACTCAAGAATTGGATGTGATAAATATAAATTAGGAAATAAGAAAGTAAATCCTACCACTCTGTTGCATTGCAAAACTGTATTCAACTAGTTCTCATATTCCTCTCCTATTTATTTCGACTAAAAATCTCAGAAATATAATAAGCAACTGCATATTTTCGGAAAAAAGCATAATTAAAAAATTTGTTAGGTTCCGATATAAAAAATAGCAGCCACATATTTAATTTAGAATCATGTTAAAAAAACATGACACCAGATATATTCATATATTTTAATTTATTAGTCCGCGTTTCTTAAAGCAATCACGATAATTACACTTTTTAATTGTCATATAGGGCATTTCGTATTTTCTCGAAATCTACACGAAAAAATATGAATAAAAAAATAATGAAATAAATAAAAATAAAACAATTAAAGATTCACAATATTCAAAATTTTCCTGTTTTAAATGGTCTAGAATACAGTGGTTCTTTTACACAAATCATATACTTGAATTAAAAAATCTTAAGCTTTTTTTGCTTAAGTAGCTTAAATCCGAAAATATTTGGTTCAAAATTTATTAGTTTTTTAAGGCTTTCAATTTAAAATTTCACAATGTTGCATAATATCACAATCCTGGTAATTAACATTTTGGTGGTTTAAAAAAAAAGTTTAGATTCGATCAATTTTCAACGCTCTGTTGGAAATTCAAACTCTTTGAATTCGAAATCATTAATTACTGTTTAAAATTTTTTAATCGTATTATTAAAAAATTGGGTTAATAATGGATTTTATATATTTACATTTATAATGTTCGCAAATAAAAATCAAGGAACGTTAACGCGCGGGTGCATTTGCTGATAGTAAAATTTTAATATATTCTTAAAGACCTTTGTATAATATTTGAATTGTTGAGTTGACCGTCGATCAAAAAAGACAAATAAAGCGGATCGAGTAAGGCCGTTCAGATTCACTCACGGCGATAAAAAAATTATGGTCATGGGGCGCAAGAAATATGAAACCTGAGTCAATAAAATTTTATGGTCGGGATATCCACACTTAAGTGTGGCAATATAAGACTCGCAATAAAAGAAAATCCAAGAGATTTCCTAAGTTTAGCGACAATCATTTTATTTTTAGGTGTTAAGAATTTCTTATCTTTACATTTCCTATAATAGATTTATAAAGTATTGAATCAAAGATTTATTGATATTTAGCAATAATAAATCATTTTAATATCCTCTAATTAAAACATTTTGATTAACCTGCACTGTTTATCGGAGGTTACAAAACTTCTCGGTATAATACTACAAAATAAAATTCCATTTCAATGTTTTTTAGCGCCTTACAGAAAGGATTTAGCAGCGATTCAATGACAACTTTCTGAATACAATTTATTAACTGAATCACTGTTGCAACTTGTTGTCGACAATGAAAGACCAAACCAGTTCGGTTGAATGTGGATAGAAAAGCGAACAAATGACACTGAAAAGTTTTAAAACGTTCCTTCATATCGGTGAACCTCTTATATGTCCTATTGCGGTTGGCGCGCATACATCGTTTATCTATAGAAAGAGAGTCGTCTCCTGTGAAAATAATCTTAGCGATTCTTGCATAAAAATTTTTTTACTTTCCTGGCCTGGTAGCGACGGGAAAAATGATAACGCTCTTGTAATTCAAAAATTCAGTCAAATTTTTTGAAAAAGAAGCTCACATTTAGTAGTTGAAAATAACATGCTACTTCTTTACTGCGTCGATTATTATAACGATGTAAATAGTTCTAAATTTCAGGGTGCCAACATTGGCATCACTGGTCCACAGTACAAACCGGAAAAATAAATCAAATCAGCCGGCAGGAAAAAGTTGGGATATAAAAGCCTCAATTAGGTATTTTCACTTCAACCATCAGCTAACTTCACTGTGTTAAAAGCTGAGGGGGAAAATGGATCAACTGCATGGAACAAAACTTTACTTCTGTAATATATTTGTAATTAATAATCATTATTATTTTATTATTTCATTAAATAGTAATTAAAAAATAAAAACTATTTTTTAACTACACTTATATAGAAAAAATTACCTTTTACGAAGATATTAGCAAAATATGGCAAAAATGAACTGAATCCCATACATTTGGTCCCTTATTTTCCCTTCAGCAATCTACGAAGTGAAGTTAGCTGTTTATTGAAGTGAAAATGCCTAATAGGCTTTTATCTTATCAGTTTGAATGTTCCCGCCGCTATATTTGAAACATTGCAATGTTTCATGAAACTTTTCATCAGGCTAAAGTTTCATGCAAATTTACATCCCCACCCATCACGAAAAACAAATTTCTGTTTTTATTATACAATTGTATTTGTCTTATCTTTCATGTATGACACTAACCACTGCAAGATTAGATATCTAAGATACCTTTAAACTTCCGCAGAAAATCTAGTGGAAATTTGATCGAACGACCAGGCATCAATTTCGATGCAGACGGTCACGACTTAGATTGTACATCCCGGCTTTGGTGGTTTGAATGCCATATAGTAGGTTTTGACTAACCTAACATTTGGATATTATATCACGCCAAGTACTATTTTTATTCCAAGACTATTTAGTCGCTGGTAAATAGGAGGAAATAAAAAGTTAGGTAATTATTATTATAACTTACTTGCTTATTAACATCTGTTTCACTCAAATAACGACCGACAAAATGATCTTGACAGGTGACTTACAGATTGTAGACGACACTTCACGTTGCATTGGATGAGAAAAAACAGTGTCTAAATTATGCTTTTCCCCTAGATTCTCCGAATGAACCTGTGTGGCTCAAATTTGTTGCAACTCTATTGAACACCGATTTCGGTGTACATTAGAGGATCGGCGATTTTCTGTGTGAATTTAAGAGATTTTAACTAATTTTGAAGAATTTTTTTAAGAATTTCGGTATAATTTAAATTACTTTTAAGATTTTAAAGTAATTTTAAAATATAAATAATATTCTTGAATTCTTTAAAGTCTGTTAAATATTTTGAAATCTTTAGAAATTTATAGAAATCCTTTAAATTCAAACGTTCAGATATATCCAACCGATTATTTTTTTCTGTTTTAGAAAAGCAATCAGGTTCGTTTGGCTTTTGCATCAAGAATTTCGAAAGAGATTTCAGTAGTAGAAGTAGGTTTGAATCAGTCATAATGGAAGTCAAACAGTATAAGAATATGTTTCAAGAACGTAATATCGTAGTATGGGTCATTTTACACTACGTACAATCAATTTGAAAAGTTGCCTATATCTAAAGTGATTTATAAAATCGGCAAATATAGATCTATTAATAACACTAGAAGGGCCGGAAAAATCGCATGTCTAGAAGGCCGGAGGGTCCAAATAGGACCCTAGCCACATTTTCACAGTTTTAAGCAATTTCGCATAGATACTAAGTATCCAATCATAGGAAAGTTCATAAAACGTTGGCGCCCCAAAAAAACTGTTAAGGGAACAGCAGCTTTTTTAATGTCGAAAAAGTCCAAAGTGGACCCTCCGGCCCTTAAGTGTTAATTCCTATAAATCTTGACGGAGGCTTCTAGGCATTACTTAAATTCTTGAGAATGAGAAAAAAGGACAAGACTGTGAAGCTGGCGATAAATAAATAGGAATTTCGATTATTTATTATTTATAATTTTACTTGCAATATAAAGTTCATTTTCCATTTCACACTTTTTGATATCCAAATGCACACTTTTAATTTCGGTAAATAAAATAATTTTTACATTTAATATTAATATGTACTAATATTACTAGATATTACTAGATATTACTACATATTAATAAAGGGTACTACTAATATTTTAAACTAAATTACAAATAACACTGTTATGGTTATAAATAAAGTGACATAAAATTTATTTACATATAATGTACTAGGTACTACAGTAAAAGCTATAATTGTGCATAAATAGCTATTTGCAATCAAATCTATTTTGTTTTAAGTGATTCGCAGATTTGAAAGCAGCTTACATTCATAAGAAATGGGTTTGACCTTGTAACCTTCTTGAATTCCTTGAAATCCTTGGCCCTAGCCAAATTTTCACAGTTTTAAGCAATTTCGCATAGATACTAAGTATCCAATCATAGGAAACTTCATAAAACGTTGGCGCCAAAAAAAACTGGTAAGGGGGCAGCAGCTTTTTTAATGTCAAAAGTCCGGCCCTTCTAGTGTTAATTCCTATAAATCTTGACGCAGGCTTCTAAACATACTTCCGAAAAAAATAATTAAAGTTAAGATTGTTTATTTAACAGTAGTTATTTACAGTTTTAGTTTTTACTCTTTATTTAGGGAAAAGTTACAATTCTTATTCAATCCTGAAGATCAAGGCCTCATTTTATTGTTCAAAAGATTCTCTAGATTTCTATTTGGGTGGATTTGATTAAAAACCATTAATTTAGACATCATACCGTTATTATTGTTATAAATAATGCTTGTTTAAATATTAATTAACACCATCCAAATAGAAACCCCTAAAGAGAAAGCAAAAACAAAAACTTTAAATAACAACTGTTAAATAAACAATTTCGACCTAAATTATTTGTTCTAAAGTACACTTAGAAGCTTCCGTCAACATGTCCAGAAATCAATAATAGATCTATTTCTTTCGATTTTCTCAATCATTTTAAAAATTAGCGACTTTTGTGATTTTATGTACGTAGTGTATATCCTGAAGTAGTATACTTTATTTTAAATCAGACATGTATGTTGTCAAGTAAAATTAGTAATTGAACACACGGTAAGTGAAAAAAATGTCCATGGGAAAATTAATTTTTAGAAGAAAATTGTTAATAACAGAGGTTAAAAAAAATCAGTTTTTAAGTTTTGAGGTGTACTGTTTTTGAAAAATACTTGGATCCATTCAGCGATTTGTCACTTTATTCACATTAGATTTAAACAATTTATGAACAAAAATAACTTTTTTGTTGAATTAATAAAATGTAGTTAATAATTTGTTATTTTATAAAGAATGTTATAAAGAATTATGCATAGAGTGAGTGATCCAGTGGCTGAACAGTCACCAGTGAATGAACACTAATGCGAAAAATATATAAATATAACCTTTGAAAGTTAATGTCTTTATGAATTTCTATATATTTGAAATTTTGAAGCAATTTTGAAGAGTTTAATATACAATTCATTGCAGTAAATGCTTGTAAATAATTTTAAAAATATCTTGAATGTGAAGCATCGTCGATTATGGTGAGTGATGGTGAGAAAGTCATCGACCACTATAACGTACGTGTCTAAGCAACTCCTTGTTTACACTGCTTTTGCAAAAAAATTCTTTACCTTTTCTGCATTAAAGTTGTACTGTTATAGTTGTAAGATATTATTATTCAATTTCCCACAGGGTTTTTTCACAAAAAGTACGTTTTTTTTATTAATAAATGTGTGTTCACCTACTGGACCTTCAAATTGCCCGTGTTCCAATGAACGAACGTTGTGTTCATTTATTGAAGCAAAACTGTCACCCCGCAGGTCCAGTGAATGAA
Source organism: Belonocnema kinseyi (assembly GCF_010883055.1). Taxonomy (NCBI): domain Eukaryota; kingdom Metazoa; phylum Arthropoda; class Insecta; order Hymenoptera; family Cynipidae; genus Belonocnema; species Belonocnema kinseyi. Next base: position 91,906,728 of record NC_046659.1, on the reverse strand, counting down.
CAGCAGGTTACGGAGACCTGGCTGTTGTTTCTTTACATATAAATGAGTTTGTCTCAATTAATGTGACTATAAATATCGAAGCTATAAATATAAACTATAAATAGTTATAGTTTACATGTATATTTTTTGGTTAGAATATCAAAAATGTACGCACGAACTAAATTAAAGGTAAGGCAACTTTGAGTTTAGAAATTTAATGTTTTTTTTGCATTTAGAAAACGTTTTTTAATTATAAAAAACATTAATTCGTGCTAGGTACTAATGCGTACTAGACAATATATATTTATAAATTTTTATAGAATTTCCATTTTTACAACACTGTGATTTTTAATTGTATTTGCTAATTTAACCTAAAGCAACATAGTAAGGTGCTGTATTACAAATGTTATGTGTACTAAAAATCGCAGTTTTCTTTTGTAGTCACTAGATAAGAGTTATCTATTTTTAAACGAAAAGTTGTATTTTTTGTAAGGTTAAAAGAACTGATAGAAATGTTTTAAAAATAAATATTGCAATAAAAAATTAGGAAATGTTAGCCTAGTTCTGTGTTCAACTTTTGTATTCCCTCCTTTCTTTATATCTAAATGTCTTGTGGTTTTTATTGAAATAATATATTTAATAAATTTTGCAACGCTTTCTAATATTTTACATTATTTAATTGCTCATTTTGTAATGTCCCCATGTAATTTTATACCGAAATCCTAATTCTAATTTGTAGTGATTATAGTGTTCATTTACTGGTGTTTTCGTTAATTATGTACTATTTAATTATTTTTTTATAAAGCTTTTTGGTAAAAACAAAATTTGTTTATCGGATTATGAAATTTGAACTCTTAAGAATCTATTTTCAAAAGTTTTGTAAGAATAATCAATTATTATAACGTGAAATGGACTAGTTGTAATCAGCGATTTCCTTAAGTGTTCATTCACTGGGTCACTCACCCTATTAGGAATTTCTTAGGAAAATTTGAAGATAATAAACTATTTTTACTGTTGAAAAGAATAGTTTAAACGAATCATATGTTTGTAGGTATTTATAAATTAAATTTCGCTTCATTTGACAGAAGTTGCAGCTAATTATTAAGCAATGACTTCTTTCTATAAGTTGATAACATTTGATAATTGTTTGAGTAAATGTAATTGAAAAATGAAATATTTGTCGATTTTTTAGCATTTAAACTCTTTCCTTTTATCGTAATAAATGGTTAGCAACAAATTTCCAAACCTTTTTTAGAGACTGCGATAACGATTCAATATTGATTGTTATTAATAATTATTAGTAATTTAAGAAACGCAGCCGCACACATTATATAATATTTATAAAATAATACCCAAGTGTCTTTAAAGTGTGTTCAAAGAACGATGTTTGAATGCTGAAAAATAACTAAATAATTCATCTATAAATTAAGATTGTTAAAACATATACCCATTGTTAACGATTTATAGTGAAAAAAGTGGAATTTTATTTGTTAATAAATCACACAATATAAATTTCTTCAAGAAATAGTTGCAATAGTAACAATTGTTTATTTTTATCCAAATGTTCTTAAAAATTTAGAAGTAACTTATTTACAGTTAATAGCGACCGGAGTATCCAAATTCTTACGTCCAAAAATAGCCATTGAGTGCATCTGTTAATTAAGATTGATTAAACTATCACCTTCGTAAAAAACATTATATATTGTATCATGAATATCACATATGGATAAATATTTTTTAAATTTGTTTATAAAATAACAAATTAGTTTTTAACTTAAGGGGTCAGTTCCACATATTTTTTCAAAAAATAAATTTTCTTAAGACTACAGCTTCTTGTAGTAAATATGTGTAGAACTGCTGTGAAAATTATTATTTTGTTCAGAACGTTCGACAACAGGTTGAAAAAAGCAAATCAACTCAAGAGTCTCGAGCGTGCTAAGCGCCCATTTTGGCGAATATTGGAGCTTGAAGAGTGTAATTGCTATACATCTGCTTCTTCGGCTCTTCGACGTATATTTTCGATATACGTAAGAACGCATACAGGGTGTCCAGAAAGTCCCGGGACAGCCAAATAAATCCTTAGGTACAATTTTTTGGTTGCAGGTTGAGGTCATTCTTGAAGTAACTTTCAACGAGGAATCCAGTGGTGAACTTAGGTTGGACCTTGACCATGACCTTTATGGTTATTTCAAGGTCACCTTTGTTTTTTATATGGAATTACATTCAAACTTTTATAAGGTCTGAATATTTGTCGCAAGTTAGCTTGTGGAAAATCTCCTCTTACCTCACTTATTTAATTGCCTACTTGAACACTGTGCATATTGAGGTCATGGTCAAGGTCACTTGACGGTCACTATTTTTGATACCCTGTTCAACGGATATGTGTATGAACAAATATAACGTATATAAACGGATATACGTAAAAACTTTGAACGCGTTTTTCTCGAAACAATGTTTTTTGACCTGGTTGACATACTTCAGAAAAAAATATTAAACCGATTGAGCTAAAACTTGTGCAGCCTTTTATGCGCATGTATAGCTATAGAATATACTAGAATTATAGTGATTTACTAATATTTAACTCTCTTTTAAAAATAATTAACGTTAAAAAAATTAAAAATTTTACAAATTCGCCATTTTATATTTCCTTTGTCAGATTCAAATAATCCTTGCATATGATGCAAAGATTTCACAACACCAAATCAAACCATTCTTCGACCGACAATGCAATAATGAATTGAAGAAAAATTATTTCTTCTGTCTTACGGTCACGGAAAAATAAAAACAAATTAGTTTTTTAAATTAATTTGGAGTTTAATTTGGGTTTAAATTGGAGTTTAATTTGGAGTTTTTTTAGTTTTTTAATTAATTTGGAGTCTTACTTTTTTTTAAATTTAATAGCGTATAAAATATTTTTAATTATGACACAAAAAAATTGGCACGTATTGACTCCAAAATTGGAATGATTGTTGTTTCGTTTACAAATCGTTTTAAACTAAATTATTATTTTAATAATATTATTTACTCATGAACAATAACTTTTTTTAAACTGTTTATATTTATTTTTGTTATGTATTGGCTTATTATAATTATTATTTAGATACTCTGAAAAAGGCACGCAGTGATGCCGAAATGTCGTCGAAGCTTTAATTTTTGTTCTAAAAATAAATGGAGTTGAATTGATAGCTCTAATTTGTTTTTATTTTGCCGTGACCATAAGACAGAAGAAATAATTTTTCTACAATTTCAATCCTTGTATATACTATAGGGATACGTATACTTTTTACTAATCTTGATAATTTTTTATTTTGGATGCTTCAAAGTTGAGTTATGGTGTCAACTAGCTTCAAGCAGAGCTAACTTCAAGCAGCCATACCAATCAAATTTGTCATAAGATTTTTTTTAAATATCTGTTTTGGTTTTAAATATCATCTTTTATATATACAAAGTTTAAATAAATAGTTTAAATTTTACTATGATAAAAAAATCTTGAAAAAAGTTTATAGGATGTGGCACTGACCCCTTCAATTAATTCATTAAAAAATGATTTATGTTCATAAATTCTTAAAATTTAGTGTGAATTAAATGACGAATCGCTGTTCCGCCACGAGAGAATTTTATACATTTTTAGCACTTCGTTCGCATGGTGGCTCTTTTATGGCATAATGCCTTTTTTCTATTTCAAAACGGACATTTTTTTAATTTTCGTTGTAAATTAAAAAGTAACTGTTTTTTAAATCGATTATGACAAGTTGATGAGGAATTTGATTCTATTTCATTTTTTTAAGTATGGTAGTAGTGGTTATATTTTATATTTTTCAAGTATTAGGAAACGTTCTAAATAAGTCACTTGTGCATCAAGTAGGACGCACACTTTAATGTCCCTCGACTGCAATTTTTGCATTTAACTCATGATTTAAGTCAGAAAAGATGAATTTTCAAGTATTAAAGTGATTTTAAGTCAGCCAAGTATATTTCCAACTAGTATACGTAATTTAAAACCAGCTAAATGGATTTTCAAGTTCTGCAAGTATTTTTAGGTCAGCCAAGTATATTTTCAAGTAGTATACATACGATATGTTAAATCAGCCATGTAGATATATCAGTAGTTTAAGTAGCTTAAATTGTTTTAAATCAGCCAAGTGTATTTTCAAGTAGTATATGTAATGTTAGGCCTACAAGTTGACTTCCAAGTAGTATAAGCCATTTTAAGCCAGCCAATCTTGTTTTACAGTAGTATCAGTCAATTTGATTTTCAAGTGGTAGAAGCAACAATAATTCAGCCATAATGGTTTGTCAACTAGTAAACTACCCTTTAAAGTCAGTCGTCAGTTTTAAAGTAATATAGCTCCATTAAAATCATCTGATTCTTGATACTCTGGCGGTTGTGAAATCTTGTAATAATATGCAGAGTTAAAGGCCGACATAGATTAAAATATTTACACAATTTTAAAATAAAAGAAGGTTCAGATCTTCAGGGATTAATAATATGCAAGAACTCCCACACTTTTGTTGCTCAGGTATGCAAAATTCTTTCACTGCGACTGTAAACTGGCATTTGAAATAGAGTTGAACGAGGATTGCGATAAGCCGCTTTTCCACATCGTCAAATTTCCTGACTATTTTTGCTTTTTTTGTACCTCTTGATTTTTCGGTGAATCAATCTTTAGACGAAGTTCATATTGGAGGTTGAATTACTAAAGCAAACCGGAAGATTTGCAGTCCGATCTCACATCCGGTACGGAAGACCATAAATATCCTCTGCTTGCATATGCATACTGATGCGGTTCATATACTTGCTGTGGAAGGAACGATGGATGTTTGACGGTTGAGCCCTTCGTATTAAGCTCTGGATTACGTGACTCATCGCACAGAGTAAGGCTTAATATCAGAGCTTGTTAATTACATTCCTTGTTACCGTAGTAGTGATGCAAAATGTAGGTCTACAATCAGCCGAAAGGTTACATAAGCATGAGGCTAAAGTGCCCTGATTACATTGTAATGGAAGCTGCTATTAAGTATCTTAAGTCAGTTCTGCATTTTTTGTAATGTTTTGTATCCAGAGAAAGATTTTCGTAGAAAATTATGGGAAAATTACTTTGATCTTGAAATTGCATCAAAGCGATTTGCAGCAGCGTCATTACCTTGTTAATTCAATAAAAAAATGGATATCTTAACAAAATAAATTTGTAAAAATTGCACTATTAAAAAAAATTGGTAAAATTAACAAAGTTGACGTTCTTACGGAAATCTTTGTTAACAAAGTTATTTGTTTCTGTTATAAAGACCATTTTGTTAAAATAACTATAAAAGTTAGTTGAAAATTAAATAAATTGCTACATTAACAAAGTTATTTTATTAAAATAACATTGGTAATTAGTTATTATATCAATATTTTTTGCTTGTGATATAACTTACATTGGTTACATTTTTACAAAAAATAAGTAAAAGTGGCAAAGAACTTTATTAAGTTATGTTAAGACTTTGTTATTTTATTTTAAAATATTGTTGTTCTTTCATTTTTTTTCATTAAAATTTCATACTGTTTTATTAATGTAGCAAATTCCAAGTGTTACTTCTGCAAACACTTGAGAAAAAATATAAATTTATTTTGATAACGATGCAAAGATACTTTGTTAATTGATCATTAACAATAGTGTAAACGACCAAGATTTTTTAAGAATCATCCAATCTACTTATTGCTTTAGCTACGATAATTATTAGTAACGATAATATGGTTTTGTTACGATTTATAACCTCTTTGTGATTGGAACAATAATTTCTTTCTTAAAATATAAAGCAAAATTGTTAATTTTGCTTATTTATAACACTGATTTTGCCTATAAATGGAAAAATTATTGATAAATTAAAAGATCAATCTGCATTTCATTAATTTATTAACTTATTTTTAACTTACATTTATAGAAATATCAAAATTTAATAATTAGAAGGTTATAAAAAGAATTACGTATAAGAGAAATACGCAGGTCATTCATATTATTTTAAAAATCCGCCCGCTTCGCGGGCACATTCTCAGAGCGCGCTTCGCTCGCTAGTTTGAGCGCGCCTAGGGCGTGCAACTGTTGGTTCTCGCGCTTCGCGCTCGATAATATATTTAGCTCGCGCTCCGCGCTCGATAATGTATTTGCCTCGCGCTCCGCGCTCGGTCTTTGGATTACCCTCCACATTTGTGCACAGACCACAATGCGCAATTTTCTACATTCTATGTTAAAAACTATTATATCAAATGTCTATTACCATTGTTTTTTGTGTACCTTAGTCTGGTACTGCTTATTCTGATATTGCAAAATAATGATCACATTTTATTTTTTCTGAACACTTTTTTTTTAATTTGTCATTAAAGAAGATTTTCAAAGTACCTACGGCCTTGACAATTACATTCCCATTGCGATAATCGCGCTTCGCGCTTAACAGATAGGTTATACAGGCTCTAATTATTTTAAATTTGGGCTAATCAAAAAATTCGGCTAGAATAGTTTTGAAATATATTTGGTATCTAGTGAAAATTTTGAATGAAATTTTTGGATCTAAAAAAAAATCAAATTTTTCTATTTTTTGAAAATTTTAAAAAATTTGAAAAGTATATAACTTTTATAATTTTCATCAAAATTAAAAATTTTATTTGGACAATTTGCCAGTCTTTTATCTATCTATGAGAAACTTTGAAAAAAATTTTTATAATATTAAAAAAAAAAATGTGAAAATTTTGAAAATGCTATAATTTTTTTAATTTTGGGCTAATCGAAAAAATCGGCAAGAAAAGTTTTAAAATATATTTGTTATCTAGTGAAAATTTTGAATGAGATTTTTGGATTTACGAACAAAATAATTTTTTATATTTTTTGAAAAGTATATAACTTTTCTAATCTTCATAAAAATAAAAAATTTTATTTAGATAATTTGCTAGTCTTTCACCCATCTAAAAGAAACTTCCACAAAATTTTTTTAAATTTCAACAAAAAAATCTCAAAATTTTTAATATGCGCCCAATTTTTTAATCTTGGTTCGAAATATCTGATTAACGAACTTAGCCTTCATTTTGGGTAACTTCGGAAGTGTATCAAATGTGGACATACAGACATACAGACATACAGACATACAGACATACATACAGACAGACAGACAGGCACCGATGAAATTTTATGATTTTCGGATTCTGCGAGTGCCGAAACATAAAGATCCGTTAAAAACCAGAGATCGAGAATTTGGACGATTACATGAGATTCTCAGAAATGAGAATGTAAAAATTTTATTTACAAGGCACATTTAGATGTAATGTGGTAGTTTAAATCACTCATTTTGTGAATAATGCATTTAGGATAGTATAGTAATGTACTTAAATTACAGCTATCGTAATGGTCAGATAATGTAACTTTGTAGGCATGGATTTCTTCACAAAATTTAAGAGTAAATAAAACTTTGTATGAAATAGATGAATTAATTTCATTATGAAGAATACAATCAACAATCCCAAATACAAGTATCTCATAGTCATCAAATTTAGCAACAAATGCAGTTCCGTTTTTATAAACTTTTCCATTAAACGTTAAATGAGATACAAAGACAGTATTTTTTCTAAATAATTCGGGAATTATTTCTTTATGTTCGATATCTTCAACTTTAAAAAGCGTACATGATCCTGTTTCCAAACGATTTAAAACCCCAATTTTATTGTTTACTCGATACGCAAATTTAGTTTGTTCTTTAAGACAAATTTTATAAGTTGTATTTTTTCTACTTGTTACTTTTGCGTGTTCGAGAATCAGTTTATGTTTAGCTTCAAAGCTAATAGTGCTTAAGTTTTTAATCGGCCCTGACTGTCTAGATACTTCGCCATAATGTAAAGCTAAATGCTCTTTCGGTTTTTTCGTTTTTTTGGAAATTTTTTGTCGCAGAATATGGTGATTCCTTATAAACTCTTCTAATAATCTGTGAATATCTTTTGGTAAAATACTAGAGTAAATTAAATCTGTGATATTTCTTAAGGCTAAGTACAAATCCCAAACTTCATCTTTTGGAACTAAGTCGTAAACATAAAAAGAAAACGATATTACAAAGGTTATTGCTTCATTTGCGTACATTGATAATTTTTCTGCTTCTAAATCACTTAGCGTAATTGCAGTTGGAATATTTTTAATACTGTTGATGTTGTAGGCAAATGTTTTAATTCTTTCGTTTAAAATTTTGAGAGAAAAGTACTTTTTTTGAATGATGCATTAAGTTAAAATATCGATCATATCAAATTTTAAAATACCTTCTGACTAGTCATGCATTTCATCAACATAATAATTTTCATATACGTGAAAGTACTTCACATAGTTCCAAACACTTTTTTCATAAATACCAATTGTTTCATCAACATCAAGTTGGTAATAATTTTTTATTTTTAAAAGATTTGCATCTAACCTGCAACTACATTGCATTATGCTTTTATGCATCTTACAGAACCGGCAGTAGTAGTTTGAACCAAATAATTGAAATCCTAATATACCATTTACTGCTAAATTATCACCAATAATCAAACCTAAAACAAAGTAAACAGTAATTTCTTCTCCATTTAAACTGAATGTTAACCCTACATCTTGTAAGAAGTTTATTTCATCGACTATTTTTCTAAAAATGTTTGAATTTCCAAAGTCTGTTCTGTCAGAGGCATTGCATAATGCAACGAGTAAAATGTTAACTACTAAAGCACGTTGTTCGGGAGGTATAACAGGATAAGTACAATAAGTAGCAGCTATTTTTTGAGTATTGTTATGTGGTCCTTCAGATTTATTAAATTGACATTCATCATGATAAAGAAAGTAAGGTACTGCAATTTTATTTTTATAATATAATTCTTTTTTTCTTTTCCAATGTTCTCCTTGAATGAAATTAGTTACTACGTCAGTTTGATTGTACAAATACTTCATATAATCAAGTACAGACTTTAGTACACCCGGTAAATCAAAAAATTGTAAAAAAGTTGATCTCATAGGCACAAAATGTGCATAAACTGGACTTCTTTGAGTTTTTACTTGATTATCTTTATCTATTACTCTTTCACAGTCACCGATCAAATAAGGTACAGGTTCAATGAGACCACGATTTTGTAATTCTTTTAAACGCAAATATTCAGTTTTATATGTTTGAAAAAGTTTTAAAACTGCATGAAATATTGATTTTAAATTTTCATTATCGTCAGTTTCAACATTTAATTTTTTAAAGTGAAAAATTATGTATTCTTCTAGGGACCCGTTCATTTTTCGGAACGGTAAAAATTAAGAAAGGTAAAATTTCAGAATGGGTTATAATACATAATGGTAAAACTTAGGAATAGCAAAAAGTAGGAAAGAGCAATAAGTCGGAAATTCAAAACTCTGAAAGGTATTTCTTCGGAAACCAAAGAAGCGGAAAGGGTGAAAATTCAGAAGCGTTAAAATTAGGAGGGTGAAAAATTAGGAATTGTTAATGAATATACCTATTTGCAGGTGAATAATTGTTTATTTATGGTAGCAACGAAATGTTTATCGCAGTGAATTTAAATATCATATCATAATAAATTGATGTTGTACGTTGAAAATTGTTTTTAAATTATATAATGATAAAAAAGCATGATTTTTTCGTGAAAAATGTGTATGCTACCATAAATAAAAAACTATAGACCTGCTAATAACAACATTTATTCACTATTTCCTCATTTTTACCCATTTCGCTTCTTTGGTTTTCGAATAAATACTATTCAGAGTTTTGGATTTCTGATTTATTCCTTTTTCCGAATTTTTGGTATTCCTAAGTTTTACCATTATGTATTATAACCCATTCTGAAATTTTACCTTTCTTAAATTTTATCCGTTTCGAAAAATGAACGGGTCCCTTCTTCTACATCAAAGAGCATATTACCAATCGAACTTTCAGTAGAACTTAAAATTTTTTTAACAAACGATCATGGAATTTTCAATGAGTACAATTTACTATAATATTGAAATAAATAGTCATGAAAAATCGCAATAAGATCATCTATTTTTAGTTCACTAATATTTTCTTCATTATTTTTAAAACAAAAAATTATTTCATTATTTTGACTACTGCTGTTAAATTTCATATTAGTATTCAAAGTTTCAACACTACTAGTATCCTTATTTTAAAAAATTGCAACGTTTTTAGTAGAATATCGTAAGTCATGTTCAGCTTGTAAATGTCTCGCAAACATTCGCCATATGCTATAATCTCTAGTGCAATTTCTTTCATTACATCTAAACACTTTTAAATCTTTTATATTATGTTTTATTCGAAGATGAACATGGAGATCATCATTGTACTTGAATTTTGTTGAGCAGTTTAATATGATACAAGTAGGCATGATTTTATGTAATTAATACAAAAGTCAACATTTATATATGCGAACAATCATAAATTACAAAATGAGACTTAACTAAGCTAAATTTAATTCTACTTCCCTGTTTTCTAAATCATTAAGAATAGTTGACACTTCAGGTGTCATGTTATCCCATGCGGTACTTATAACATATACATATTTTTGGAAAACCAACCAAACAGCTTCACTTTGGCAAGGATACAATGCGTGTAGCGCATGGAATGATTGAAAACATACCTCAACTGCTCGTTTTGGATCAGTCATAATAGTTATTGTTCTATCTCCAATGACCTATTATATATTAATGTCATATATATTTTTTATTTTCAATTATCAAAATGAATATTATTATAAATCAAGTAAATTTAATTTGAGACTTTAAAACTCTATATAATTCTTCTGCTTACTAATTCAATTATAATCAATCATTTTGAACAGCGTTTCATTCGATAAATAAATTTCAAAATATATTTTAAATTATTCAATGACTTATCAAATATACAATAAAATATACAATTATTTCACAATTCAGTGGTAGGAAAAAAGTGAAATTATCAAGGATGATGTATTTTCTTAATAGTTGCTATTGTTATAGTGCATTATAATTTTACCTACATTAACATGCATCAAGAATCCTTCTTGAACTTCTATTTTAGAAGCATGCCACGTACTATTTTTTCCAGTTATTATTTTTCCATTAAATAAACTTGAAAACCATTTTAAAATTGCAAGATCACTTTCCTCTAAAAAAATTATATTTCACTGAATACATCAATCTTAGTACGATAATTACTTTCATATTTAAATAATTTAAATATTTTAATACATTAACTTATTTACCTTCATCATTGCAATTCTTTAACCCTGCCATAACTTTACGAAAAATAGGCCATTTGTTAACGAGGGACAACGTTGTATGTGGATATAATATTTTAAAATCTTCTTCAAGCTAAAAATATAATACTATTAATATGTGATCAAGTAAAATATTATTTTTTTAATAAATTAAGTTTGATGTATATCTCACTAAGTTGTATCCTTTTGGTTGTGTCAACCCTTTGTACTATTGGAAATAACTAGTAATTGTTAACATACTTTTCTTAGGAATAACGACTTTTGCTTTTTTGTTTCTTTTCGCCAATGGTGCATCTGCTTCTCGCAAAATTTTGACACGAACTAAACTGGTAGCTCTCCATTTTGTTAGTATGGTATCCCAAGGTATAACATAATTTTTTTAACTATTTGAGAATTTCATTTTCACTTTCTAGAAAAAAAATTATCATAAGTAATACATATTTGTAATACTAGAACTTTTTTCAATGAAAAATATATGTTCATAAAAAGCTTTTTTAATAAAAACGAACCTGATATTACTGTTTTACTTGGTTCAGTTTGATTAATTCTTGTTCCGAGTCTCACTCCTCGTATTCGAAAAGTACGCGTTATACGAATGTATGCATTGTAGTAACATCCACTCGGAGCTTTCTCACCGTAGGCAGTTAAAGAACGAGGAGTATAATATGAGAACTAAAAAATTCAAAAATATTATTGCAATGTTTCTTAAATTTGACGACTTTTTCATTATAAACAAGCATACCGAAGTTGTTCCCTTGGACAATTCCCTTGAGAGGCATGCTAATACAATAATAAATCGTTCGGGAAGTATTCTGAAACAGTCAATAAATAAAAATAACATGTAATTTACAACTTTGTTAAATCAACAAACAAGAAAATTATAGTACCAATTGAAAAAACTTATCGTTCACAATAAACAAATTTAATTCAATATATTATATTTGAAAGTATTCTATGATAAAAAATTTAACTTATACTTATGATTTGGGTTGTCTCCAATTTCTCCAGTTATCACCAAATCTGATAATTTAGTTTTCACAGATCTACTCAAACGTTTAGTCTTTTCGAATTCAAATATTAAAGCTTGTCCTGTGACACAATTGAGGTAAGGCCAAAGTTCTTGAAAAAAATTCACAAAATTTTAGAAAATAAATGTAGCAGAATTATTAAACAAATTTAAAATAATAAAAAATTCCGTAGAAAAAATTTGCATATTTTATGAACAAACTAGCTTCCCGATTCCTTCGCTATCTTGTAGTTAAATTTTCCAATGTTAATTCCATTAGGTTTTGCTTTAGTCGTATTGTTATGTGACGTTTCAACGTTATTAATTAATGCTGAAGTTGATGGTTGCGGATGATTTAGAGATTCTGCTACAATACTGTTTACCTCAACAGTTTCGATATTTTTTTCATCTTGAGTCTTGTTATATATAATTTCACCTTTCTTTTTTTGGAAATCTTCTATCTTTGACCAAAGTTTAGTCAAAGGTAAAACAAAAAAGTCCCCCCCCCTGCTTTCTGTCACTTGTTTTCCAACAAAAAAAATGTCTAAAAATATCCCTATTTTCACAAAAAAGAAGACTAACACATCCTTCCGGGTGTTTGAAAACAAATACAGAGCCTATCAATTACAGTTTGCAGTTTGAATCGCTTTAATATCTGTATTAGAACTGAAGATAATATAGTTGCACATTTTTGTACTTTTAAGCAACAATTTTTATTATTTTTTAAATTTCTTAACTGCAGCTGGTTCACAACAGTTTTCCTCGTACTCATGAATTTTTTCAATTTTTTTCCATCGCCCCTTGTATAAGAAATAATGCTCTAAACTTGACTGTTCTTAAATGAACCCAAAAATCCTTACTGTTTTTTACATTTTTCAGTCTGCTAAGCACAAAATTTTTTTTACATAAAACTCTTCTAGCTCATTAAAGTAGAACACTTTCAGCTTTTAAATGACTTTTTGTTTGTTGCGCTAGCATTTTTTTTGACTGAGTTGTTAAGCTTCAAAGGCAGATGCCTACAGTTTTCTCGCCGATAGTAGATGAAAATTATAAAAGTTATATAATTCTGAAATTTTTGAAAATATTCGAAAAAAATATTGTTCTGATAGATAAAGGCAATTTTATTTGAATTCTTCACTAGCTATAAAATATATTTAGAAACTATTTCAGTAAAACTTTTTGATTAGACAAAAATTCAAAAAGTTAGAGCTATTTCAAAATTAATTTAAAGAAAAAAAAATGTTATGTTTTTAAGCATTTTTGTCAAATTTTCTGGTACACGACAAAAAGAATTTTAAATTATCATCATCAAATTCTTAAATGCAAGAAAAATTATAAACATTACATGCTTTCCAAAACTTTCTAAAAAAGGAACAAAAAATTTTTTGAATAGGTTAAGAAATATGAATCCAAATTTCAAAAATATATGCGATTTTTGTTTTTAAGAGATCCGTAAGTTTAAAGCGTCGTTTTTAGTATATTTGATCAAGATTTACTAATTATCTTGATGAAGTTTTTCAATTGGACACAAATTATCGAGCGCAAAGCGCAAGTTTCATAATGGGAATGCGATCGTAGAAGCCGTAGGTGCTTTGAGAACCTTCTTTAAAAACAAATCGAAAAAATTGAAGTTAAAATTTATGGCTGTAATTCCTTAGAAGTTAAAATCACACTTTTCATTTTAAGTTATAATATTTATGATATTTGAAAAAATGTAGTTAAAGTATACGCATGAAACGTAAAAAAACGAGCGCGAAGCGCGAGAGCGTAAACGCGCGCACTAGACGCGCTCAAACTTGGCGTGAATTATTGTACAGTAACAAAAATGCTGGAGAATTTTTTATACATTACTTACCTTCAAATGTTTGAATGAGAGAAGAAAAGCCCCATTCTTCTAGAATACTTCAAATTGTTCTTACTTCTCCACTATCACTGTTGTCTATAACTATGACACTATGATTTTTATGAGAAGTGATCTCGACTGAGGTTTGAATCGAACTGCCCGATCTTCAAGAGATTTGTCATGACCACGATTCAGCCATGCCATTGCCAGGCTTCAGCCCAGGTTAATCATCATTAGGCTCAAATTCGGCGACTGTGTTTTGGCAGATGTTTATAGAACGTGATGTTTATGGAATAAGATAAGCTCGCTCTCCTAAATAACTTTTTCATTCCTAACTCCACACTACATTTTAAAAGTAAGTCTACAGTACAAAAATATGCAGCTTAATAACTCGCTTCATGTTAATGTAACGACATTAGACTAATAACTGATTGATCAAGCACTTTTTTTCGCGCATTTTCGTTTCTATCCGCGTATGCACCCTTTGCTTTACAGATTAGATAGTATAATGATGGAATATTTTTGTATGCGTATGAGTAATGCACGCAGCAAAAATATGAGAGGCTCTTAGATTACAACCTTTATTTTTGAAGGGATATATCTGATGCATTCTGATGACATTCGTAAAAACATCTCAAAAAAAGAGCCGCGGTTTATCGCTTTTTCTCAGAAAAAAATTTTAAAATACCCCTCTGTAATTTATGAAAAGGAATATTTAACATTGTTTTAGTTAAAAAATTAAGTTTAACTTTTTTACATTCTCATCATTTATGATTGAGAAATTATTAGAATTGTCGAAATTCGACATCACAGTTTTTCAACAGATCTTCACGTCTCGAGACCCCGTGAATCCGAAAATCAGGTTTTTACGATGGCGTCTGTCTGCCTGTCTGTCCGTCCGTAAACACGATAACTCTCGAAAAAATGAACGGATCAAATCTATCTTTGGCACAATTTCTACTACTTTTTTCTGAATTCGAAAATTCTATGTACGGATATTTGTAGTATTAAAAAGAACAAACAATTTTTACTTATCACTTTTTTCCATAAAAGTAAAACTTATTGTTATAAGTTATGACTGATTCTCGTATAAGTTATTTTAAAATTATTCGAGAATATTTCATCATTCTTACTTAAAATTTAAAGAATTATTCTGTAGAAAAAAATACTGTTGTTCTAACTTTAAGAATTAATGAAAAAAAAATTTTTTTGTAACTGTAATAAAAAACATTGATCAAATTCAAAAACGAAGTTAGTTACTTTGGCTGTAAACATTTTTGATTTTAATAAAAAGTATTTAATATAACAAATAATACTATTTGTCAGCATTAATAATAACTTTGTTAGTTATGAATTTGCTTCACGGCAACAAAGTAAGTTTGTTATTCTAGTAAATAGTTTTTGTTCTAAAATTAACAAAGTTGGCATTGTTATTTTTACCAAGACTTATTTGTCAATTGAATCATGCCGTTTGATGAAACAACATTGTTTTCATTAACAATTTTTCAGATTGTTAAAGTAACAAAGCCTTTGTTCCTGTGATACGCATTAAATTAAAATAATACAGATTTAGTATCAACATTATTTTATAGTTACAAGTAAATATCAGGCCTCGGACCCACGTCATTATGATCACTTTGTCTTCAAACATGTCATCAGACTTCCTTACTGAATTGTCTAAAAGAACCTATCCACCATGCCGAAAATCAAAATTTTAATAGATTCAAATATTGTAAAGATTTCAAGGAATTCCTGAGCATTTTAAATAACTGTAAGGATTTTAAAAGGTTTTATAATTTCAAAGCTTTTAGTGAATTCTAAAGGATTCCACAGGATTTTAGAGAATTTAAAAGATGTCCAGAACTTTCATCTGATTTCGGAGGATTTCAAAGTTTTTAAACATTTTAAAGGTATTTCAAGAGATATTGCGAAATTCAAGATAATGACGGGATGTGAAAGTATTTCAAGCCATTTGTAGCAATTTAACCAAACTTACGTGAATTTTTAGAATCTCCAGGAACTTTTAGGATTAAAATCATTGAAATGAAATCTGGGATTTAAAGTGATTTTATGGCATCTTAGAGAATTTCACATGGATAAAAATATACATTTAGATTCAAAATTTGGATTTTTCACTATAGGATAACGATCTATTTTGGTATTAAAATTTAATATCCAGGTATTAAGAACCACAATTCCATCTAAATATTTTGATCTTTATACTATAGTTTAAAATCCAAGCATTGAGTCTTAGCCCTCAATTATCCCTCGTGTTTTAGTATCATTTAGCAATTCACGTTACTTCTCCTGGTTATACAGAAATTGTGTCGTTTTCAAAAGCCTTCTGGGACATTTTGAGCCCCGTGGAGTAATTAAAGGGTTAATATCCGTTTTTCTCCGTGAGGATATTAAAACTTTTTAAACAGAATTTAAAAAGATATCAAACGTTTCAAGGTGTTGTAATGGATTTAAAAATATATTGAATGATTTCACAATATTTGAAGGATTGTAAACCTTTGACAGGACTTTCGACGGATTTAAAAGATTTCAATGAATTGCAAAAAGCTTAAAAGATAATTACAGATTTCAACTTGTTTTATGAGATTTTACTGGAATTTTTTAATGGAGATTTTACAACATTCAAGGCATTTTATAAATTTCGAGAGATTTGAAAGAATTCTAAAGCATTTAGGGTATTTTAAAAGATTACAACAGAGTTAACGAGATTTCAAAATTTGTAAGGTTGTTTAAAGAATTTCGTAAGTTTTCAGGAAATTTCCAAGGATTTTAAGTAAGCATATATGATATTAATAATATTTCCAAGATTTTGAGTGATTCAAACGGATTCTTAAGAGAATCTTATGAATTTCAATAAGGTACCTAAGGGTTTGAGGGATTCTAAAAAATGTCACCGCATTTCAAAGCTTTTTGGGTATTTTAAGACATTCATAAAAATTTGAAGCGATTTAATGAGAAACTTATATTGTTCACCAGTTAAAAAAATAGTTAACCTCTAGATTTAATATTTAAAAAATTGCATGTTACTATTTTGCAACTATTTTGCGAAATGTATGCTATTACTGGCATTATGTACAAATATTTGATCTTGTCTCGATTAAGGTTTATGATATTTACGTTTGATGGGATAACTCTTTTGTGAAACCATTTGCCTACGTTCTCTGTTGAGACCTTTTTAAAAAACCGACTGTCGGTTTCTAAAATTGTCAAGTTGCACCCGTAAATTGCTTTTTATTGTCAAAATTGGATCAATTTTATGTGAAATTGAAGATTAAAATAAGCTGCAGCACTTTGCATCTCTATGGATACTTACTTAATACAGAATAGATTATTTATTTATGTTGAAACCTATTTAAAATAGTAGGAGTACATGTTTGTTTAGCCGTAACGTAATTTGTGTACACTATCTAAGTTGATGTTTCAACAAAATTGATAATTCACTGTTAATGTTTGATAACTTATAATTTTAGTGAAGCAACTAGAATCGAGTTTCATAGTTTTTAACTAAATTTGAACAATAAAAATCTACTGGAATATTTATAAAAATTATTAAGGCAAAATAATAAGGTAATACTGAATTCAAAATCCAATTCTAATTGCAATTAGTAGAACCATGTAGTTAATATTATTATTGCCAATAATAATAATTTGAGGATTGTTACGAGTAATGATAATTTCATTTTACCATATGTAATTAATATAAAAGAAAATCAGTTTCGTTTGCTTCAAACTCACAATTATTTAAATTTTCTGGCAATAGGATTCCGAGTTCTTTAATTGTTATTTCTCTAGTGAAAAATCCAGAGTATAAAAGTACTATTCGATATATAAACGAAGCAGAAATAAATTAATAAAAGATTTTCAGACCCTGTTATCAGTATTTGATTAAATTCAATTTTTTGACAAGCTGTGCATTATCAGATTGTTCAATGCAGAGAGAATTCTACCACAATTTATTTGCATTCGGATCATTCATAGTTGAAAATGCAGAACTCTGGAAAATACCATTCAGTCATTTGCACGCCGACAAGCCTGATTGTTTTGGTTATGGTACAGGAAATATCCATTTTTTGGCGAGATTGAAACATCGGAACTAAGCTGGAATTAATACACGAGAACAAAATCGAGGTTGATCAGAGGTTAAATAGTATGAACTGAATTTTTAAAATTCGCCAAACATCGAAAACTTCAAGAGATAAATTTGAAAATTGAAGCATTTAAAATTCAACTAAATATAAATTGTATAATATCTATTTCAAAGCGTTTAAAATTGAATAGTTGAAAATAGAAAACTTTTGAAATTAAATAATTTGTAATTCATAATGATGTTTCAAAGCTTTTGAAATTCTAGAATGCCAAATTGTTGAAAGTTAAACGAATCTCGCCTTCATTTGAAACTGAAAAAGTTTGTTAGCAACAGAAATTGTGATATTGCAATTTTTTGTACTCAAACTTTTTGAAATTAAAATTTTTTTAAGCAAATGTAAATCGTTCAAAATTTTTAATTGGAACTTATACTTTGTTAAATTCCAGCCATTTCAGTTTTTAATTCATTTACTGAGGTATCAATTTCTGTTAGTTCAATTTTTATCTATTTTTATTTCTACGAACCCAATTTTTAATTTTCTAACTTTAAATCATTTAATTTTTGGCAGTCTATTTATAATAAATATCCATTTTTGAAATTTGTTAATGAAATATTCTTGAAGTTTAAATCACTTATTTTCTAAAACCTTCAACCAAAACTCGTAGTATTTTAAGATATTACGTTAAAAACTAAACTTAAAGAAATTAAAAAGCAGATTGCTGTATTCGATTTCATTGTTTAAAACTGCACAATTTTAGGGGTTTCAATCCAAATTGTTTTCTTTTAGTATGTTTGAAATGTTTCATATTTAGGAACATTTAAAAATAAAAACCACTTTAGTTTCTAACGCCTAGTTCTAAAATATTCTCCTTTTGAAGGTTTGAATTGAAGAAAATATTGTCTTAATTTTTCATTGTTTTCAATCACGCCTGGAGGCAATTAATTCAATATTTTCAAGCAATAATAATTTTTACTACAAATTTTGCAACTATTAAGATTTCCAATTTGATATTCTACGAATTCGAAGAATTTAAAAAAACTACCGGAGGCACTTTTACTTTTAAAACTGAAACTGAAAATTGTTGAACGTTTAAATCTAAAATGATTAAATTTAAAACGTTCAAGGCCCCCAAAAATTAAACTTGTTTAGAATTACGCATGAAAATATATTTAGGAATCCAAACGTAAACAGTCCAGGGCGCCTGAACAGTTTTCAATTGGAATGCATAATGTTGAGCAATATACTCGACTGGAAAATTGAGCACTGCGGCCCTTTCAATGCAAGAGTCGCAATCGCTCTCGCCCTTTCCCCTGAGAAACTGCGTGGGTTCTAGGAAGGCCAAGAACGAGGGGACTGAAAGCGAGAGTTTGGTGAAATTGAAATTGAAATCATATACAAGTTAAGGATGATAAATTATATTATTAATACGTCTCATATCTTAAAAATTAAGCAATTTCAAACTTCATGTACAAATTGAAGCAGTGTCAAATTATGATCTTGAAGCTACACAGAGAAAAAGATATCGCACAATGATATCGCAAAACCTTTACATTGAAATAAAGCGCAATATGATCACGTACAAGCAAGTTCCAGAGCTTTGTACGATATTATAATTCACTAACATCGCTTGGCCACTACTAGAACCCTCGTATATGTAATATAAAAAATAATAATATAATTTGAAATCTTGCAATGTACGATATCACGATTTAACGCTATTATAATGCGATAATTATAATGTAGAGCGCAGGATTTACGGTATATATTGCAATTCATGCGATATCGTGTTCTCCGTGTAATTCGTTAAAAATAATCAATTTTAAAATTGTACATCACGATTTTTAAAATTCAATCTTTTAAATTTTTAAGTTTAGGGTATTTAAATGAGATTAAAATCCTATTTAATGTCCAATAATCAAGTTAATGTGAATAATTCCAAATTTGGTCCTTAGATTCTTGATTTTGTTTTCAGGAATTCCCTTTGAATTTTAAGTCCAAAATTAGTTACTACTAAACTAACGATAAATTATTTCGTTGTAAGGGAAACAACTCTATGTTGCTTTAAACGTATAATAATAAATTGTCACTTTGACATGACTGAAGAGAAGAAACAATAGTTTCCATGTGGAAAAAGTAAATCAATGAATTAGAAAATTATTATCATTCATTCTATGCTATATGCAATATTTTTATTTGAAAATTCAAATGATACATTTATTTCAATTCCGAGTCATTCCCCAGGCTAATTTTTATCCGAAATTGGGTTAATGTACTAAAAACAGTTGCAAATTAAATGTACTACAATATTTTCGTTTCATTTTGGGATGCATTGCGTAACTGTAGTAATATGTTTATAATTATCCATAGAAATGTTCATATTGCGAAGTCTGTATACTTAGGAGTGCTGTAGTTAGTAATGAGTGCAAAGTAAACGATAAAATATTGCGGCGGAACAGAAGGGTCGCTGGTGGCTCATTAAACCTCATTTGGAAAGCGAGGAGCTCTCCCCAACGACTTTCTTCGTTCTCAAAAGAGACAATTCCAGGGCGCGGGAGGCTTGTAAGGGTCGCTTTATTTTCCCATTAGCGGGCCCGAGGAAGAGAATAAATCGTCTTCATTTCACGCTTCTCTACGACTCGGTCTTATATCAATCCGAGAAAATGATACCATGGAAAAGAACTGTACAGTCGACTTTACGAGTTGATATTAGGCTTTAGAAAAATCGTGGCTTCTATAACAAAACTATGATTTTAGACGCAATTTTAACTAGTAACTTAATAAGTGAGTTTTCAAGTAGTAGAAGAGATAAGAAGATCAGCATTTATTAAAGATCAACCATAAAAATATTGTATTCCTTTCTTTTCAATTTTTAAATTTTTCAATTTAAAATCTTCATTAAAAACACAGCGAACTGATTTGAATGATGACAAATTATGGCAGTGTTCAGCATTGAAAAAGATTTCGGTAATAGTCTGTCGCATTTAGTTTGAAAATGTTCACGAATATTCTCGATTATTTTTTTAATTAAT
This sequence comes from Belonocnema kinseyi, assembly GCF_010883055.1. Lineage (NCBI taxonomy): Eukaryota > Metazoa > Arthropoda > Insecta > Hymenoptera > Cynipidae > Belonocnema > Belonocnema kinseyi. The sequence goes on along the minus strand of NC_046659.1, from coordinate 91,885,532 downwards.
TTGCAATTACAGAATGTTTTGGAATGCCTTAAAATATTATGGACTCTTCTCGAATACTTTGAGATATTTCTCAATGCTCTAGAATGTTCCCCAAATAATCTCGCTTCCTGACACGGGAAGCTTTGTAATGATGAAAAATGAAATAAATTAATGGTTACGTAAACATGATTA
>NC_046659.1:91869247-91885261 GCF_010883055.1 Belonocnema kinseyi | reverse complement strand
TAAATAAATTAAATTAAAATTTTAAATTCGATTAATTGAAAGCTGTTTGTGAACACAATAACGTGGCGGCGTTAAGCTGACTTTAATAACTTTATTTTTTCCTCAATCTAACTTAAGTTGAAGTTAGATAAATCGATGAAATTTGGAGGACTTATTTGCACTACTATTATATAAAAAATGGCATGAGGATTCCTAAACAAATTTATTGACTTTTTTTTACCACTTCATAATATTTATTAAATTGGGTTTCATAGTAAAACTGTTTTCATTCACATGATTCAAAGTTGATGCGAGAATGTAAAAGATTCCTTCACCCAAAACTAATCGATTCATCTATAATATTTATACATATTATTAAAAAGTAAGGAAGGTATGGTCATTTATAATATTTAAAAAATTGGTTGTTTTATAGTTAAACTTTTTTTATTTGTATAATTCAAAATTAATGCAACAGAACAGATTTCTTTTTCGGAACAAATCGATTAAACTATAATACTAATAGATAGTATTAAAAAATGCGGAAGTTATAATGATTTATATAGCTTGAAAAATTTGTTTTTACATAAAACCGTTTTTTCTTGGCAAAATTCAAATTTTATTCAAGAATAGAAATGGCTTTCCGACTGCTGATTAATCCTAATGGGAAATCAAAGTGCTCTTATATTAAGAACGATAACATTATAAATACAAAAAGAGTGAAAAAACCCAGATTGAATGCACAGCAGTTTCCTATTCTCCTGCGTTCAATCGTTGCCTTTCTACTTTTCTGCTGCAATTCTGTGTTCCGTTTTTACTTCTCTCCTTCAATGGTACATTCCCTGTTGTTTTTTTCTCCTACACACCTATGTACCCTTTTTATTTTTCTCCTGCACTTCTGCGTTCCTTTTTTACTTTTCTACTGCACTTATGCGTTTCTTTTTTACTTTTGTACTGCACTCACGTGTTCCGTTCGTACTTTTATACTATACTTCTGCGTTCCGTTCCCACTTCTCTCTTGCATTCCTGCGTTCCTTTTCTATTTTTTTACTGTACTCATGCGTTCCTTCTTTACTTTTCTACAGTACTAATGCATTCCTTTTTTACTTTTATAATACACTTTTTCGTTCCTTTTTTTACTTTTCTCCTGCACCTCTTACATTTTAATTTTTAAAAAAAGTTTCATGAGATGTTCTAACCAATTGTCTCGATATGTGTGTGTGTGTGTCAATTTTTTGTGAACACGATAACTTGAAGGAGGTTGAAAATAAATTGATAACATTTTCAGGTATTTTTTGCCACTAATATATTTCTTACCTTTTTTTAGAATAAAATCTTTTTCATTAACAGACGTCAAAATTGAGGCCAAAATAGAAAAGATTATTTGATTCAAGACGAATTGATTGAGCTATAATGTGAATACATTTTATTTAACAATAAAGAAGTAATGACCATTCATATTGTATAATGTTTGCAAAAAATTATTGTTTAAACACCTAGTTATGGATTTTTTCAGAACGCTTCAGAAAATTCTAGAAGTTCCTGGACATTTGTAAAATACTGCAAAACTTGATTCATTTATAAACTTTGAAATAACCTGTTGTGTCTGATATGTACGTAGACAAAAGTGTAAGAAATGGACTTTGTAGAATGTAGCCTTATTGGTGCTATAAATTTGGAGATGAGGAAGATCAAAGAAGCAAATTTTCGTATTACTGCGTTAGGCAGAGACAAGTAAAGAGACAGTGCTGTTTAGCAGACTAGACTGTAGAGACCATCTACCAATTGCTTCGATGGGGAGAGGCCAAATGAAATTATAAGGTCGTAGCAGCATTTCGCTCCGCGTTGGATGCCGGAAATAGTGGGGGTGGAAGCTTCGAGGTCGGAGGTTGGAGGTGGCTTAATTGGCCGGTAATTGCTACTGTCTGCGCTCGCGACAATAGAACGTGAAGATTGGAACTTTACCAAATGACACAGTCGCGTGCAGAATACGTAAACGATTCTGTAATAGCTCGATCGAGCGTGTGAAGTCATTTTTAAGCCTTTTAGGCGACCGACAATATATCCACAAAAAACTACCCCCAGCTCCGAGGATCTCTCAAATTTAAGTAAATGGACCACTTTTAGTACATCAAATTTTATGAGTGATAAAGCGAGATTTCGTAATAAAGGTAATTTTAGAGGTGGACATATATCTAAAACCTTTCCCTATTATGTCCCTTCGAGATATCTAAGTAAATTTACACTCTAGATGTGAATCAGAGAAGATTTGTCTGATAAAATTAATTCCGCATGCTTTAACTGAAAAATTAGTCAATATTGATGACTGAATCAATAGTCACTTAAAATAACTGATTTCCAATCAATAGAAGTGACTGCTTTGTCTTCTATAATGACCAAAACACTTTAAAATGGCCGAATAGATCAAGCAAAATTACTGATATAATTATTGAAAGTTACTGATTACATCATTTAAAATGACTGAGTTAATTAATAAAAGTTAAAATTGAGATCTTTAAAAATTACTGATTCGATCAGTTTATTTGGTATTCGTAGTTAGAGAAACAAATTTGTTGGGCCTCTAATTTACCTTCTTGGTGGAATTCAACTGGTTCTCATTTGAAATTAAAATGTCTTGCTTGAAATATCTATTTGGCTGAAAGTTAAACTACTGGTTTAAGCCTTCCTTTTTTAAATTAAATATTTATAATTTTGGCTGAAAAATCATCTCTTCAGTGGAAAACTGAACCAGTTTATCGAAAATTTGTTGTGTTTTTGGTTGAAAATTAAATTTTTTTAACTAAAAATGTAAGTGTTCTATTGGCAGAAAATAAATCTTTTTGTTTGAAAGTACAACTTTTTGGATAAATACAAGTGCTGCTTCTTTAAAATGTATTCAAAATTGAAATTTTTTTCTGGATTATATAACAACTATCACATATTTAGTGAAAATTCATCTATTTGATTGAACATTTTACTAATTGGTTAAGATTTGGACTTCTTTATTAAAAATTCATTCTTTTGGTAAATGATTCAAGGTTTTAGTTGAAAATTCATCATTTTGATTGACAATTTAGCTACATATATTGTTTAAATTTTCATATTTCATTGAAAATACATCTTATTTATTTGAAAATTCGACTTATAGGTAAAAAATTCGTCTTCTTATGTTGAAGATTAGGCTTGTTTGTTGAAAAGTCATTATTTTTTTATTAGTTTATCATTTCAGTCTAAATTGCATTTTTTTAGTTCAAAAGTAATCTATTTGGTTAAAACTTTTTATTTATTACATTTTTTTAATTTGAAAATTTAACTTTTTGGTTGAAAATTAGTCTTTTTCAAAAAGAAAAGTTCATCTTCTTGGGCGGAAATTTCATTCTTTATTGTCAATCAATCATCATTCTGGAAATATTATTTAAAGCTCTGAAAGGTATATAGTCCGAGATCCTGTTTCAAAATTCGACAAGTACAATGTTAATGCAAAAATAACATTATTTCAACTGTGTTGTTATTAATTGGCCACTGCTGTAGCCGTTTGCTAGAGTGATTTTAGTGCAAAGTTAAAAAAACAATTCCAAAACAGAAATTATTTATGGAGTTTTATTTTAAATTTCAAAACATATTGTAAAAGAATAATTTTGGTTTTTCTATGAAGAACTCGGTCACTGTTTCAACATAACAATGGGTTGCCATAGTGTAACCCGTGCTGAATCTCAGTTGCCAGGTCAAAGTGGTGGCTTACCTTTGAATTTTTCGCAACTATCGAGTAAATGGACGAATGTTTCATAGTAATGAAAAGCGTAAAATTTCAATAATCATGCAACATGGTTGCCACGGTTCCGATGATGCAAACGAGTTGTTGCTTGCTTTAAAAAAAAGTCGCGCGGCGTAATAAGACGACGCACAGTGGTAAAAAAGCACCTTTTTTGGACAAAAATCGATGTTCTCTTAGAAATGACCGTGGGGCTTCTAGTTATAACAAGTAACTGCGGATATTTTAATTCGACTTAACGTAAATTTTTTATTTAACAACAAAGTTACAACTTTTTGTTGCTAAACTTTTTCGTGATACCATTTTTTCTAAGACTTTCAAATTCATTAAAAAAGGTCATAGATCAATTAAATAAGTAACTAAAAATAATGTCCAGTGGGTTAGAGTAACTACAAAAATTGTTAATAATGTTATAAACAAATTAATTCACAAAAGTCATTTTTTCGTGATTCGCAATGATTAGCTAATTTTAACCCATAGCTTTTGTATAAAGTATCGCAGATAATGATGTGCGCTTACAATAAGTTAAGAATAGATAATAATTGCCAATTGTTTAAACAATTTTTATAAACTAATGCACATTTGGACCATTTTTTCATGAATATGATTGATTTTTTTTTTGCGGAATTAACTTGAAATGTCTTACCAAAGACATCTTGCTGTTATGATTTTAATAGTGACAAAAGCTAATAATTGTTTAAACAATTTTTGTAAAAAATTGCACTTTTTGAACATTTTTTCATGTATAGGCTTCATTTTTTTTGCGGAAGCAATTTGAAATGTCTTGCAAACGAATCCTTGCTGTCATATTGTTTATAGCCATTCGTGTTTCAGTGAGTGAAAATCGAGATTATTTATTGGAGATTGTGATACTCTTAGCCATTTTTGACTTATGTGGACCTGAAAAGGGCCGTTTTCAGGTAGGCATTTGTGCTTCAGTAAGTAAGAATCGAGCTCACTTATTGAAGATTGCGATACTTTCAGTCATTTTTGACTCATGTGGCTCTGAAAAGGGCTATTTTTAGGTAGGCATTTATGCTTCACTAAGTAAGAATCGAGCTAACTCCTTGGAGATTGTCATGCTTTCAGCCATTTCTGACAGAGGTTTCATCTTCCTGGATTCTACTTTTCTATAACTGCTTATCCAAGAGTCCGAATGAAGCAGAAGATGATGAAGAACATTTAGGTTCGTCATATGTCTGTCAGACATTCTGCTGTTATTAGCTATAACTTTTCTAAAAATCTTATTGTTTCCCTCTTGCGACTTTTCTGAATACCAACCAATTGGTAGCTCAAAAGATTGAATTATATCACTTCCGTGAATAAGCAGCTTATGTACTGATGGTGGCATTTTATACCAAGGATAAAGATTTATGCAAAGATCAGTGGTTTCCATATAGTAAGTCTTCAATTTCGCACAATTAACTATCCTTACGCACGTTATAACTTGTAATATATCGTAGAATGTGGTGATCAGATCTTGATCCAAACCGGTTATTTTAGCACCCGATTTAGCTTTTCCCAAAAAGCAACATTTCCGGTATTTGTTGTTCCATGACCCTGCTTCACTACATCAACTGTTAAACCCAGTTTGAATCTTAATTGTATCTGAATACGTTTCTTTCTTGATTTTTTCATTTCCTTTTCTTCCTTTTTTCTTGCGGAAAACTTTGTAAGATCCATGTTTTAGGAAACATGTAACAAATATTCCAGAACACGAATCCAGGCATGCAACGTCGAGAGACCAAATTTATAATGTGCCTCATTGCATGGAATTTTAGCTACATATGTTAAGTTGTTAACATGTTTTGATCCAACTCCACAAATATTGCAGCGAGAAGATGCTTTCTGTCTAGTTAGAATATTACATACCTTTCCATCAACCATCGTACACTTCAAGTCAAAGCTGATATCAAAACTCATTTCACTGACACCAATGGAATAGGTACGAACTTTTTCCAGCAGCCTTATGTGATAGTTGTACTCTTTCTTTACAAGAGAATCAGTTTCTTTAGGAAAATTAAATTTAATTGTCCTACAGAAATTGACAGATGAAGGTGTTTTGTTGGTCCAAATAATATCATCATCTGCTTTTAATTGAAGAGGGATGAAGGAAATAAAAAAGAAAGATTTATCCGTGAAAAGGCTCTTGTGATAGCTGATGTTTTCTTCACTCTCAGAATTAGTGTTATAAGATTCATCGTTTTCATCCACATCATCACTCTTTTATTTGACCACTTTTGCCGGGTCATCTGATGCGCAGAAGCACCATCCATACTCCACTTTCCAAAGAGCACTAGTTTTTTACCAAAAAGATTAGCAAGATCATCTTTTTCCATTTGCAACAAGATTCGCTTAACTGTATGACCCAGTAAACTTATGAAATAGACACTTGCTCCTAAATTAGATGTCTCTATATGCTCACCGTTTCCTGGATAACAAGCTTTTTTCGCTTCGGAGATCTTTAAATACGGCGAATATGAATCATTGCCAGTTTTTTCTTCATTGTACTTTGTTAGCTTTTCGTATTTCCTCTTCGACAGATTTAAATCCACGTACATCGCTAATATTCTTTGCCATTTATTCTCGTTATCATCTTCCTTACGAAACTGCGTCCCAGATTCGCTATCGGACTCATTTTTTATCAATGAAAGTGCTTTGGATAATTCTTCCTTGCTATAATTTGAAGCAAGTTCTTGGACGCGTCTTTTCTTCATCTTTTCGGATCCATCTTCAATTGATAATCGTGGTCTTCCTCTCTTTAGAACATTAGTTAAACCTTTTGTTTGGATAAGTGAGCAAAGACTCTGCTTCTAAGAATGTAGCATGATTTTGAACAAACAATGCTTTTTTCCTACAGACACTTTTTCATTTTCTATTATACAAAGGCATAAAAGAGTCAACCAATTTTTTTCTTATAACCATTAACTGACTTTCATCAAGAGAAGACGTAGCATTAATTTTATATAAAATCAAATCTACTTTGTTAAATTTTGATTGTGGATCGCTATTCCAAATGATGTCACATAAGTGCTGATTTTTTATTCTGTATTCCATGTTAAAAAATACTTCGAAGGATTCCCTCAATATCTCCGTAGAAATACGCAGTCTATTTGTGAACGTCTTCCATGAAGCAAAATAAAACATATGCAGAAAAACAAATGAACAACGACTTGAAGCTGCTCCTGCTACATTCAACTGGTTTTAGGTATAGTTAATATCAAAAACAATTTATTTGTAGCTGCAGCAACTTCAAGTCGATCCTGATTTTGTTTGCTTCATTTGTTTTATTTTATTTCAAGAAAGATTTTTTTGCAAGCAGTCTTTGTCAAGATATTTTCAGTTCATTCTGCAAAATAATCTAACCTATTGAAAAAATGGTGAAAATGTGCATTTGTTCATTAATTTTTAAAAAATAATTACCAGTTTCTATCACTATTAAAAATATGTCAGCAAAGAGTCTTTTGCAAGACATTTTGCATTGATTCCGCAAAAAAAATCAGAGCTATTCATGAAAAAATGGTCAAAATGTGCATTTCTTTATAAAAATTGTTTAAATAATTGGAAATTATTATCTATTCCTAACTTATTGTACGCGCACATCATTATCTGTGATACGTGATATAAAAGCTATGGGTTAAAATTAGCTAATCATTGCTAATCACGAAAAAATAACTTTTGTGAATTAATTTGTTTATAACATTATTCAAAATTTTTGTAGTTACTCTAACCTACTAGACATTATTTTTAGATACTTATTTAATTCATTTATGACCTTTTTTAATGAATTTGACAGTCTTAGAAAAAATGCTATCACGGAAAAGTTTAAGAACAAAAACGTGTAACTTTGTTATTCAATAAAAAATGTACGTTAAGTCAAATTAAAATATCCGCAGTTACTTGTCATAACTGGAAGCCTTACGGTCATTTCTAAAAAAAAACATCAAAATCCGATAAGAATTGCACTGTCGGTCGATTTTTGTCCAAAAAAGGTGCTTTTTTCCACTGTGCGACGACACGATCGTTTTCGACTAGATTCAGATTAGTCCGGAAGCCAAGAACCGTTTGGTCCCCGAAAATAGGTCCCCGGAATTTTTTTAATGGATATTGTGCAGAATGGTCTACTGAATCCAACGGTATGAAGTGCTTTCGCGAACTGACGGTCGTTCTCGAGATATTGTTAATTAAACATTTTTACATAACTTATGCTATATCTTGGAACATTATCGATATATTAGGAAATTTTTTCTTGAAACTGTTAGGTCTTATTGAAATAAACAATTTTTATCATATGCAATTTTTTGTCTGCCTCATAGTTTTTGCAAAAAACTCAAAAAAATGTATAATATAATAATCTATTTTTATGCATTGTTTATGGGTCTTTTGAAGATTTGTCTTCAAAATTAGTTTGATTGTGTTAAGACGCATGAAATTTCTTAAGCACATTTTCGCATCTGATTGATAGTTTATATAAAAAAAACCGCAAACAAGATTTGCAACAAGGTTTCTTTGAGCCCGATTATAGCCGACGTTCATTAACATTTTCACACTTTGTTTTCTCATTCTGCGAAAGAAAACATAGAGGGAAAAAGTTTGTCCACGACTTTTTTCCGTATCTCGAATAGTTCATTTAAAAATAAAAAAAATAAAGTTAAAGGGAAACATATCGTTAAATATCAACCGGAGGAGTAAATATTAACCGATTTTTGTCAGTCTTTTTTGATTTTCTCGAAATAATATAACGAGGCTAATTCAACCTATTGAAGTTAAATTAATTAATATTGTGCAAAATTTTGATTTTCCCCGCTGGCTCCAATTTTAAACAATGGGAAGGGCGGGCCAGGCAAGAAAACGTCCACTCGAGCGGCACTAATCAACTAACCATGGGGAGCCGCACTAAGAAAGAAAAAGGTCCAAATATCTTACCATTGTTACAAGAGTGTCGATTGAGAAAAATCAAAATTGTGTACAATATTAATTAATCTAATTTCAATAGGCTGAATTATCCTCGTTATATTATTTCGAGAAAACCAAAAAAAGATTGAAAAAATCGGTTAATATTTACTCCCCCTGTTGATATTTAACTATGTATTTAGCAGAATGAGAAAACAAAATGTGAAAATTTTAATAAATGTCGGCTACAATCGGGTTCAAAGAAACCTTGCTGCAAATCTTGTTTGCGGTTTTTTTTATATAAACTATCAATCAGATGCAAAAATGTGCCAAAGAAATTTCATGTGTCTTAACACAATCAAACTAATTTTAAAGAAGAATCTTCAAAAGACCCATAAACAATGCATAAAAATCGATTATTATATTATACTTTTTTTGCGTTTTTTTGCAAAAACTATGAGGCAGACAAAAAATTGTTCAGGACAAAAATGGTTTATGTCAATAATACCTAACAGTTTCAAAAAAAAAATTTCTTAATATGTGGACAATTTTAAAAGATATAGCGTAAGTTATGTAAAAATGTTTAATTAACAATATCTCGAGAACGACCGCCAGTTCGCGAAAGCACCTCATACCGTTGGATTCAGGAGACCATTCTGCACAATATCCATTAAAAAAATTCCGGGGACCTTCTCGGTCATACTACCTCTTCTATGTGGCTCTCGGACTAGATGGACATTTTCATGGCAAGTGCGTCAGTATAATTTAGTGCAAGTAATCCCTGCAATGAAAATGTGTTTTTGTGCGAAAAAGAGATCATGGCGTCACAGAGTTTGATGACGACTCTTTTACAAAATGTTGCCAAATGTTGGCTTTCCGTCGTCACAAAAACCATGCACATGAAGAAGTAGAATTGTATCGTCAGAATTTCAATAAAATGGGCAAATTCAATTAGGTTTAATAAAGCTGTCATGAAGATTTCAAATGAACGTTTCTTTTTTTACATAAATGTCGAACCAAATCGTCATCAAATTCTGTGACGACGCCATCATCGCTTTTTTCGGACAAAAGCATTTCTTCATTGCAGGGATTACTTGCACTAAATTACACTGACGCAATTGCCACGAAAATGTCCTTCCGAATCTAGTCGAAAACGACCGTGTCATCGTCTTCAGAACAAAACTAGGGCTTCACTAAAGTTGCAGTTCAAATAAAAGCTGGTATGATTTAGAACTTGAGCTCGAATAGATACCTGTAGAGAGGTAAAAGGGTTCGTTTAGAGCACCTTGGAAAAGAACATTAAGACGCGTTCACAAATCAAACGCTTGCAAAGTAGGGCTGGTAAGCTAGGAATCGATTTACAGTTATCGACCGATGACTTGAGACGAAAAGTTTCTTGCATATGAATATGCCTTTATTTTGACAACTTTGCTACATAACCTGCAAATGATATTTATCAAGACATTATATCTGTTTTAATTGCGGTATTATTTTGTAATTTAATTATCTTCATTAAGTTATGTCCATCAGAGTTCGATTACATGTGTGCTTCAAGGTAAATATTGTGTTATTAATTAAACATAATATTCAAGTGGGCAAAGCGAAAAATAGGTTCTTTAGAAATAGGCTCAATTACAATTGAAATCCCTTAGAATTCCAAGTGTGGTATCATTTGGAGCTCATTTATAGTTTTAGGTTCCTTTCCGGCAAAGGGCGTTCATTTTTGTTGCAGCTCCTTTGGAACTAAAAATGGGTTTCAATGGAAAACTCATTTTTTTCTATGTTGCTTCGCCGCGCGACATTTTTTTAAGTGAGTAACAACACGTTTGCACAATCGTAGCCGTGGCAACCACATTACATAATGATTGTAATTTTACGCTCTTCATTTCTATGAAAAATTCGTGCATTAAGTCGATAGTTGCGAAAAGTTCAAAGGTAAGCCACCACTTTGACCCGGCAACTAAGATTCAGCACAGGTTATACTATGGCAACCCATTGCTATGTTGAACTTGGTTGAACCAGTGAGCGAGTTCTTCATGAAAAAACAAAAATTATTCTTTAATAATATGTTTGCAAATTAAAAAAATGCCATAAATAATCGCTGTTTTGGTATTGTTTTTTTAACTTTGCGCTAAAATCACTATGGCAACCGTTTACAGAATTGGCCAATTAATAATAATACAATTTCAGAAATTGTATTTTTGCATTAACATTATACATGTAGAATTTCGTGGTGGGATCTCGGACTAATATAAATACCTTCTCGTGGTTCTTATACAGCCCTTTGTGTTTGTGGCTTATAAAAGCTGCACGTATGTTCATAACTTATGGGGAAAATATTTTTGTAGCGGTCGACCATTATGATAATTAATCAAACATTTAAATATATTTAGCCTAAAGTTCCTGTTTCACAAATTTCGACTAACGTCACACAAAACACTGTTATGTTCGTGAATACAGATTTAAATAAGTGTACTGGTTAGCGGAAGCTTGCTTTTTTCAACAGTGAATCTTTTTGACCCGCTGTAAAAAAAGCAAAGACAAAATGAATAACCCAATACTCAATGTCTTTTCAAAAATTTATTTTCATTTTAAAGTTTTTGTCCATCGACAGTCAAATGTTTTTAATTAAAAATAAGATCCAAAAGATCGTTTCCTCACTATAATCTCCAATATTTTTCCTACTGAAATTTGATCCATTTTTTAAATTCTAAACTGAAACCTTTCAGAGTTATGTCTTGTTACATGTTCTGTACTAATATCAGAAAAACATATATTTTATTTTATTTATATTTGGTATAAAACCAAGATTACGAATTTCAAAGATATTTTTCGAATGTAGGAAGAAGGACTTGGAAATTTTAATTAATTTTTCGGGAAACAAATGCCAAACTATGAAATACATAAATGGTTTTATTCGGGTTACCTACCAGTCTTAATTTCACATTAGCAATTCATTAATTTTCTGTTTTAAATGCTTAGAATATTTATAGTTATTAAATTTGCAGTTCTGAAAATAACCAAATTTCCGTTTTGGTACGTTTTAATTTTAAAGTTTACAAGTTTAAATGTTATTTATTTCTAAAATGTCTAGTTTCAAAATTGTTGAACGAGAAACACTTTAAAAAGAAAATTACGGAACATTCGAGGCTCTCAGTTAAAAATAAAATAATTGAACGAGTTAATTCAGAATTGGTAATTGAACAATACTCTCAGATTACAGTTAGAGGCTTTTGGTTTTGAACACTTCTAATTACTTCAGTGGAAAGTTCTTAGTTTCAAACTCCTATATTTGTACATTACAATTGTGTAATACTTAAGTTTTTAAATTTAAATTCTTATAATAAAAAAACTACCGACGTATTAAGTTTATAAATCATTCATTTATTTATGGGTTAAATGATGTTTGAATAAGTTTAAAGAATACATTGCCTTTTTAAAATGTATAATCTCTATATGTCTTTGCATGCATATTTTATAGAAATTGATCAGGGGCATCAATTTAAAATTATTATTGATACGTCAGCAGAGCATCAACTGTCACTTTGTGATAGAAAACCAATCTTAAAACAAAAGCATCACTGCGGACGGAATGTATTAGCTTCGAACGGAAAATAATACTAATAATTTAAATATAACGTAAACGAAAACTGAATATTGAGTTTTTCAGTCATTCAATTATTGACTGGAAATTTAAAATAGATTTCAATCTTCATTCTGCATTAAAAATATTTTCAAATCAATACTTTTCAAATAATAAATTTAATATTTTTCAGGGAATACAATAATGGTGTGCTTTTTGAATGCTTCATATTTAAAATTCTTCAATTCTTCAGGCTCTAAATAAATAAACGTATTTTAATTTGAGAAGGTTTATTGGAACATTTCATTTTTTAAATTTGCGTTTGTAAATGTGTGATGCCATATTTTTTGGTCAATCCTCACTACGTAAATGAAAAATCCTTACAAAATATATTTCACCCTCCCCCGTGAAAGTGTTAACACTTATATTTTCGGCTAAAACAATCACAAATGGTGTTGAAACAATGAAAAATATGAAAAAAATGTCACCCAGTGTACCCTGGGCACCCAGTGGGCCTTTTAAGGATTGAATTACAATTTCTAGAAAGCTCGTCAAAAATGTTTAAATAAAAAAAATTAAATTCATATGAGAACTACATTTACTTTTTTCAAAAATGCTGTACTAAAAATGGTTAAAATTTTGTCATATACCCTTCAATTTCTTGTCTTAATTGCGAATCATAACTTACAATCAATTTTTCAACTCATTCTAAAATATTAGATAACAGTCGGAAAAATTATACAAAATAGAAAATATCATCCATAATTTGCATTTGCTTACTACATTTTTGTATAAAAAAATGAAAAGTACACACCATTTTGTACACTATTTTAAACTAGGGGGAGATCGATTAGCTCCGGACACTCGCGATTTTGAATAAACTAAACTTTCTGTAATAGTTATTTTAATCATTAGTTTAATTAATTATTAAATATTTAATATATAGACTCATATATTTTATTAGCTTAGAAGGAAATCCAAACAAAATTTTTTTATTCAGAAAACAATTGCATTTTGTGAAATATGGACAAACCTTCTTATCAAATATTTGAAAAACTACAAAAAACATTAGACTGGTTTTGCTTGGGATACCGAAATTCACTTTTGATTTAATTTGCGTCTGCCAGAACTAATAAATAAACTTTTTTGAAAACACTGTCACCCCTAATTGTTTTTGAATTTCGTTTATTATTTTTCTTCCAGTTTATAATATTTTCAAAACTTAATTGAAAAAATACATTTCCTGTTGTTGAATATCATAGTAAAATGTTCAGATATTACGATTTTCGCTGTGGCCGGGACTACGCGACACTCTTTTCGAATAATCTTGTTCAGACCTCGAGTAGCTCGCTTTTATTTCCTAACTAACAAGATTATTTTTCGAATATTTGCATTGCTGTTATTATTAGAAGCACTAAAATTGTGATCGGTAATGTCGTAGAATTTAAAAGGACACTTATGCCTGTGCAGCTTCGAACGTAGAAAATCAATGAAAACGATTTTGCCTTGCAGAAGTATTACGGAATTTATTTTTTATAAATGTTTCAACATCATTCATACAAATTGATGAATATTTTTTCCATCCCGTGAAAAAAATTTGTTTTTTCGTTACTTGCACTACAAAAATTGACATGTGGTTGTTCATAGAGAAAAAAACAAGGTGAAAAAGCCGCGAGTCGACTATCTGTAAAATAGCATTTGACCCCAGTGTATTGAATAGTGGCACAGCGTAGCCGAAAGCACTTTTTGAGGACAAAAGTCAGTCTACAACCCAATTTTCAAAGGATTTTGACTATTTTTTGTTTAAAATGGCCGTAAGTTTTTAAGGTATATCTAGTTGGTACGAAAATTTGGATTAGGCTGAACCAAAATTTTTTATTCAACAAGGAAATAAACAATATTTGCATTCTAACTTTTCAGATTTACCCTTTTTTTGTAAATGTTGTAATTGACTAAAAAAGAGCTTAAGTCAGTTTGATTGCTATCTAGAAATAGTTTTCAGTAGGGTAGGATAAGATAAAAATTGTTTATAATGTTTTAAACAAATTAATGAGCAAAGGAATTTTTTGTAATTCGCAATGAATAATTGCTTGAAATATAAATTTGTATATAAAATATGAAAGAAATGTATGTCTAAGTGTGATTATTTTTAAATATCTGCTGTTTGTCAATTGTTCAAACAATTTTAATAAACGAATACGCAGTCTTTGTATGTCAGAATAATTAGGTTCCATATTGTTTAAATAATTTTTAAAAATATTTAGAAACAAATTTACATTTTGAACATTGCTCCACGAATAGGGAAAATTTTTTTTGGAACCCACTCTAAATGTATCGTTAGTGAGTCCTAGCAGAAATTTTGTTCAAATTGATAAAAAATATTAATTTAGAAAAAAAATTATAAATAAATGCGCATTTTGACAATTTTTCCAAGAATAGGCTCCATTTTCTTCGTAAAATCAACAAAACTGTATTTTTAAAACCTCTGCTACGATACTTTGCCAACGGATAAAAAGAGTTGTTATTTAAACAATATAATAAACAAATGTATATTTTGCTGATTTTGTAGGAATAGACTAATTTTTTCGTAGAGTAAGCTAGAAATGTCTTACCAATGACTCCTTGTTGCCTTGTTTGTCCAATTAACAAGAACTGTTGATTATTTAAATTACAATTATCTGAGAATCCACAGTTTGATCACTGTCAAATTTTTCTAATTAGAAAAAAGTATTGATTTTTTATACAATATTTATATACAAATTCACAGCTTGACCATTTTTCAATAATAAATTTTTTTCTATTGCGGAATGAGCTAAAAAAGCCAAGGTATTGTATGTCTTAATCAAAGGTGTGATGGATTTTTAGTTATTGCCTTAAAATAAGACTATTCGTAAAAAGTGACAAAAATGTACAATTGTTCATGAAAATGATTTAAACAATTAACAATAAAATTTTAGTGGGTTCTGCAAAAAATTGGCCCTATCTGTGGAATCATGTTAAAAAAAGGGAATTTGTATATAAATATTGTTTAAATAATTACCAGTTGTTGTTCATTTGAAAAAATAACAGCAAGAACTCATGGGCAAGACATTTTTAATCGCCTGTGATTATGATATACGAAAACTGTTTATTTGTTGATAAACATTGTTTAAATAATTGCCGAAAAGCAGATATTTAAAAAAAATCACAATCAAGCATACATTTCTCTCATATTTTATATAAAAATTGTGAATTTCAAACAAATAATTGTTGCTAATCAAAAATGTCTTTTGTTCCTTTATTTATTTAAGAAATTATAAACTACTTTTTTCTTACTGTAACTATTTCTATATAGTTATTACACGAACTTAAACTCTTCTTCAGCTGATTTGCAGATCTTAAAAGAACGCTCATCTGAAAAGTTAAACTTAAAAATAAAAAATGTTGGTTAAGCCAAATCAAAACTTCATTTCAAATAAGAGAATGACAAAATCCATTGAAAATTGGGTGCTAGACAGACTTTTATTCACAAAAAGTGCTTTTGGCTACGCTGTGCGGAATCTCGACACTTTTAAAAGTTAAAAGGAACGCGAGTCGAAATACGTTCGTTCTCAGTTGTATTGTCATACCTGGTGTTAACTTAGTCGCAAAGAACTTGTTATTTATTCAAATCTATTTATTTTTCAAAATTCTCGTTCGCTTATATAGATTAAGTTTTCTTTTGAGAATCCATTGACGTGGAGAATTAATTTTCGTCAAAAATGTGACATAAGCGTATTTTTGACTTGTACAGCAGGACACTACCCGACTC
>NC_046659.1:91867497-91869147 GCF_010883055.1 Belonocnema kinseyi | reverse complement strand
TATCTTTAACATGTGTACTTTCATCTCAAATTTTTTCAGAATTACTTTTTTTGTTTTTGCAAAATGGCGGACCAAAATATCTCCAAAAACGTGGTTTTTACATGATCTACAGGTATACCATATTTAAGGTGAAAAAACAATGATAAACCCTATATTATGATTCAATTTGATATTTTTGATGTTGCTGGCAATAAATAAACTACTAAAATGCTAGATTTCGAAATGGCAGATTCAAAATGGCGGCCAAAACCTAATTTTCTTAATGTATGTAATGTTCGTTTTAATATCGTAAATGATTTTGAAACAAATTGTTTAAACAAACTCATTTTACAAAAATAATCGCATGTTCGGATTAAGCGTACTTAAAAACCTCTTAAATAATTGAGGTGGTATTTGTATTTTCTCTGCCTTTCTTATGAACATAAACAGTTTTATTAAATTTACAAAATTAATTATTTATTTATTTTTTTATCAAAAATCTTAATTGAAGATATAAAAGAACTATTCCAGATGTAACTTTTTCCATTAAATATGATTCTCGTATTTGTTTTACAAAATTGGTTAATAACGCAATAATTTGTTTAAACAAATTGTTTAAGCGAATTAATTTTTTAAAAGTACTGGCAAATTTAAAATCAGCGATGGCTCAAACCCTTAAAACCAAATCTGGTTTATATAATTCGTGGCTAAAAAATATCATGGTCACAGAAGAGTTTAAAAGACTGAGTTGGCGTTGGACTTGTATAAGATTTTTTTAGCTGCCATATTGGACTCCCTATTGATATTTTTTAAATAATAATAAGTATAATTGAAAATAGGTTTTTGAAACGAACATTAAAACGATATTACGATATTAAAATGAAGATTACACACAAATTAAAAAATTTATGTTCCAGGCGCCATTTTGAATCCGCCATTTTTAAATTTAGCATTTTAGTAGTTTATTTATTGCCAGCAACACCAAAAATATCATATTGAATAATAATATCGGGTTTCTCTTTGTTTTTTTTTCGCCTTGAAAATGGTATACTTGGAGAGCAATGTAAAAAAAAACACGGTTTTTGAGATATTTCGGTCCGCCATTCTGCAAAAAAAGTCACTCTGAGAAAATTTGAGATGAGAGTACACAGGTTAAAGATAACCTGTGCCAAATTTGTTGAGAAAAAAACCCGTTTACGAGATATTTAGGTGGCCCGATTGACATGGAATTGCTGATATATAACTATTTATTCGACGGTATAAACTGACTAATAGATTATTTTGAATAAAATAATATTGAACTGAAAAATCGATTAATAATGAGCATATATTTAATTATAGATTCTATTGTAACAACTATTCAATTTTTAATGTTCACAATGAAATGTTTTACTTTTAACGTTTTTACTTTAAAGATGTTTTAAATCATGGTCTGGAGGGTTGATCTACTGTCGGTAAGGTACAATCTCTGTTGATATAGCAGATAAATTAAAAAATTTTAAATAATTATTTGAATTAAGAGTTCTTATTCTATCCTCTAAATCCCTAAATCCCTAAATCTCTAAATCACTCTAATAGCTTAATTGGAAAAGCACCTGACCGGAAATCAGAAGTTTTGTGGTTCGATTCCCAATGGAGTGAAGATGGAGTAGGATCTTTTTTTCAAGAAAT
>NC_046659.1:91860579-91867397 GCF_010883055.1 Belonocnema kinseyi | reverse complement strand
TACCATTAACACCTAGCTAAAAATTGGCGTTATGTTCTTGAATTAAGAGTTCTTATTCTGATCCCTCTAATAGCTTAATTGGAAAAGCACCTGACCGGAAATGAGAAGTTTTGTGGTTCAATTCCCAATGGAGTGAAGATGGAGTAGTATCTTTTTTTCAAGAAATAATTTTAAATCATTAAATTGTAATTTCAAATATTCTGAGTAGGTCAAATTAGACATTGGTGCCTACTATGAAAATTTATTATATTAATTTTAGACATTTCAAGTGTCTAAAAAAAATACAGAAAATATAAAATGAAACAATTTTCAAAATTTGTATTTGTAGCTTGAAACAAATTTCCAGAGTGTGAATAGAATTTTGATTTTAGTATCACCCTTCATTTACCTGGAATATATAGCATTTTCACTTTTCAGAACATTTCACCATTGCGTTTTCTCAAACAGTTTTCACATTTTCATCTCATCATAAAATAATATTTTTCTTAATCAACACGAGCTTCGTAGTTTGAACTAATTACCGAGAAATGAATCATTAAGGCAACATTTTCACGAAACACTGAGGTTTTTACTCATTATGCCAAACCGTAAGTACATTATACATGCTTTCATGATTGCCTTACACATATAGTATATACAACACCCACGTGCTTTAATTTAGTTCGTGATATACATACGACTATATAATTTGAGCGAGTAAAACACGTTCTTTAGTTATGAAAAATTTAATATGATTCTTGATTGCCAACTACACTGCATTCATCCAAAGGATTTTATTCAGTTGAATTTATAGCAGAAGTGACTTTTTTCAATCTTTATGTTTCTATTTGCAATATTTCTATAACATTAGTAACCATAACTTAATTTGCCGCACATTTTTTTAGCGGCTTGGAATCTTGCGCTAAGCCTGCTAAGAAAAATTTGGAATTAATTATCATTTTAAGACGACCTGAAAAAGTTTGAATGATCTCCGGGATTAATGAAAAATTCAACAAACCCACATTTACTGATCCAAATCACCCCCAAGCACTTCGACCCACTATTACGCATAATATTATGTCCCATTCATCCTCATGGAGTGTGATATTAGGATGGGTGTAAAAATACGACTTTCGACACCTTCAACAACATATCAAGAAATAAAATACTGTAGTTTAGGAAAATTTTTGGTGACAAAAAAGAAACAAGCTTAACGAACAAAATTGGCCAATATCGACCACATTAGAGTGCGCCAATTAAGACCAGCCTTAAAATATGCCTTTGGACACTCCGAAAAACATATCAAAAAATAAAAGATAAAGTTGTGGATCAGTACAACTTTTGGAGCAAAGAACCCAAGCCCAATAATAACAAAAAACTCACCTGAATAAAGTATGGCAACTGAGATCGGTCTTAAAATGCGTGATTGGTAATATCGAACAACATATTAAAAATAAAAATTAAATTGTAGATGAGAAAAGCTTTTGTTGCAAAAAAAACAACCCTTTAAATCAAAAATATTCTCCGCAAATGCACAAACAAACACCCCTAATAACAAAGAATGGTCCTAATAGAGTGCGCCAATTGAGACCGGTCTTAAAATGCATCTTAGGACACTCCGTAAAACATATCAGAAAATAAAAAATAAATTGTGAATGAGAAGAACTTTTGGGGCAAAAAAACGAACACGCTTGATTTAAAAAATCACGCTAATAGAGTGTGCCCATAGCGATCGGTCATAAAATGCGTATTTGGAAAACTCGAACATTAGAAAATTTTAAAAAACTTTTGGTGCAAAAAAAACAAACACTCTTAACGAAAAAATATCTCCAAAATCGCCCAAATATAGTATGACCATTGCGACCGGTTTTTAAATTCGACTTTAGACACACAGAACAACATTTTTAAAAAAACCAATAAAATGTACATATGAAACCTTTTAGGGCCAAAAAAGTCAAACACCCTTAATAACAAAAACTCGCTCGTGAAATTGGCCTGATCTACATTTGTTATAATTTATCATATGTTTTTCGAGGTGTCCAAAGATGCATTTTAAGATCAGTCTCAATGGACGCACCGTATTAGGATGAATTGGACTAAATATTTTGCGTAAGGGTGGGTCCGAAACCCTTGGGAGTGATTCAGATCAATAAATGTGGGTGCGTTGAATTTGTTATTAGTCCCAGAGTTTATTCAAGCTAGTTTAACACGTCTTAGCAAGGAATAAAACAGAAAAAATGTTTACATGGATTTCAGTTGAAAGATTCGCTGCAACAGAAATTAACCTTATCGAATAAACTTTACACGAAGCTGCGATAATTTCGGATTTTTAAACTGTCACGGAATAATTTTCCAGTGTAAAATTGTCGACTGCTATATAGTTCACAGCAGTGCGAAGAACATGAAAGTATGAATTAAATCGTCCTAGAAATCAGGCCACCAGATTTTAAAAACCATTGCCACAAACCAATTCGACATATTTACAATTATCTTAACCATAGTTTACAAGTTGTGACATAGGAATTTCCTTCCTGAAATTGTAGTCATAAAGCCAGTTTTTAAAATAAATTTTGAAACCTAATTTTACATTAGGATTGCTTTTTAATTATTAGTATTTCAACTTAATTTTATGCTGAAATAAATTGAAGATTTAACTTATTTATCATATTAGAAATCTTATTCATGGTTTAAACTCATAATTAATGCAATTCCTATTTTTCGTTTTATTCGAAAACAAGCGATGATTGCTGTGTCAAGTTCATTATTTTCATTCTTGAAAAATAAGTTTTAATTTATCAGCGATAAGTCTAATTATCTTTAAAGTAGTAATTAAGTAAGTGAAAAGTTGTTTTAAATCTGGTGTCCAGATTTATAGCTCTAATTAACTCATACGAGTACTTTGTCGTTTTCCCATTGCTACTAAGGACGTAGCAGACGACAGCTTTCATTCCATCATAGGATAAGCTTTCGTTAAATAGTGTGTAAAATTTAACAGCGGGAAATTTTAAATGCAACAAAATTTAACGTTAGCTTTTTCTGTGCGAATGATAATAATTAATCAAAAATTCATTTTTACAGTCTTAGCGCAGACATAGCGCAGGATTTCAAGTCGCTTAATTTTTTATATTTCAATCAGAACGTTTTCAGATTTTCGAGCATATACTCTTCCGGGAATTAAATAATTTTTGCTCATTTATAAACCTACATATTCATGAAAAGTTATAATTATGGCTCAAAAACTGATATTCGAAGTAGTATATTTTCAGGAAAGTGGAATGACGATAATAATTTTAGCAAAAATATATCATGGATTCTAATAGCGACCTCGGGCAGGCAGGGGATTAAAAGTTACGAATGTAAAAAAGCTCGGTAGACGCGGAAAATTACGCCAGTTACTCTCGGTCTAAAGGAGGTTTATTAACATGGACGCCATGCCAAAAATTCGCAGAAAATTCCACCTGTAGTATATAACTTTACTAATACTACTAATTATAAGATACATCATTCTGAAATTTTCGTTAAAAATATTTTGTTTTCAAGTAATTTTTTAAGTAAAAAGGGATAATTAATTTACAAAGCGATTCATGCCCTACTTAGAGACATAATGAATTGGATTTTACATCTGACTACTGTTTCGCAAATGAGAAAATATAATACGAGTAAAAAAGCATACCTACTCTCTGGTGTTTGAGAAATGAAAAGTGCTACAGCTCTCTCATTAGATTCCCTTCTAATAATAGAGTATATACATACATTTTCAAGTAAATTTTATTATATCTTTTTTATATTTAAAGCTTAAAATGAAAACTGCAATGGAACCTGGATTTGTGCAAGATTTCAGGCATGGCCCATAGTATTCATAAACACAAATCCGAGGATTTCGAACGTAAACAGACAGGCTTCTCTCTCTTAGTCCAGGGGCTCCCCTCGTCAAAAAATTGTTGAGGACAGCAATTCTAGGAACGCATAAATACTGTTTACGGGAATCCAGGTTTTAGTTTATTGAACGACTCTTGAATTCGTTTCCTTTGAGCGCCGTTTCAAAATTCTTTCAAAATTCTTAAACAAGGTTCTATGTCAAATTCAGAATTCCTTGGCAATTTCGAACCTTTGAGATCTGGTGGCTTACTCTTGTTTCTATATGTCTTGTAGTTGCCAGGGCCTGGCTGGCAGGTTCTAAAACATGAGTTCTGACATGATCTAGGTAGTGCCCATTTAATCGCCGTCTAACTGCTTTCTGTCCCCCCCCCCCCCCCACACACTTTTTAACCTCTCCACAAGCAGTTGAAATACCTCCAGGCGGCTGTCGCCGGCCCTTATAAAATAAATACTTTCAATTGCAAGTGCAGGAATATCACTCCCAGTTACCAGTATTTGAAATTTATGTTATATTTGTAATTTAAAAGTGCTTCAGTCTTAAAAATTTAATGAATCCGAAGAGAGCATGAAAAAATTATGTCTTTTACTTTGCACAAATTGCTAATATTCATAACCGTGGTTTGGAAATATTTTTTTAATTTTCATTCTTTAACTTGCAACTATAGAATCGAAAAAAATTGGCTTTTTGATCCAGGTCAAAAATTGCGGGAGTTAGGTTTTCGTATCTCTTATTGAGCCAAGAAAAATCCCTTGATTTGCCTATATTTTCGTAATTTACAGTGACTTAACCCCTTAAGAATAATAAAAGTCAAATAAAAATTAGGTCGAGCTAAAGTTTAAGCAAGTTGTTTTTTAATTTAATTTAAAAGTACTAAAAATTTAGACACAATCTAGATAAAAAAGAAATAAGACCTATCAATAAGGCCGTTCATTTATACAAGCTTTGTTTTTAATATTTGTCCACTTAAAGAAAATTGCAAAAGAAATCCTTTTTAAGTAAACAAATGTCAGGTAAAAGGGTTTGGTTTAAAGGAAATTTTTTATAAGGAAGAATTAAGGTACTTGTTTACATTGTTATCATTTATAATTAGTCCAGTCATCTGGTAAATTTAGATGGTGATTTCTGGGGCAGTCATTTTTTTTCTCGCAAGTACTTCACTTCGGGGTGCATAATATGGGGTCAGGTTCTGTAAACAGGATTTCGTCCCGGAACACGGAATTTTTCTTGGGAAAAGGTGCGAAATATCACATTCCATGGGATTGGTGCTTTCCTGTGCATTTAAGAGGTAAAAGTATTCGTAGAAAAATTAAAGTAGATACAATTGTGAGTAAAACTAAAAAAGAATGTGGTTCTATCGCCAATAGTTTTGGGGTTACGTCCTTTAAAATACCCTGATTTTTTCCAGTTTTTTGCCAAAAATAACATGTTTTTTTTTCCCTGTAGTTTGGATCCTGATGGCCAGATCTAAAAATGGTCAACAAATTAATTAAAGTAGATGGAAATACCTGTAATTAAAAAATATATTATCCTAACTATAATAGATCGCGAGTTACTACCTGTCAAAGATGACCCATTTCGACCTGAATTTACAGGTAAATGCCTAGAATTCAGTTTTTTGTGAATAACTCATTTCGGGGTTGTTACAGAAGAAATTTCCTAGAAAATGAATACAGGAGGACTTAATTCTGCATAAGGCAAAAAAAAGAAAAGGTTCCTGCTCACAATAGGTCACGAGTAATGACCTTCTAATATGCCTATTTTTTTGTCTTTTTTCACCGAAAATCCGAAAGTCTCCAGAAATTACTATCTTCATCCTTTTTCCTACCAGATGCCTGGACTAAATGGCAGAAAATATTAGAATCGACCGAAATTTAAAACTTAATTTTATGAATGGATCTTCACGTTTTGATATTTCGTTTCAATTTCTTTTTGGCGGGACTCATTTTAAGTTAGCCAACGAAACTGCGATGCGAAACCGCAATTTCCAATTTTGAGTCAAAAGCGGTCATCACAGGTTGTCACATGTTTACCAAATAATTTTTATTCGCAATTTTAACTTCGAAAATCTCGTGAGACCCTATCAATTTTAATTCAATTCGCTGTTCGTTAATTTCAGATTAAAAAACTGTTTCTCCAGAAATTTCTAAAAATAATACGATTTTTAACATATAAATAATTTTTCCTAAATTGTTTGTTCTTCGTTATTCTTTTAAAAAAGTATTTTAACCATAGAATCGCATGATTATTTGAAAAAAACTTTAACCTGTATTATTTACTTTGGAGTGGAAAAATTTGTAAATGAGCAAAATAGAGAAAAGCATCAGCAGACCTTTTTTTATGTATTTTTAAAGGACCTTATTATCAGGTTCAGTTATTGAAATTGATTATTTTTATTTTTAAAAAAATTTCATTATTCGAGGATGTTTTTTTTACAGTTTTTCAATTCGTCAAGTGTTAGAAAAGGTTTGAACTACAGAAGTGCCTTTTATGAATGAAAAAATCCGTTAAAAAACCTAGAGAAGAACAATCACCAGCATCAATGTAGGAAGCATCAGCAATAGAATCTCGATTACAAAAGCGGTTGCTAGTGAATAACAGTTCCATCTCTTGTTTGCGTATAACAAAAGAGAACAAATCTATGACTCAATAGTAATGGCCTTCCTCTGTCAGGCATCCAAAGACACTAGCTTAATTAACTACTGCATCTAGCTTTAATGAACGTGCTCTATTTGACCACATTCTATAGTGACCTTTCTTGAGTATTTTTAAAAATAAAGTTTTGAAATAATTTAGAAAATTCGGAATTAATACTTAAATATTTGTTATCAGTTTTACTATAAGTCTCGAAATTTTAGGACCTATTCAAGCTTCACTAATCTTTCAAAATTACTAGACGCAGCCATTCCAAAATTTAGTAGGACTCTTGAAGGGTGATGGTCCGAAACCTCGAATTTCTATT
>NC_046659.1:91849748-91860569 GCF_010883055.1 Belonocnema kinseyi | reverse complement strand
TTGTTTCCCAGAAAAGGACAACTCCTAATATTTTGTTGTTTTTTTTGTTTCAACGTCAACCTGAATCCCCGGGCTCTTGGAATTAACATAGGAGTTTAAATGGGGAAAGCTCGGTTTTCGAAACAATGGTAAAAAAGTAGTACGTGTCATAAACTTTTTGTAAGTTAAAGTATTGTCGCCTAATAGGGAAGATTCAAGAAATAATTTCCACACATTAACATTTAATTTAAAGTTTTCTATCAAATTCATACATAAGACCATATTTTTTGGAATTTTTCCACCATGAATAATTTTTAATCGACAAGTGAAGGGCTTTCAAGTATTTTTAAAATAGTTTTGAATTGTTCAAACCATTTTTTCCCATTAAATGCGATTTGGGCTGTGTATGAGGCTATATGAAATTTTTTCCCAGTACGAGTCTATCTGCATTTTTGACGACTTCGAGTTATTATATTTTAAAAGAGTAGACATGATCTTTTGTGCCTTCCATCCAAACTTTTATCGCTTGTTAAAATATTTTACAACTCTGTGAAGTATTAAAAGAATAAAAAGGAATAAATAAATTAGCCTTTTTCTGTAATTTGCGTGCATTATGGCTCTATGTGCATGTCATTTGGTAATTATTTTAACAATTACCATTTGCTTAAGCAACTTTTTCTCCTTAAAGTCGTAAAAAGTTATTATTTCATGGAATTGATAAAACAATTAACGAATTTGAAAGTAATATATTTTTAAAGGATATTTGGTAATTATAAAAAAAATAATGTATTCAAACGATTTTCCCACCGTGAATTGTAAAAAGTTATTCTTTTCTGGAATTAATCGTTCAATTAACGGATGTTCACAGTAATAATTGTTTAAAGGATAATTAGCAATTTTCTTAACAATTTTCTTCTCGGTAAATCATGAAAAGTTATTCTATTCTTGTCTGCACCTATTAACACAATAAATGAATTTTAGGAGCAATATTTTATTGTTTAAGATTTTTCGTAATTATTTAAATAATTAATAATCACTTATTTACGCTTCTTCATAAAAAAGGTGAAGAAAAGTCTAGTTTTTTGTTAATCCCTTGCACTTTTTTACTTATTATTCAGTATTTCGTTATCTCATAACGTATACCCTATGTTGTTTAAAGAATTAAATTCAATTGCTCTAAGAAAAATTACTTCTCTTTTCTATATTACTTATATACATATACTTCACGAAATATCTACATGCAAATTATGTTCAATTCATAGATACCATTATTCTGCGGGGCGATTTTGAGGAAAAATGACTACTTTACTTACAATAATTTGAATTAATTTTTTTAATTAATTATTATTTTTTCAAAAATATATGATACATGTTCTATGACAAGGAAATACTGAATAATAAGCAACATAATTTTCGAGATTCGAAAAAACTATAGGTACTTCTATATAAAAAGGCGCAAGTGAATGATTACTAATTGTTTAAATAATTGCTAAATATCTTAAAGAAAAAAATTTTGCTCTGAATATTCGTCCATTGTCCCACTAATTGCAGAGAATAATCATTTTTTATGTGTTACAGGGGGAAAAAACCTTTCAAAAAATAAAAACGGTTTAAAAAGTTATTCCAAAATATAACTTTTAACGTTTTACAAAGGGAAAAATTACTTGAACAAATGAAAATGATTAAAATAGTTACCAAATATTCTTTAAAATTTCATTACTCATAATTTCGATTAATTGTGTTATTAATTAAACAATATAACAACTTTTTAATATTTGAAGGAGAAAAAATTATTTAAACAAATGAAAACAATTGAATTATCGATTGAAAATAATGCGTGTTTAAGAAATTCCGAAAAAATACCGTCTTCAGCATGAATTTGATACAAAAATACTATTTTGCATTTTTTGGGGCATTTTTCGGGCATAATAACAAGGTAATTGGAAAGTTTAAATCAAAAGTTATTGGATGGAAATTATTCCATGAAAATTCCTTAAAATGTGACTATACTTGAATTAACAAGAATTTTATACCAAGTCCTTTTTTCTCATTTTTTCGAAAACCGAGATTTTCTCATTACAAACCCCATGTTAATTTCAAGAGCCGGAAGGCACGGGCTAACGTTGAAAAATTTATATGGATTTTCTTTATATAATATATAATATAATATATATTTAATATATATATAAATGTATAGGTTAAATAATATTTAAGAATCCCTTCGGATTTTTAAGACTATGTAATTTATCATACAAATTCTGCATGCATGAAATTTGCACGATTATAACTAATGCAAGTGCAAAGTTGACTCAAGTTTACGAAAAAACATTTTCTGCAGTCAAATTCTTTTAAATTAAAAATTTAAAGTAATCGTATCTATATAGCTTACATATCTTCATAAAAAATCTAATATTTAAATAACCTTCTAAGCACAGAAAAGTCGAAAGAGAAAAAGTCTTTCGCGTAAACGTGCTGAAGTAATTTGTAGTTTTCAACTGTGACAAAATGAGAAACTAACCGATATTTTTGCCGTAGTTTTAGACGTGTTAAAAATGTATATTTGAATCTAAAACATCTAGCTTTAAAAGGGGATAACTTCAAAATTTACAACATTAGAATTTTTTTATTAGAAATACTGATTTGAAAATATTTTCTAGATTCAAAAAATTCTAAGTTTCTAATTTGATTAAATCTAGAAATTCTTGCAGGTTGAAAGAGTTCTACCTTTGTTTTTTAGAGCAAACCAAAGTTTTATTTTATTTCATTCAGATTCGATTTTAATGTATTTCTAAAATATTACATTTGACAAGTGCTTGAATAATGGAACATTCAAATATTATATATCAATTTTAAAATTAAACGTCCCAAATTTCATAATTTAAAGCAAATTTCGGTACGAATAACCGAAATTTTGCAATTCATCTAGACACTTATCACTGCTGACTTTAAAACGTATTTACTACCCGTGTGGAAAAATGTTCTAGCGCTAGCCTGACCCAGACCACACCAACAGGTTTTCAGCCCTGGCGCTGACCAGACGCTACTAGCGCTAATCGTATCGACAATTTTCGATGATATAATTTAAATAACAATTTTTTTAATTATATATAATGCAATGCTCCACAGCCTTGAATATTTAAAAATATTTCTTGAGCATTTAAGATTCTCGAAAGTAATTTTAAAAAATTACAAAAGAAATTTTTAGATTAAAAATGTTCAGACTTGTTCTACATTTTTTAAATTTCAACCTGCAAACTTACATACTTCTACATTCGAACTTATTATAACTCTTTATTTCAATATAATAAAAAAAAACTTTTTACCAAATGAATTAAAATTTTTCTTGTTTAAATTCAAGGGCCCAGATGCTAATTCTGTTAATCATATAATTAACTGCAGTCACGAAGTTTTGAAAAGCGTTAACTATTAGATTCCTTTATAATGTACAACTGTATTTACTGCAATTACTGCAAGCAGCGTCTGCCGAAACAGGACTTATTTGCAACCATTGCAAGTTAAAACTTCGAAGATAATGGTAACAATGAATCACCTTGGTTACATATTATACCTATTTAAGGCATATTCTGCAGGAACAATAGATGCCAATAATACTGTGAAATGAATGGTAACATAGAACGACCAAAGTAAGAAGAAATTAAACACTCTCTTTGAAGAAGATGGCGTTTCTGTTTTTGTCTGAAGTCCCTTATCCTTCTTCCCGTCTTTAAATCGTCTAATTGGTCATGCCATTGAAACTGCGAGAAACCCCGAGATTCTGAGCGATCAATTGCATAATAGAGTTTTCTCACTAACGAAATAAATCCTACAATTATTCAAATTCTGTGCTATTTAGGAGGAAAAAACCAAAAAAGAGAAAATCGTAGTTTATTATTTCAACCAGTTCGTAGTGTATATTCCTGGACAAAAACAATTATTGCTCATAATTCCAATACAATTAAACATTCAATATGCCGGTTTCGGGAAATACCACCTTGATCAAAAAGTTCCCGGAATCATTATCGTGTGGCGCCCTGTGCTGTCCGATTCACATTTTTTTCATTTCTGTAGGTTGTCACACCTTTTAAAAATATTCCCTGCTAATTTTAGCTTTCTAGCTTGACATTTGTAAATGTAACGCAATTTTGAGTGCATCTGTTTTTTTGCGACTTTCGATTTTTGCAATGGATTTAATGACAATGCACCGTCGCACAATGCCATCATTATCCGTGAGTTTCTCACCAAAAACTCAACTAGTACAATTCCGCACCCATCAAATTCGCCAGATTTAGCTCCCTGTGACTTTTTTTTTGTTCGATCGACTGAAAAAACCACTACGCGGAACGCGTTTTAGCAGCCGATCGGAGATAATACAAAAATCGAAAACGGCACTGATGGGCATACCGAAAATTGAGTATCAAAAATGTTTTGAGAGATGGATCAAGC
Organism: Belonocnema kinseyi; assembly: GCF_010883055.1. Lineage (NCBI taxonomy): Eukaryota > Metazoa > Arthropoda > Insecta > Hymenoptera > Cynipidae > Belonocnema > Belonocnema kinseyi. The sequence continues at coordinate 91,856,147 of NC_046659.1, read as the reverse complement.
GCTGGCATAAGTGCGTGGCAGTCTATGCGAATTACTTTGAAGGGATCACATCAATATTCAAGAATAAACTTATATTTTTAATTTTTAAAATAAATTCCAGGAACTTTTTGATGAAGGTAGTATATGCCCCTAGGAAATACATTTTTAGGTCCCCCGAACCCCTTTATCAAAGATTGTTCTATTTATTACCATATACCAAATATCTTAAGTAAGGGGTCGCCCATAAAAGACGTCCGCAAAATTTCCGGAATTTTAGACTCCCCCGCCCCTACGTGTCCGATTTTGTCTGATTTCAGACCCCCTCCCCCTTAAAGGACGTCCCAAACGCAGGGAGCCCCCTCTTTTTTCATATTTTTACTTTTTTTTCATCATCGTGAAATTATAAGAAATTAAAGCCCTCGTCTACTTGAGAAAAATGTATTCTTATAATAAATTAACAATATAACTTTCTGTAAAAAACTACTTTAAAAAAAACTATCTGGTCTTCCAGATGGTCTTCCCTGGGACCGCTGGATAGAAATTATTGAATTTGAAATTCAAATCTCCACATTGGGTATTAGTTCATAAAATTTAAAATAATGTGGAACGACCAATTATCATCATAATGTAAATTGTTTTCGTCTTTTAACGGTTTGTAAAATTTCAAAGTTGGTCGTATTGACCAAATTTGATAAAATTTTCAAATGCAATTTCCCATTGTCTAGCGAGATGTTGGCCACAGTTTAATTCCCGCGAATAAAACACGGTAAATTGCCGTTTTTTACAGGTTCTTTAATAGGTGTTATCCCGTGGCTCAGTATAACGAATGTTCTCGCCTCGAGTCTATAACTCTGCAGATTTTGCCCACTATGAATCAGAAACGTGCTGGCCTGTTTCGCTCGAATATTAAAGTAGTGCGCAACCCCTGTCATGATTATGCAGCTGAAAACGAGAAACGAGTCAGATGCATTCATGGACTTTAAAGTTTTCGAATGGTGTGGCAGAAACTTCTTGGTCGTCTCCACAAAGAAAGCACATTTTCAGGACAGCATGCAAAATACGATTTGCTTAACTCGATGGGAAAAAACAACAGATTTAAAGCTTGTTGCGTTAGGGGATTCAGATTTAGAAACTTTTAATGGAAAGAAATGAAATTTTATCTTTTAACTATAAAACGGAATCATTAGAATTCATGGAATAATACAAAAATATCTATCTAAATATTTATCTGAAGTTAGATAAAAACACTGCAAACAATTGAAAACTACAATTATCCGACAGCAGATAATTTTTATCACGCGGCTGATAAAAATTATTCGTCGTCGGATAATTGTAGCTTTGGAATGTTTTCAGTCTTTTCAATCACATTCAGATAAATAATATTTCGGTATGTACTGTGGAAAGTTTTTGATATGAATTTCGATGCCGATTTTTGGATTTCTGTAACTCTATAACTAAAAGATTGTAATTATAGTTTTATCTTTTATACTAAAAAAATTTTAGAATTTTTTATTTTCTTTAGATTTACTAATTGAATATTTTACTAACTCAAATTCAAATCAATGTTCTATTTAAAAAATCCATTACTTCACACGGTTTCGTTGTTTTAGATAGATAGTTAAATTTGCAGGTGTTAAATTCAATAAGGGTTAACATCTAATATAAATAGGCTGATATATCGCGTATACTAAATGTTTAGCTTGATTTTTAATGAACTCAAGAAAAACATTCCATAGAGTAGAAAAAACATCTAGTTTTTGAGCTTAAATCCCTTTTCCACAATGCATATTCTAAAAGCCTTTTCGAGAAATTAACAATAATTGCACGTAGTCCTTATTACTAAATAATTTTTCTTTAGCTCTTTTCACTTAAGAATTATACTTTAGAAACTACGAGTATTATAGGAAAATTAAAATAATATCAAACTATATAATCATATTTTAAATTTTTCCTCATTTTTGAGTTACTTTTGTCAACACTTTTCGTTTGATCTTATAATATATAGATCCGTTTCAGACAATGAAAGACGTGTCATTATTATCAAATCTTAATCATTTTACGTGGTTAAACTCATTTTCAGCTTTTTGCTTAGGCTCATTCAATTTTCATCGTAAGTTATTCTTTAATTTCTAACATCAGTGGACATTTTAAAAATTACTTGCATCCCATGAAGACAATAATCATACTTTGTAATCAATTTTTAAATTACTTAGAGATTAATAATATACTTTTTAATGCAAAATTCAGTAGAAGACAGGTAATAGGACGTTTTCGTGTATTTAGTATCAGTTTGATAAAAAAATAAACAAAAATATTGACAGTGAGCCTAGACGCTCTAGAAACTTTATTTTGTCAAACGGCTTTGCAAACATTTAAAATTTTCATTTTTCTTTATTTGTTTCATTTTGTATAGAGTCTAATCAAAATCGTGGGCTAACAGTTCAAAATTATTTAATTTTAAATCGCTTTTATATTTCTAACTCTCACTTAATTAAAAAAATGTTGGTGATTTCTTTTTTGGTGTTAAATGGTTCTATTTTAAGGAAATGGAATATGCAATGCTGAACTTTGTACTTCACACAAAACATCTACTACTCAATACACTATAATTCATACATTGGTATAAATATTAAATTTATATAATTTGAAATATAATTATTATTCTAGACAAAAAAACATTGTTTAATTTTTCTTATGGGAACATTCATTACTTACTAAAGGATGATTTTTGAAACTGTAGACCCCTTTTCCTTTGTAATAAGGATTCGTAAGATTTTAAAGAACCCCTCCCCTGCCCTTTCATTATATTATATTTTTTTATTTATTGTGCCAATAATGTATCAAATATTTTCGTCGTAAACGACATTTCAAAAGATTCTTACAGGATTTCAAAAGATTCCTTGGGATAAAAAAAGTTTTAAGGTATTTCAAACAAATAATGTCAGAGAGAACATCGATTTTATCAAGCCATTTTACAAGATTTTAAGTGATTTCAAAGATTTTTAGGACATTTCATGTCAGGGGCTTTTAATAGGAATTTGAAGATTTCAAGTTATTTCGAAAGATTTGCAAAGGTTTTAATGGATTCTAAGAGATTTGAAGAAGTTTGATTTCAAGCGATTTAAAGAAATTTCAAGATATTCCAAAGTATGTATACACGAGAAAAAACGTTGGTTTTCTTAGAGAATTTTTTATTCAAATCATGAAAACCAATTTATATACAACTAAAATGAAAAATTTAATGGAGTTCGTGAGATTTTAGAAGAATTAATGAAATTTCGAAGAAAGAATTTCGAGGAATTTTATACACTTTTAGAAATTTTAAGAGATTTCCAAGGATTTTAAAACATTATATGGGATTTTCATAGGAATTTGAATATTTCAAGCGATTTCAAACACTTTTAAGATCTCTCAAAATCTCAAAAAATTTGAAGTGATTTTTACAGATTTTTAAAATTTTCAGAAATTTCCAGGGAGCGTAATCGGTTTAAAAGGGGTTTTAAAGGCGATATCCATGGAATTAAAGTAAGTTCCAGACATTATTTTTAAATTATTTTTTTGCGTTTTGTATTGATATGAAATACAATAGAATAACGCAAACTATCATTTTGTTGAAATCCAAGTTAAGATTAAAATTTTTTTTTAAATCTACTTTCTTGATATATATCGATATAATTCGACCCCAGGGACTCGAAATTACATTTTTTGTCATGTACACAGTGACTCATTTTAATCTATAATCCCAAATAGCTTCTAAAATACTTTATCTACGAAGACATGGTTCGGACAAAGGTTGATCAGGACCGAGGGGGGCATTTGACTGTATCATCAATTTTGACCTTCAGCTCAATTTTCAAGGTCACATGAAGGTAAGACCCTTTTCTTAAATAAGAACCCCAAATTTTGATTGCGGATTTGAAAAGAGCGGGGAATTTCACGTCAAAAATGACCTATAGAAAAATGGTTTTTGTGACATTGGAAATGTAAAAAATTAAGGTCAAATGTCTGAGATACGACAATCAGCAAAGGGACTCACGTTGATTAACCACCCCAAACGTGAGAGGCAAGGGGAACTCACGACAAGAAAGCATTCCAAAAGAAACAGAACATACTAAGTCCACGCCGTTGTTTCTAGGTAACGCTAAAAGTAAGGGCAAAGTGTCTTTTTTTGTAACTAGTCACAGGGAAGTGCCATTGTCAAGATTATCACTTTTGTAACTACATAGTCACAGTCTTTACATCTTATCCGAAAGGATTTTTACCGTCTGGGGGTGTTTGGGTAGGTGTTGTGATAACAATCCACAGTCAGAAGTCTACAAAAAAAATTCATCCGGACACAGAGTTCAATCTAAGAAAAATAGTTTTGAGCTTCAAGTGACCTTGAGAATTGACCTGAAGGTCATGTACACCCTAAAATTTTATCGACTTGTATGAAGCTTCTTAAATGTTTGTTTACCTCGAAAAACAAAGACAATTCAGAAAAATGGCATCTGGTCGTTTCTCAGACATTTGACCAGTGATGGGAAGTAACTAGTTAGAAGTAACTAGTTACTTTAACTAGTTATTTTTTTGGTAACGATGATAGTAACCAAGTTACTTTTGTGAATAAGTAACGAATTGGTAACAAGTTACATTTTTTCCAGTAACTACAATGATTAAAATTGTTACTTTTCTCGTTACTTTTGAAACATAGTACAGAATATTTTGTATTAAAACTAACAATGCAGTTTATTCTTTCTGCAACGAATTTTTCATTTCAACCTATTCGAATGGTGGGGGCACTTTCAGCGACCAATCACTGAACAGCGCTTGAACTGCTGATTGGCGGTAAACAGAATCAGCAGGCGATAATATAGGTTAAATAAATGATATATTTTGTTTTCATCGTTTTCATGTACACAGTACACACGTGGTTACTACGCCGCAGAGTGGGGTATTTTGGATTTGTTCGTGCAAATAATCGACGACTCGTCAATTTTTAACCGAATTGAATTTTTTTTAAATACTCGTGAATAAATTTTCTGTCGGAGAGATACGCCACTATTACGGTTTGAATCGTCAGTATGTCAAAAAAAATCGGCCGACGACTGCCGACGTTATTCGACGTTTTTTTTGACGTACTGACGATTCAAACAGTAATAGAGGCGTATCTCTCCGACAGTAAATTTATTCACGAGTATTTAAAAAAAATTCAATTCGGTTGAAAATTGATGAGTCGTCGATTATTTGCACGAACAAATCCAAAATACCCCACTGTGCACCGGTTCGAACAGGAGTGAAATGCGTTATTCAAATGTTTAATGTTTATTTCTGAAAGCAGCGCATCGTGCGAAAGATTGTTCAGTACAGCAGAAATCATACTAAACCCGTGGAGGGGAATATTATACGAGAAACTTTTGAACAATTAGTAATGTTGAAATTAAACAAAGAATACAGATAGAAATAACTCGGATTATTATTTTACTTACTATATATTTCTAATAATTCTTAAATATGAAAGTAACGAAAAAAGTAACGACAGTTACTTTTTTGAGAAAGTAACTAAGGAAAAGTTATATTTTTAAATTGTAACGTTAACGGTAACTAGTTACTTTTGTTCGTGATGTAACGGTAACGGAAACTAGTTCCTTTTAAAAAGTCTGCCGTGATTTGGAAGAACACCGTTAACTGCAAATCGGATAAGTCACCTGAAAGTAGTTAACGGTAGGTGGCTCAAGGGACTTATCCGAAATGCAGTTAACGGCGGAAGTAACTTACCCATTATTGCATTTGATCTTAATTTTTTACCTTTCCAAGGTCACAAAAACCATTTTTCTACAGGTCATTTTTGACGTGAATTTTCCTGTTCTGACATTTGTCAGAACTATTTCTTCGTAGATAAAGTGGTTTAGAAGATATTTGGGATTATAGATTAAAATGGGTCAGCGTGTATATGTGTGTATATGTGTGTAGTTTTATTTTTATGTTTATCATATCTCGAAAAGAAAAGAAAATGGTTTTAAAATCTTTTCTTCTATTCAAAATAAAAATATACTATGTTTGATGTATTTGGTCGCGTCTTCGAGTTGCATCGATCGATATATTCTGGAACCTTTTATAACCTACTAGTACCGATTAATAAAGTTTAAAAGCTGTTTTCTTTCTATTTATATGAGAAAACTTTCTTAATATTAGCAATACTACAGTACGTATACCTGAAATATTCTTTAGCGTCTTCACGAAGTGCCGAAATACCTATTGAATATCGTTCCATGTCCTCTTTCAATCTACCAGAAATACCTGTTTATCATTTTTACATTGTGAATCTTATTTTTCTTGTACCAGGTGTATACATATGAAACCGGTATTGCCATTTAGCGGCCAGTAGGCACATTTGTAGGCACTGTCGGAACTTACCATTTGTGCTAATTGGCGTATTGT
>NC_046659.1:91846372-91849648 GCF_010883055.1 Belonocnema kinseyi | reverse complement strand
GCATACTTTGAATAAAATATTTGTTATCATTCTCTTGAAATAAATGTGTTTTTTTCTTGAAAAAATACCGGTTTCATATGTATACACCTGGTATGAGAAATACTTTTTTGATATTACGAATACTACAGCACTGTTTATGATATACTTGTTCTCATCTTCGAGACGTGTCGAATGGCCTATTTAACAACATCCATTGTCCTCTTGTGATCCACTAGCAATGCCTCTTTATAATTCTTTACATTATCTATCTTCTTTATATAGAGTAAAACTTCTTTAATATTGGTAATATAATAGGACTATATATTATGTATTTGTTCGCGTTTTCGAGAAGCATCGATTGACCTACAGAACAACCTTCCATGACCTCTTAATCATCTAGCAATACCTACGTATAATTCTTCAAGATATATTCCTTATCTTATTTATACGAAATTTGTTTAATATTCAGAATATAACAGTGCTGTATTTGATTTTATTGTTCGTGTCTTCGGGATTCGTAAGTTGAGCTGTTGACGAATCTTCGATGGCATTTCATATCCAATACAGTGATGGGAAGTAAATAGTTACATTTTTTCAGTTGCAGTTACTATAAACATAATTATTTTAACTTTATTAGTTACTTGCAAAATGTAGTTCACAAGTTTTTTTTTACGAAAGTCAATTGATTTGATTGCTTTTGCAACTATTTTGTTATTTTCACTATTCAAATTATGGCAAACTGGGCGAAGCTATCGAAAAATTATTGCTCTTAAAAATAAACAAAGAAAACAGACAGTAAGAAAGTCACTATAGTAACTAATTCAGTACATGTAAGAAAACTAGCATTCTTTCGATGAAAGGTATTCCTGTTTTGTATTACTTGGCGGCGATCCGCTACCACGAATATATACATAGTTATATATTTCAAATATGAAATTGTTAAATAAATTTAATTTTCACTGGTTACAAATAAAAATTGCCATTTGTTCAATTTTTTAAAACGATTTCTCGATTATAAATCAGCGAATCAATGTTCCGTCATTTTCGAAACTTTTAAATTGTTTATCGATTGAAGCACGAAACAGTAATTTTTACCATCAGCAGTAAGTAAGTTATACAATGTAACACCTTCCCCCCTCTAGGTCTCCTCGTACCACGGCGTTTGACGTTTCTCAGCTGTTGTCTGTTTACGATCAAAACATCAGGGGCGTATGCACTAAACTAAACCTATTGCGACAAGCTATTCCCCTCAGCTCTTATAATATTGTTGTTTTTACTGAGATATGGCTTTATGATAAAATAGATAACGCTAAGTTGGGGTTTTTTGGTTACGAAGTTTTTCGATGTGATAGAAATATCTTTACCAGTGACAGCAAGCGTGGTGGTGGGGTCTTGATTGCCGCTGTCCGTAGTATAAATTGTATCAGTCTTCCCACTTTTATAAACACCATTGAGCACGTGTCATGAAATTCCTTATCGGCACCGTTACTCACATTATTGGCGTCGTTTATATTCCCCAAATGCACGTTTAAATAAATATATCGAATTATGTGATATATTCGAGGATGTCATAAATTTATATCCTGGTGCAATTGTAAATATTATTGGTGATTTTAATATGCTCTACGCTATTTGGAATATAAATTCTAACCAGGATCATAAATGTGTCCCAAAGTTCGGTTCATCTCTTATGCATGTTGACATTTCTAATGCGACCTCTGATTTTCCCACGTTTACTAATTTCGAACAGGTCAAGAGCATCTTAAACGTCCATGGGTCTCTTTTAGGTTTACTTTTCACTAACGCTCCACCTACTGAAATAATTGCGGCAATCGATCCAATTTTACCTATCGATAATAAACACTCGCCCCTGGTTTTTTGTTTATATATCCATTGTAAAGTCAGTGACTCAGCTCTTCTAGACCATCCCTATACTTGTCATAACTTTAAGGCTGCAAATACTGCTGTGATCAGCCACTTTCTTTTTAATGTTGACTCGGATTATTTGTTAGCTAACATATCTGTAGATGAGGCAGTAGATACTCTCTACGCGTACTTTCGCACTGCGATAGAGTACTTTATACCCCTGAAAACAATTAAACCGTCTAGCTTTCCACCTTGGTTTTCCAGCACCTTAAAACAATTAGTCATAGCTAAGAAAGTGGCTCATTTAAATTATAAGCAGTCTCGTAGATTGTCTCACTATCAACACTTTTCTGAACTAAGAGCGCAATATAAGATCCAATCTAACTCCTGTTATAATAGTTTCATTGTTAAATCTGAGAATTCATTTATTGCGAACCCAAAGTACTTTTGGAACTTTATAAATTCCGTTCAGAAAACAAGTAATTTTCCAAATCACGTAAACTTTGATAACGATCACGCTGACACCAGTGAGGACATTGCCGAACTTTTTTCCAGATACTTTATGTCAGTTTATAGTCTGTCAGTCTTAAGCGACGCCCAACTCAGTTCAAACGACTCCGTAGATCTTTCGATTGTTAACATAAGTAAGGACGCAATTTATTGTAAATGGCGCAAACTTGATGCTAATAAAAGGGCCGGTCCAGATGGGATACCCCCTCCCTCATTAAGTCATGTTGCTCTTCGCTGATCCATCCGTTATATCTATTTTTTAATCAGTTCAACACTGAGGGTTACTTCCCCGGGGTTTGGAAAAGGGGTATAGTTTCCCCTATTTTTAAATCGGGAAACCGGTTTCATGAGGGGTAGATCTATGATTACAAACTTGTGTACCTATACGCATTACTTATCACAGTCTCTTGAATCGGGCTCGCAGGTCGATGCGATTTACATGGATTTCTCAAAGGCTTTTGACAAAGTCGAACATGGCATTCTCGTGACAAAGCTTAGAACCATGGGTTTCTCTTCCAATGGGGCCCTCCTGGCTTTCGAGCTACCTGGAGGGTAGGTTGCAATCAGTTCGAGTCAATGCCAGTTTCTTAAAAGTTTTCTTATCCACATCTGGGTTACCGCAGGGTTATTAGATTTTGTTTCTTTCTCCTATTTGCGGATGACCTTAACATGTATTTTGCAGTTCACTCCATCTGGATTGCATCGATATTCAAAACGATCTCGATCGCCTGCCTGAATGGTGCATTCTGAATCGTATGCCTATTAATATAAAAAAATGCTATGTAATTACTTTCTCCAGGAATAAAGTCAATATATTCCATCACTTACAGTCTGTCAAGTTAAAGCGTGGGTGGCTTTACTCGCAGTCGGTAAGGTGTATCGACATGATTTTGGTGTCAAAATATTAAGAAGAGCTCCCTC
>NC_046659.1:91828822-91846272 GCF_010883055.1 Belonocnema kinseyi | reverse complement strand
GAGGGAGCTCTTCTTAATATTTTGACACCAAAATCATGTCGATACACCTTACCGACTGCGAGTAAAGCCACCCACGCTTTAACTTGACAGACTGTACATCTGGTCATCGCAATACCTCGTTCACAAAACTAGGCTCGAACGGGTTCAAAACCGTTTCCTTCGATTTGCTGTTAGGCAATTGCATATGCCCATGGACAGAAGAGACCACGATTACGATGGCCTTCGATTCGATCTGAATTTTTTCTAAGACTTTTTTAACACAAATGCATATCAATTCAGAAGGTCTGTGCAAAACGCGATTTACAGCCGCGACGGTTCTAGCCTTTCAAATACCTCTTACTTAGATTTAAGCGTTATTTTTAGTAAGTAAGTTTATATGTACCAAAGGATTTTACCCGTACACTGATTTAAATAAAATAAAATATTCAGTTTTCAGTACTTACCATCAGTTTATTTTTTTTTTAAGTCTCATTACAATTATTCCAGCATGTTCAGTATTTAACAACAATTAGTTTTTTAATGAGTTTGATTACACGTTCTCCTCGTAAATCCGGGATTGGGATTGTTAAATATTAGTACATCATTAGCGGCAACTCACAGAGTGAGCCAATTTATTGTACAGCAGCGCTACGAAGCTAATCACATACATTATTAATGCATTCAATCTCAGTACGCTTATAATTTCGCGGCCAGGCGTTATAGTTCCGTTCGAATGGCTACACATACGTGATTTTCAAATTTAGTAGACTTTTAACCAAATTTAAATGGGAAAATAAAATATCAAACACACGAAAATAATATTTGTAGCTCGAATTTACGTTTTATGTTGAGATTGAAATAAGCTTTATATTAGTCAGATAAAGCATTAGCACAACGACTTATGCTTATTTTCAGTACAATTCACTTTATTTCCTAGCAATGTATTTTTAAACAATTAAAGAATAGGGTTTTTCCTATTTTTTTCAAAAATTAAGCAGATTTTATTTTAAATAGTTCACTGTAGAACCTAGTACATTAAATGTAAAATATTATATTTCCTTATTGCTAATTGCAACAGTATTCCTTGTAATTTACCTAATAATATTATATATTTTACAGCCGAAAATTCAATTACTGTTTGGATAAAAATTAATATTTTTTAGTTGAAAATTAATCTGTTTTAGTTGAGGATTCGACTATTTTATTGAAAATTTGGGTTGCAAGTTGCACTACTTCCTTGAAAATTTATAGTTTTCTTTCAGGATTCATAATTTTTGTAATAAAGTTGTTTTTCTATTAGTAATTAATTTTTTTATATTAAAATTCAAGTGTTTCACTTTTATTTAGAAATTTATTCTTTTTAGTTTAAAAATGCAAGATTATCATAGCAAATTTGTGGATTTTCTTGGAAAATCGAAATTCAAATTTTAATCGCACAAAAAATAATGAAAGGTCAAAAATTCCATTTGGTGTCAAGACCATGCAGAATACAAAAAAAGATGAATCAACAAAAATTGTGATCCCAAAAAAGATCTAGAACTTCGTTAAGAAGCACTTCTTTATAGGACGCGTACTTTTTGACTTATTCGTGAAAAATAGCATAAAAATAAAAAAATAATAAACTGATGGAAACGCGACTGAAGTTACGAAAAAAACATAGAATAAAACCTGTTTACAAATGACTTTCGAAAATCGAGCGCGCAGCGCCAGTGTCACGATGTGAATGTGTAAATTGAAGCCTACAGAGCTTTGAGAAACTTAGGGCCGGTTCCACCAACCTCGGTTAAAAATTGAATTCTCGGTTAAAGTTAGTTAGGCGTTCCACCACTTTTTAACAGCCGGTTAACTCGCATTAACCATCGTTAAATCTAACCGGTCAAGATTGGTCGATTAGGGCGATTGTATCGTCCTTTAACCTAAAAAGTGCAGTGTCGTTGTGAAATATGGAGTTTTTGGAAGAAGTTCTGAGGTCGTCTGATCGTTGCAAATGCATGACAAAATAATAACGTTGAATTTAATAACGCATTAAAAGTTATTTACTGACAGTATAAAATAATCTTTGAATATTTTGAGTGATATTTTTGACATTTTCCATTTTCTAAGCGAAAGAAAATTGAAAAAACTTCTTTTAGATCAAATATCCGCAGTGTTAAAATTTTGAACAAAAATCGCGAAGTGCGTTTGTTTTGATTGTAAATCGGGATAAAAAAGTAATCGAGAGCAGGACAAAGTTAACAAAATTCAATTTTTCAAACCACCAAATGATCTAAATATTATTAAATAATGGCAAATGCTATTTTAAGGAACGATGTCAAACTGTAGTGTTGTGGAAACGGTGTTACATATAAAGTGTATAGGTATATCTTTATGTTTTTAGAGTTGTTCCCTTTTAAAAAATATTATTTTATGGTTAAGATTAACTGTGAATATTGGGCATTATATGATAAAAAATGATATTTTAATATATTTTCGAGTTTAAAAAAATGAACTGAAATTAAAAATTGTAAATAAATTTCATTAATGTTAATGAATTCATTTCAAAAATTTTTTTTCGTCATAACTATTTCCATGAAATTTAGCCTAAGATTTAAGAGGGAAAGGGAATTTAAATTATACTTGCTTTTAAATTGAACATGAACTAAAGTTATTTCAAGCTAAAAAATAAACGTTGTTAAAAATGATTTATAAAATCAAGGAAAATATTATATTGTTAATTATAACTGGTTTTTTTTAAAGAACTTATGGTGAACTTTTAAAAGAAATATTTTACAATTTTCATTATTTATTGAACAGTAGTTTTTACAGTTTAATGTTTTTCTCTCTCACTTTAGGTAAAAGTTGCAATTATTATTCAATCAAATGATATTGGGCTTATTTTGTTTCTGAAAAGATTCTTCGGAAATCTCATCGATACCTTTTTAGATAAAACATTTCATTTAGGGATTATAAAATCTTTATTTTTGTAAACAATAGGTTTTTATAAATAGTTTTTAAAAAATGAAAACTGCCAATGAGATTTTCAGAAAATCTTTTAAGGAATAAAATAAGCGATACAGCATTATAATTAAATAAGAATTGCAACTTTTACCTAAAAAAAAAGAAAACATTAAACTCTAAATTGTTATTGTCAAATAAAGAAAACCCGAAATATTTTTATCAAAAGTTCACCTCGAGTTCTTTTCCAAAATTAGTTATAATTAACATTAGCATATTTTCCTCCATTTTATAAATGATTTTAACAAGGTTCGTTTTTTGAACTTGAAATAACATATGCTATTATTAAATAAGGAAGCACATTGTGTTCATTAAAACACATAATTTGTTTTTCAAAATATTTGAAAATCCAAAATGAATTTAAATTAATAAATAAAATGAATATTATGTTATATGTATTATATAATATAATAAAAAATGTTATAAAATTTAGACTATTTTCTTTTCGGATATTTAAAAATTACACAAATAATTATATATTTAATTTGATTGCGCAAGAATAATGATTCTTTATGTTTAGTAGAAATGCATTGAGATTGTCGTTTAAAAGCAGTGAATTTTACGATTTCCGTTAATTATTTTTTATTCAGGAAGGTAATAAAAAATCTTAAAGATTATTATCTTTTACCCAGAACTATTAGAAAATTATTTTCATTTGAAAAACTTTTTTTAACACTTTCGCCGTGCAATATTTGAATACTAGGCCAACTGCATAGCTGGCACCGCCACACGGCCACCGTCAACTCTCATGACAAATATTTTCCACAGCCCTCCAGAAAAGTGGCATGGGATTGCAAACGAGATTTCGTTTAAGAAAAGCTTGTGTAAATGATCTGCTGAATCAAATCGAAGGAGCATTAGGAAGAAAATTAGGCGATCTCACTTTATTTTCTTCCATCTTATCACAGATAACACGAATAAAACAGAATTATAACACGAACAACGAACACATACAAATTCACTTTTTTTAGGTTAGCGTGGTCACGAACGTGGACTGAACCTTGTTTGAATTTGGCGCGCATGGCTATATTGCTTTGCTTTTCACTCGACCGGCAAGTAGCCAATCACGCGAATGGTTAAAAGTAAAATAGGAGTTATTTCGAAACGACTATCTGGTTAGATAACCGGGACCTCCAAAAATGTGGTGGAACGCGCGACAGGATAATCGACACTTAACTATGGCATTACATTTAACCCGCTTTCAGTTAACCAATGATTTAACTGAGGTTAGTGGAACCGGCCCATAATCTTTAAATAGACTTAATTAAGTAGAAAATTCAGAATATGAAGACGCATACAAATACTGCGATCTAAAAGATATGTTTTTGATCAAGCTTTATTCAAGCATTCCAAATGTAAAAGTAAATATCCGAGCGCGAAGCGTGAGGTAACCCATTATCGAGCACGAAGCGCGAGATTCATCAAACGCGCGCCCTAGGCGCGCTCAAACTTGCGGGCGAAGGGAACCGCGCTCCCGACGCTCGACGAGAATGTTCCCGCAAAGCGGGTCGATTTTTTAAATTAAAAATGCCACTTTTTCGTTGAAAACTCGATTCTTTTCTTGCCAATTTAACAATTTGGTTGTAATCTGATCTATTTTTTTTAATTCATAAGAAACAGTAACATTTTCTCCCTTCCCCTCTTCCATTATCGTACGTTATTCTTTGAGTTTCAAAATATATTTGTGATATCTGGTATCAAAGTCCTTATCTCTGTTCACGTGATCGATTCATTAACTGTACGAAGGTGGAACGTTCAAATTTGCCTTTGGATTGTACATAGCTTGCGAAATTAACGTCCTTTGGTCAGAAATTACTATTGTGTGCGCACATATGTACGAAATTCTATATGTGTGCATGATCAGCATTATACGTGGGATATTGAAAATCAATGCTTATTCGCACACTCTGGAATAATCAAACTGTCCTATTCGAAATACGATAATTTCTTTGTTTTGAACGACAGTCAATATTGAACTTCCAGGAATTCACGTAATACGGTAATTACTATCAGAAATGGAAGTTTTGAAGACCGACCATATGTAACTTCTATGGAATATTAATTTGCTGAGTGCTGCATTTTCGAATAAACCCACCAACTTTCGTTGAGCGTGGTTTTTGCAAGATGAGAAAGAGACTTTTCAAATATAAAAAGTTCACTAAAAGATGAAATTGTTTTATATTTTCCATTTAATTTTCAAAGAATTAAAAAGAGTTTAAATATAATATAACTTCTCTAATAAGTTAAAAAAAACAGGAGAAGGATGAAAAAGGTCAGGTTGAAAGTTTAGAGAGCGCATGTCAAAGTTCAGAGTTCAGAAGTCTAAGATAATAAGGTGTATGCCTTTTTTTACTTTTTCACATCAAAATGGAAAAAAAATTATAAAAAATATTATTATTTAAAAGACTGAGATATATTATACATTATAATCTTCAAATTCATTTATTTTCAGTCGCCACTTGCATGGAAATGCTTTTGAATTGATTTTCAAGATATTACTCATGGAATTTAAATATAAATTATAAATTTTAAAAACGTGATCCACAATTTCAAATTATTAATTTTTAACGTTTTTAGAATGGTTCAAATTTGAAGTTTTACAATATTTGAAATTCTTCAATTTTGACCGGTAAAAATGACAGTGAATGTTTTTTTGTACATAAATCTCATTTTTTAATAATAAAATCTATCCAGGCAATTTTTAAGTCTTTTGATACTACCTGATATGATATCTCTTATTAATTTATATAATCTTAAATATTTTCTATAATTTCGATGTATAGAATTATAATTTTGAATGCGCAATTCTGAAATTAATTAACAAAAATTAAAGATCCTTTAAATCTTCGAAATTCTACTAAAATTCAATAAATCTTATGAAATTTCTTTTTTTGATGCCTCTCGAAATATTATAAAAACACTTAAAATCTTTCGTTTCCGCTAAAATACAATAAAAACCCTTCAAACACTCGTGCAATTTCATGAAACCTGATATTTCCTAGTGCTGGAAATTTTATTAAAAGATCTTAAGAGCTTTTGAAATATTATAAAATCATTGAAATTTTCAGAAATCTGACTAAGTCCGTTAAAAATGTTTTGAAAATCGATTAAATTCTTTTAAAATATACTAAAATCCGAGCTAAAATCAAAAGGTTCCTACTCAATACTTCCAAGTCTTCCGAAATTCATTAAAACTTCATAAAAATGTTCTTAATTCTTTAAATACATTAATGACTTTCGCAATTTCCTTAAATTTTTATATCTATTGAAATTTCCTTAAAAATATACTTTTGAGATTCTAGGAAATTGATTATTTTCAAATTTTTAAATGGAGTGAAGATGGAGTAGGATCTTTTTTTCAAGAAATAATAGGAAATTGATTAAAATGCCGTATATTTAAAGCCTTTAGAATCCCTTAGAATTGCTAAAAGTCTTGAGAATTTTATCAAATTCTTTACGTATTTACTGAACTAATCTCATGTTTCAAAATGAGCATTTTTAAAAACGAATGGTAAAATCTAATAAAATATATTGCCCTTACCTTATTTTTCAGATTTATTTATTCCTTGAAAGATTCTCCACAAATCTCATTTGTACGTTTTTATTCAAAAAATTTAATTTAGAAATTATGCAACTGTCAATATCATAAATAATTTTTGTTTTAGTAAAAACGTACAAAAGAGATTTGTGGAGAATCTTTCAAGGGATTAGCTTAGCTTTACAAAATTAGGATTAAAGCAATATTTTAACTTTCACCTGAACAGAAAGCAAAGACATAAAACCGTTCATTATTATTGTTAAATATACAATTTCAATGTGAAATATTATTATCTATAGATTGCCTTCAGTTTCCTTCTGAAATTACACTGAAACCCCGTTTAAGTTTACGCCCGGATATGTTCATTCTCGTTTAAGTTCACGCGTTGCTTCTCGTTTAGGTTTACTTTCAACTCCCCAACAATTTCTTAGTGCTCCGCCCATTCAATCTTCCCATATAAATGTCAACCAATCGCATCAGCATATGGAGGGGTTCCTCTCGCGGTGCGAACGATGGTGGGAGGAGTAAACTTAAACGGGGGTTCAGTGTAGTTACAATTAACAATGGAAATATTTTCCTCGATTTTCTAAAATAACTTGGGATCTTTTTTAATATCTTAAGAAAAAATGCATTGGAAACCATTAAAAAATTTATTAGAATAACATTTAATCTAAAGATAATCCTTAAAATTATATGATATATTTAAAGTCCTACGAAATCCTTGAAAATACTAAGAAATTGAATAAAATACATCATTGAAAACCTTTGGAATAGCTCAGAATCACTATAATGCTCGAAAATTCCTTGAAAATCCTTAGAAATATTTTTTATCTTAGAAATCATAAATATCCTTTCAAATCTTACGGAATTCAAGGAAATCTTTTCAAACCGAATATTTGCCACAATATTTGAAACTATCTTAAACGATTTTAAATCTCGCAAATCTCTCAATACTTGCGCATACATTAGAAATCTTTTAAAATAATATTAAATCATGGAAATACACTGAAATTCCTTATCATTTTTTTATTGTCCTATACAACCTTGCCAATTCTACGAATCGTTTCTAATCTTCCAAAATTCAAGGAAATTCCTTAAAATAAGGAATTTTTTGCAATCTAATAAATGTATTTTTAATCTAAAAAGCTTTCCAAATTTTTAAAATAAGAATGAATTTATTAATTTCTTTTTGTATATTCCCTTGGACTGCAAGAAAATTTTTCACATCTTTCAAAATTGCTAAAAAACGTTTAAGAGCTTTGAACTTTTCTTAAAGTAATCAAAATCCTTGTATATTCTATGAATTCGCTTCGAATCTGCTAAAATTCTGATAAATTCCAGGAATTTTTCAAATCTTTCAAATTTGTTAATCCCTTTCATAGAAATTGTGTAGAACGGCTGTTAGGGCCGGCCGGTCTGCAAGACTTTCATTCGGTCCGTTGTGGAATTCCAGTCCGCTTCTTAACGTTAATTTTGACGACTAATTATAATAATATGTCCATTTCTTTATAATTTCTTTACATTTATAAAATTCTTTGATAAATTGCTGAATTAAAAATGATTGAATTGCTTCCTTAGGGGCCGTTCACAAAATACGTAATGCGTTTAGGGGGAGGGGGGAATCTGCTAAAGTATCATTCTCCATGTTAATACCGATAGAAAAAGTATCATGCAAGGGGGCGGGTGGTCAGAAGTTCCTGAAAAATGTATCGCGTATTTTGTGAACGGTCCCTTATAAAGGGAGGTTTGTAATTTCTCAAATTTTAAAATCTACTTTTTTGACATACAGTGAAACTCTTTTATAGCGCCGATTTTAGGACTGACGGTGAGTAAGAACTAACTTATTCTAGCCTGCTCTGCTATGGTTTGCTCATGCCTGAGTGCTCGCCTGAGTGACAATCGCAGATTCCGCAGACGTCGCGCAGCTCCTTGTACACCTACTTGCGGTGCGACGTCAATTTTCGGAAGGGCTAAATAAGGGAGGGCTATTGAACAGTTTCACTGTATTTTGATATAATTCGACTTAAAAAAAATGTACCTTGTTTATATGCGAAAAACATCTTTGATATACAAAATAAAGCAATACAATATCTAACGTACTTGTTCGCATCTTCGAGGCGCAACGATCGACCTATTTTTGAACCTTTTACGACTCACTAGTACCGATTAATGAAGTTTCAAAAAATGTTTTATTCTATTTACATGAAAAAAACATTGTTGAGATCATGGAGAACAGATATAAGGAGACCAATCTGTAATGCATGGACTTCACCAAAAACGGTCACTTTTCTGTTGCCAAAAGTACGCACATAAACATGTGCAAAATCACACTTACGTATAGTTCAAAACTTCCCGAGGGTGGCGTGCCAACCGGATTTTAAAAAAATATGGCTGCCTCCATTGTTTTGTTTTGACAGGTCGCTTAAACAAATAAATACGTGATAACCAGACAGGATTTTGTGAAATGTTTGTGGAATAAAAAATTATTCGCCATTGAAGAGGTAGGTAGTATATTTATGAAAATATTAAATTACTTTTACCAACACTATACGTGCGACAGGTATTCGACGCGTTCGCGATGTAAACATAACAACTTACACTAAAGATAAAGTATCTCTGCTTGCACCACTCTGAAAGTCTTGTATACGTCGGCGGCCATAGTTTTTTTAAGTGCGATTGGCACGCCACGCTCGGAAAGTTTTGAACTATAGATAAGTGTGATTTTGAATATGTGTGTGTGCGTACTTCTAGCAACAGAAAAGTGCTCATTCTCCCTGGGTGAAATTCAAAATACGTATTATACAGAAATACGATATCTAGTTTATTTGTTGCCATCTTCAAAACGTATCGATTGACCTATTGTTAAACTTCTTAAGACCCACCAGTACTGATATGTAAACTTTCGAAAAATTGGTTTATTCCGTTCAAATGAAAAAAACTTTACTCCTATTAGAAATACTACATAGTGTGTCTGACATGTTTGTTCGCGTCTTCAAGACTCGTTGAATGACATTGAAGAACCTTTTTTGACTTCTTATCATCTACCAATGCTGATATATATCGGTTACCCAATTGGAAAACCTTTCGCAACCTACCGTAACCTCCTAATATCGTTTTCAAATTTATTTAAATAATTATTTATTTTGTTTTTGAGAGGATTTTTTTTAATTTGGGAATATAAGAGTATTGTATTTTGTGTAATTGATCGCTTCTTCGTTGCGCGTCGATTGACCTATTCACAAACTTTCGATGACCATTCTTGGTTAGTAAATAAAGTCTCATAAATTTAAAAGGGAAGGTTACATTGTTTATACGAAGACACTTTTTTTAATCTCGAATAAAAAACAGGCGTAAGTTGAAAAGTTGTTGATTTTGGCAGAAGATATCGATTGACTTTTCGATGGGTTCTCTGAATTTCTGCGAATAAGATTTTCGGTAAGGCGGATACATAAGCTTTATAAATCTTAAATTTATCCATTTTTTTAGTTTCGTTAGAGATAAAGCCTTCTCCTCAAGGAAGAAAATTTATTTGATACCTATGAGGAAGCAAAATGCTCATAAAATGAGCACAAATTAATATATCCACAGTGAACCAATATTCCGACATTGAATTCATCCATAATAATTCACAGCGGTATTTTAATTTTAAATAATTTAAATTTAGAGAAATTTTAATACTTCAAAGATTTTTTGTTTAGTTATTTAATATTAACATTCAAAATTTTTCAGGCTTGAAAGTAGAGAAAGTAGACCAGAAACTTGTTTTTGGTTTAAGGCACTACTCTGAAATATTTATATATGTGAAACGTTATACAGAGTAATTGGTTAAAATAATTGGTAATAGCTTTATTTGTGTATAAAATTTTTTTAACCTCCCTTCCTCTCAACCTTCCAGGTCACTTTTCTGAATCTGCGTCTGCATTTCACAAATTGATATATCAGATAGTGCATTTGGAAAAGTAATTTATATTAAATAATTACTTATGATAAAAGGAAATTTACAATCGAATTCTTAATAATGTTAAACGCCAGAAAATGGATATGACATAATTTTCGGACACTGGTAGTGCACCAGGAAACTCCTCGAGGCAACTCGACTTGCTAATTGATTTAGCGCAGTCAAACGGTCCTAATCTGAAATTGCATTACTTTCCGCCAAGTTTTGGTTTATGATTCAAAGGTCTGTGCAGGTTTCTGTAGTGCTGCTAACTAATTTAACTTTGTTTAAAAGTCCCATTCGGAGTGTCGACTTTTGCTAATGCATTATACTATTTCGACGATCGGATTATTGACAAAAAGAAGAGGGAAACTTTGTTTTCTGAAAGTCCAAATCAATGGGGCTTAAGAACTTCAAAATTATTTAATCTACTTTATAATTAATTTCAAATAATTTATAATTAGCAAAGGAAATCAACTTTTGCGTCTTTTATACTTAGTTGAAAAATTACAATTGATTAATTTTCAAGTTTTTAAAATAAACTTAATGATTTTGAGAAGTCATTTCAGAAGTTAATGTTGAAAATAGATATGTTTATTTAATAATACTATTAATAGTATTGAGAAGTAAAGTCAACTTATTTGAAAAGGGCTCCGAATATATCGATATAGTTCCGTCGCCCGAATGATGCATCAGGATGTTACGTATTGCATATTCCTGTTGACCTAGTTATTACTTGAATATATCCTCAGATGTGGAATTTAGACTTAATAGAATTATTTAAAATATTGACGCTCTTTTCATAGATTTATAAAACAAAAAATTAAAATAGTATAACAATTAGATTTATAATAATAGTTCTTAACAATTTTTTGAATATGGAAGACATTAAGTATGGAATTTTAAATTTTTAATATTTTCGAATCTTGAATAATTAAGTTTTTAATTTATAGTTTTAAACTGGTTTCGGTTTTTAAGCATGAATTTGGAAAATGCTATCTTCATAATTTTTCATTATTCAAGTTAGAAAGTTACAAATTCTAAGCATAAGTAATTTTTGATTTTGCTCTCTCAAACCCTGCTATATTAAAACAGTACACTTTTTCAAAATATATTTTAAATACTCAAGTTTTGGTTGCACTAAGTTTTAAATTGTTTAATTTTGAAAATAAATGAAAATTGTCTTTATTTTTAAGCTTTGAAACTTTGAATTTTAAATTGAACAATATTAAAAACGTCTATTAATGTTTTTTTATTTTTAAATGCTTGGTTTTAAATCGAACTTTGAATTCATTTATTTCTTCAATCATTTATTATAAAATTAGTAAATCAAAGCATGTTCTTATACTTTATAATTTTTGAACTACAATTTGGTAATTAGAATGGCTTTTAATTTGATATTCGGATGTATAATTTTGGGATATTTAACATTATATTAAAGAATTTTTAATATTTAAATCTAAAAATTTCAGTTTTGAACGCTTTTAATACAAAATTGTTTCATTTCGAAGAATTTTAATATCCAATATTACGCTAAAAGATTTACAAATTAAATATATTTCTGCAATATTTCAATATCTGAATTTGAAAATATTATTCAGTTTATAATAATTATACGAATTTTAACGTTTCTATTGAAAATTGTTCAATTTTTAACACATAAAATTATAAATTATACAATTACAATTTTTTTCTAAATACTCTTTAATTCTTAAGATGTTGAAATTAAAATTATTCGGTTTAGAATGCGACTTACGATTTGAAGCTTATTGTATTTAAACTTTTTAAATTTGAAATCTTCTAATTTTCCATTTTTAATTCTTTAAAATTTAGAATACTGACACCCAAATTGTACTAAATTGTATTTTCGTAACTTTTTAAGAAAAATCCACAGATTCTGTCAATGTCCGAAGCGGCACTCTCTCGGGTGTGTTCCCCACCACCGTCAGCCCGAAAACCGGCACAGTCTCCTAAATCTCCCTGTATTTGAATTTGATATGTAGTTTCAGTGATATTGAAAAACTTGCCTATTTTAAATTGTAAGATTTTTAAATTGATTTAAAAATGATTTAACTTCTTAACAAATATATTGAAATATTATTTATTATTATTATTTATTTACATTTTTATTGCAAAAATGTGGTTCATTAACCATTTCCACTAAGCTCGAACTGTTGACAGAATTTCGTAAATGTTTCAAAATTAAAAAGAAAAACAAAAAATAGATTCTCATAGCTTCTCATTTTATTATCTATCTTATTCTTTTTTTTTTGTTGCATTTTTATACTTATTCAGAATGATCATTCATAACTACTTACGTGACGAATTTATAAAACCGAGTAAAATAAAAAATAATTAATCTTTCAGAATATAAAGAACGAAGAATTTGAATTAATAGTGATTAATGAGGTGTGGACAGCACGACCGATTGGGTGTACACCTACTTCTGACTTCAAAACACTTCAGGATATTTTAAAGACTTCAGAAGATTTCAAGAAACTTTAGGAGAATTGAAGTAACTTCAAGTGACTTCATGTGAATGCACGTGACATCGTGTGAATTCCAATGACTTCAGATATTTTAGGAAATCACAAGAGCATTCAAGTGATTTCAAATGAATTCAAGTGACTTAAAGTGATTTCAAGTGGCATAGGTAGGTTGGACATGCAGTTATGAAGCTAGCAGATATTCAAGGAATCTTGTTATGCAGTTAGAAAGACAGCTGACATTTAGGGTGCTTGGGCGGGTAGTTAGGGAGGTAGTGGGTGTTTGGGAAGAATGGAAAGCAGTTAAGGAGGTAGAGGTTATTGGAAAGGTTCGTTAGACGGTTAGGAATGTAGCAGACATTTTGGGAAGTTGGGCATGTAATGAAATTATAGAGGTCGAACAGGCATTTAGAGAAGATTTCGATTCCTGAAACAGCTGCAAGAGCGAGATCTTTTTAAAATATAAAGAGATAGATTCTTCTCTTGTTTGTAATTTAAACAGATTCATGTGGAGAGTAATTTACCTATTTGCTGGTCTTTGCTCTGTAAAACCAAATAGGGAGAGTACTCAATAATTAGCCACTTTCCGTGTTGTTAAAGTGGAAGCTCCCACTGCGTCATTTAATTTCAATTTTGTAGTGGTTGCGCTTACACCCTTCAAAAAGTTGCTTTGGTCACTAAGCGGCAAAATTTGGGTGGATCTTCATTTACGCTTTGCAGCCGGTGCGACGAATCGCGTGAAAGCCAGCGACGCAGACGTCAGAGTAAATGCAATTACCTCTACCATCACAGAAAACTAAGTTAAACTTGTGACCGGGTTTGGCCCAAACTGTTTGCATTATGTATCCGTGGCCCTGGCCCTTATACAGGCACGTTACTAAAGTTACATGAGTCCTCCCTCCCTCTCCTTCCTTATGCTCGCATATATCTGTGAGAGCGCCAAGTCAGACACTGGCGGCGCAGAATTCGATCGAGATGTACCAAGGAAGTTTGAAACTTTACCTAACCACCACAAACCGCTATCAACTTTAGTCACCAGCCGCCTAGTTGGCGGACAAGATTTACCACTTTAGCTAGTCGTTCCACAACGGGAATCAAAAGAAGGAAATAAAAGTACTCCAGACGAAGTGAGCATTCTGGAATCGATAAGGAAGGGAAGCTTCGTTGACGAAGAGAGCTCGATCGAGAAAAAAGATAGTAGAAGGTGGAATCCGATGGAGAGGATTCATAGAGAAGTTGAGAAGAGTCGGAATTTCACTCGAGAAGAAGTGGCAAACTGTGGTCCCATGCGACTTTTATTGTCCACCCCATTGTTTGACCCGACCGCCCCAAGCGGATTTTGGATATTCCTCGCTAAAGCTTTACCACTTGACATAGCAAGAAAGAGCTCGTGTAACCTGGAAACCAAAAACAATTCAGAAATATATCCAGCAGAGGAAAAGTCTTTTTTTTTTAATTCAGATACTTTAAGATCAGCCCCAGAAGAGGTCGAGAAGCGCCGTTAAAAAAATAGGTCAGAGATCAAAGTTGAAAGGGTAGAGTTCAAGTGTCAGACGTTAAGAGTCAAATGTAAAGGTCATACACGAAAAGTAAAAAATTAAATGTGAAGCGTTCAATTCAAAATGGTTAGAAGAGTCAGAGAGATCAAAGTTTATAAACCAGAAGTAAATAGTCAGGCTTGAATGTCACACATGAAGAGTCAAATATTAAAAGTTAAGTGTCAAATTCCATGTGGTAAAAAGAATCAGGAAGATCAAAGTTTAAAGATCTGAAGTCAAGACTTAGCTATCAAGGGTCAAGTTTGTAGGACATACAAAGAAATCCAAAGATAAAATGTTAAATCCATATGGTTACAAGGGTCAGTGGATCAAAGTTTAAAGATCTGAGGTCAAAATTTTAAGTCATTACTAGAAAAGTCAAAAATCAAAGGTTAAGTATTCTATTTTATATGGTTAAAAGAGTAAAGGGAGCAAATTTGAAGATCAGAGGTCCAGAGTAGGGCATTAAATGTAAAATGTGTAGGTGACACATGAAAATTCAAATATCAAACGGTTAGGTTCGAATTACATACGGTTAAAGGGTCAGAGGGATACAAGTTTCAATATCAATGGTCTATATTCAGGGGTCAAGAGTCAAGTGTGAAAGGCATTCATAAAAGTAAGAAATGTAATGTTAAAAGGATCAGAGGGCTCTAATTTCAAAGAGAAAGAGTCAGACTTCAAGGGTCAAATGTGAATATCAAACATGAAAACTCATCGAAGGTTAAGGATTAAATTTCGTATAGTTAAAATGATCAGAGTGTTCAAATCTGAAAGATCAAAGCTCAAGAGTAAGACTTCATGGGTTAAATGTAACGTGCATACATGAAAACTCAAAGATCACACCTAGAGATCCTCAAGGGAGAGTTGAGACCATCGACATACAGAAATGGACTGGTAACGCTTTGGGGAGACTAAAATGGGCTCTAGAGAGAGAGAAAATATATGAGATGTCAACCTGCCTTTATCTATTTCAGGAATCTGTCAAGTGAATTAGTGGCCTCGGATATTGCCTAAATATTCTGTACGGTTAATTAAAAAAAAGATAAACAATACATTAGAAATTTATAGTTATAATAAATTGAATTTTAAAGAACATTCATGTAAAATAACCTGTTTCAGATAGATTATTTTAGAAACTAGGTAACCTTAAATTCTTCTTGAAATTGGATTGAAAATGATACAATAATAATCGTTTTGTGAGTTCAAAAATAATGTAAAAACTGTCACAAATTTGAACAATATTTCTATAACATAAAAAATAGCCATTTGTATTGCATAGGTACAACACTTCATATTTTGAGGTTTTGTTTTTGTTGTAACATTTTTTATTTTACTATATTCAATAATTTTACTTACGTATGAAAACATATCCCCATATAAACGTCTTCACAACGCCCAAAATCTACACAGACTGCCACCAGTTTTTATATTTATTTGCAATAAATTATAAATAAATCAAATCTGAAAAGTGCGATAAACGTCACATTATTGGGTCCATTTCTATATGTTTATGGTTGAGACACGGGTTACTCGAATCTAATTGGCGCCGCTTTACCGGAACTAGTTAAACTTTTATGAGTTTTGATTAGCACGAGTTAGCGCTATCTTCAAATCACAATTTTATTTTTGAGAGGATGTAATACAGAAAAGAGACAGCATTTAAACTAGAACATTATGAATTATTGAGAAGGTTAGTTATTAAGGTTAGGGGAAAATAATATTCACTTTAGTTTTATCTGTGAGTCGAATTTTAGAAGAACTAAACACTAAAATGTCAAAGTACCAATATTCCGAAACTAATAGTCATTAGACAAATGGTGGTTAAAATATACATAGTGGAATATTATGGCTGGTTATTTTGGATTTCCATTCAGCATTTTGAGATTGTAAGGTTCTCACGACGTTTGCTACTGAACTTGTTTCTGGTTGACCACGATGACGTTAGCCAGAACAGTGGCCGTAACAACCGTAATGCAGCGTAATCCATATTGCATGTGTTTCGCGGATAGTTGCCTGCGAGGTACACAACGATGACGTACTGCCCAACCAGATTCAGCATTTTCGGAGAGTGAAGCTACATCTACTAGAGATGAGTAAATCGTCCAACTAAATTCCCATACTCTCTCTATTTCCACCTAGCTATACTGTTTTGATGTGAATTTTCACTCAGACATATCCATAAATTAGTTCCAGTAAGCCAGTGATGGTATTTGTATTTAATTATTATATAAACAAGAATGTAAAATATTAGGGAAGCATTCAGGAGTAACAATCAATATACGAAGAATAGACCCGAAAATCCCGATTCTCTTGTGTAACATGATCACAGAAAGAACGAAAGATAAAAAGTCTTGCGGTAAGTTCGACATCCAAATAATAAATATCTATAATCGTTCATTCAAAGTGCAATTATGCGGGAAAAAAATATTTCTAAATTAATTTATTTATATGTATCGTATTTTTACGGTTGATAAAATTAAAATTATTTTTCCATTCCATTATTTTTCCATTTTAAATTTATTATCCAGTGTAGGCCGGTTTCCCCTAGCCAGCTTTTTTTCACAAAATTCCATACTTAGTTAATAATTAAAAGTTGTAAGCGTAATTATAAATTATTGAGCGTGCAGTTTAGCTACAGTTTAAATAAGAATTTTTTTTTAATGACCGATTTTTATTTTTAAGCTGTTCAGAAACTTAAATTTTAAATCAAGTATGCAATACAAAAATTAATGCTGAAAACCATAACTTTAAAAGTAATGGTTTTGAATCTTCATATTTTCCATAAAAAGCATTTAATAATTTAAAATGTAATAAACCTAAAGTTGAAAAACCAAACCTTAATTGTACTTGTTTTACCAAATTTAACATTCTGCAACTTTGAACATCGCAGGTCTTAGCAATGAGGAAATATGTAGACGTAGAAATGATTATAGACGCGAAAACAGGATACTTAAACGATTAGTTAAAGAAAGTAA
>NC_046659.1:91821387-91828722 GCF_010883055.1 Belonocnema kinseyi | reverse complement strand
TCAGTAGAGTGAACGACGCCTGAAACAAAGACCTTGGCTATTAGTGGACCCAAGTGGGGAACCTTACATAACGGCTTCGTGAGGTTCTTCGCTTGGGGTGATCGCTAGAGAGATTGATCAGCAACCTGGGTTGGAGCAGTGTTGCGGAACGAACGTGTTATTTACTTAAATAGCACGAGAATTCTGGATCAGTCTGAAAAATCTCTATCCCTTCCACACACTACTCCTTTCCTCTGCCGAGTGAGTCACGCCTACCCCGAAAGGGAAATGACTTAATGGTGTAATAATAATAATAATAATAATAACATTCAAAACCCAAATAGAACTATTTAAAACCCAAACGAAGCCATCCAAAACTGAAGCCATGCTGAAATGAAGCTTTTGAATGTTAATTGAATTAAAATTTAAGTATAACTTCTAAGTCAAATTATTTCAAAGATATTAAGAAAATACGATTTTTTGTCATAATATAAGGGATTAAAAATAAAGAAATGTAAACTATAAAAGATTGGAAAATTTCCCAATGTTACACTTAAAAATTTGAAAATATCTTAACTGAATTGTTCAAAATTTTGTTATTTAATTGAAGAATTTCAATTTTAAAACCAGAAAAATGTAGTGTGGGTGAAAATATGACAATAAAAAAATAATAACAAATATCGGATCGGAAAACTCATTCAAAAAAACATCATGCCAAAATAGTAGCTAACAGTGGAAATAGTAAGGTAAAATGCATATTACGCACTTTTTCTAAAAGCCACATTTAATAAATTTGTTATGAAAGATGATATTAAGCCCAGGATACAATAACTCGATAGTAGATACACATGACTTTACGCTGAGAAAAAATAAAGTTATTGTAAAAAAGTAATTTTGTTTAGCAGTTTTTGTTCGTTTTACAAAAATTGGGTTGTGTTTACCATAAATTAGGTTTTAATTATTAAAAAACTGACTGGTAGGACATAACAATCTATCGGTCTTAAATAAAATTCGTCGTTAAGCACCGTTTGTTACTTGTACCAAAGAACTTGGTTGCTCGTACGAAACACGTAACCACGCCTGCGCAGACGTTCACAGCCCCGATTTTCATTATGACTGATGACAGCTGATATACCAGAGAGAGCAACCTCTTGTGTATTTGAAAAGATTCTTTGATTTAATAAAATTAATTCCATTTTAAGAAAAGTATTTCGATTAATCTGAAATTCGTCTATAATCATGGATTCTCCTGATGAAATTTAATCGTAATTAATTATTGTCTTCGCAAATTGAATAAATTTTATTTAATCTATTCATTTTTTAAACAAAATGTATTTATTCAATGAAAAAAATGTTTAGTTTTGCTTACAAAAGAATTTGATTGAGCGTGCACAAATTTTTGGTTGAATCAACCAAAGAATTGTAACCAAAACTAAAT
Organism: Belonocnema kinseyi; assembly: GCF_010883055.1. Classification (NCBI taxonomy): domain Eukaryota; kingdom Metazoa; phylum Arthropoda; class Insecta; order Hymenoptera; family Cynipidae; genus Belonocnema; species Belonocnema kinseyi. Next base: position 91,827,305 of record NC_046659.1, on the reverse strand, counting down.
GGTTTTGTTCAAAAGAAAATTGGTAATACATTATAGAAGCACATTATTAATCTGAGCTTAAATAATAATATGCTTGAATCATAATTCCTACAACAAAAGAAAAAGAATCCTTAAAGCTACGTATATACTTTTTGCACTTCATTCATCACAATGCACCTCCTCATTTCCTCGGTAGAAGTCTGCGGTATTTAAGTGACTCGCCAACTCGTTCAGCTTTTGTCTTTATTCCCCGCCTTTGACTCTAAAGTAAATAGACTCACAGAATAAATTTGCTTCAATAAATCTGGGGTCATGAACTTCCGCAAAAAAGAATTGGGATCTTAAAAGAAAACTCGCGAAACTTGCGAATATTTTTTTGGCTTAATTTAAGTGACACTTTGCCTTAAAACTTTAGAGAACAAACTCTTTCGTGAGTTCATAATTTTTAATTAGAAACCCTGCTTTCACGGATGGGCAAATCTAAAGGAAAACTCTTGCGGAAAGTTTAAGGAAAAAGTACAACTTTTGATTCACTTTTTTTTACATTTGAAAATGTCGGACAGAGTTGAAAAAGAATCACGCTGATAATTCATTAGCTGAAGAGGCTTACATATGAAACACATACCGGAAGATGATATTCGGACATTTGAAATGGACTTCCACATGGAAAATATTGCATAGACCAGGACAGATGGTTATGGAAAATTAGGTCAGTATTGATAAACCTGAGTGCAGCACTGTCGCAAATTCGTCACATATGCGCAAAGGACACACTCACACAGGTATGCAATGCTTTGATTTGACCTCCTTGAACCTAACCTCCCACATATTCATTATTATACACGAATTTATCGCATACCTACATGTGCAGATAGGATTGTTGCATATAGATCTGAAGCGTTCCAACGGATTCACCATAATCAATTTCCGCGTCTATACAAGCCCCTTTCGGCTGAATGCTTATTTGAACTGTAAGCTCTATTTTCAAAGGATAACAAAGGAGGTACTTCCAATTTCACGTGTGAATGCAACTGACATTAACGCCCTTCAATTATAGCATTAATATTTCATTTTGTGGAAGGAAATATGATTAAAGTAAACTTAAATACACACAAAAAAGCCCATCTTCAAAAGTACGCCGATTCCGTGTTAATTTGAATTAAGGCTCCTGATGCAAAAAGGAGATACAGAATTATTTTGGTAGAGTAGGGAGGCCTCTAAGCACTTGAAAATAAAGTCTCGAATTTTAATTGTTAAGATATATATTCACAATGAAAATTTAATCCCGCATCTTTTTCTCCTCATAAAAAAGTTTAACCTTTTTTATTTTTCGAATTATTTACGTGAAATTTTTTTTCTGTGATTAAAATATTTTGAATTTTTTCCCTTAAACTCGCAAGGAAATGGGAAGTTTTTGATATCTTGTAATAAAACTGATCAGAAATATGCATTATCATGTTCTACGACGGATGAGGTTAACGAAAGTTCAAAATTTTTATTAAAAAAATTGTTCATAATTTTTTCCGAGACGGTGCATAATTTATGCACAAACAACTTCCAGCGAATCGGGAGTCGAGCGAATTTGAGCAAGCGAAAACTGTCAGTAAGAAAGTTGTTCAGGAAGATTCAAGAAAGTTTTCTGGAAAGTTTTAGATCAATTGGAATAGTATTCAACAAACTGTTCTTGTTTTAATTTTCTGGCGCATTTGGATTTTTTCCCGAATAGACTACGGCTTGGCCGGTAATCCACTGCCCCAGCGTTAGATACAAGTGTACCTCACCACATTAAGAAATAATAAAACAGATTTTTCAAAGAAATAATGTTTTCCAATTTATAAAATTCAAATTTTCTTCTTTCTGCAAACGATTTTCGTTTCACCAAAATGGCTCTATTGTAAAAAACAAGAATTTAGTTTGTTCCCATAAAATATAAATTTAAAACATACTATTTATACTGCTACAAATTTTGGTATTTCGAAGCGCTTTTTTAAAAGAATTTCTAACAATACTTTATAAAATCGCACTGTTTTATTTTATTTTCTCAATTTTTTAAAAGGCGCTTTCAAAAATAGTTGGACCAAAAATAGAATATTTATCAAATAATTATTTTCCTCCATGATTCACATTTTTCTATACACAATAATAATGTACCTATTTAATAATATCATCATTATCATTACTGTGATACTTAGAAATATATTTGTATTCTTTTTTAAAGATATTTTTCATCTTTATTAAGCAAGAAATAATTTATTAATTTATTATTATATACCGCATTTCTGCTACATTTAAGAACATTTCTTTTCTACAAACTTTCATGCTTTTTTCGTTTTCTACAATTAGTAGGTTTCAAATTATTTTCTATTACTAATTGGAAAACGTCACTATATTTATATCATAGAATTTCGTATAACTATTAGGATAATTTAATCGAAAAACTTGTATATTTCACACAATATTTTAACGATGTGCTCTGCTAATCGTTACAGACTTAATTAACTGTTATATTTCATTTTTGGTAAAGAAACAACCTAAAAGCCTATGTAGGCATATTTACAAATATAGGTCAGACGAAGGACACGCCGAATACAAAAAAAAAGAAATATAGAGAGATTCTTCATTTTTACAACTTCTTCAAAGTTCGTATTTCTATTTAAATTACATTTAAATATTTTCATCATAGAAAAAGAAATATTGATTATAAACCATCATTTTTCATGTTTCTTGTATTTTAATTACAAAAACTCGGCTGGCTGTAAGACACACTTGTACCTAATGCTGGGGTAGCTAGCGGTTTACCGGCCGGGCCGTAGTCGGCGCGGGAGAAAATCCATTGCGCCAGAAAATGAAAACATCAACAGTTTGATAAGTATTATTCCAATTGAGCTAAAACTTTCCAGAAAACTTCCTTGAACCTTCCTGAAGAACTCTCTTACTGACAGTTTTCGCTTGCTCAAAATTCGCTCGACTCCCGAAACGTTGAAAATGTTTGTGCACGAATTATGCACGGTCTCAGAAAAAAATTATTAGCAATTTTTTAAATAAACATTTCGAACTTTCGCTAGAGTGATCCGTCGCAAAACATGATAATGCACATTTATGATCAGTTTTATTACAAAATATTAAAAAATTCCCATTTCGTTGCGAGTTAAAGTGAAAATGTTCAAAATATTTTAATCCGCGAAAAAAACAGTTTTTCACCAATAATTCAAAAAACAAAAAGCTACAACTTTTTTTATTGGGAGAAAAAGATGCGGCATTAAATTTTTATTGTCCATATATATTTAAAAAAAATAATATTCGAGACTTTATTTTCAAGTGCTCAGGGGCCTATCCATTCCAGCAAAATAATCATATATCTCCTTTTTGCATCCGAAGCCTCAATTGTTACAAAAATGAGACGACAAAGAATGAGAATGTAGCTACGTTCTTATTATAGTTTCACACTTGAACTATTCTCATTTTGAGAAAAAAATCTTATTCTGAGAACATAACAATTGAGCTGCAACAAAAATGAATCTACCGTTTTTCTGTTTAAGTATGTTTAGGTAAGTTAAGGTCAGTTGTCGAGAAAATAGTGCACTGCTAAAAATGTTTGAAATTCTACAACACGTCTACAAGACTTCTGCAATAAAAGCATAAGGTTAAATTGCAAACATGGTATTGGAATGACAGAATTGCAATACATTTATTTTAAGAGTTGCAAATCGTAAAGTTACCGTCCATCATTCCAATACATGTATTAGAGCGTTTCTAACACGAAGATTGTGCACAAGGAAATCACAGAATTAATGGAATTCAAAGAATTCACGGAATTCTCCGGATACAAGGAATTTCCGGAATTCATCTTGTTCATGAAAATCATGAAATTCACGAAATTCATAACAATCACGGAATTCACGCAATTCATGGAAGTGAAGGAATTCGCGGTATTCAAGGAATTTGCGGAATTCATAAAATTCCCCAAATTCACGGAAATCGTAGAATTCATGGAATTCAAGAGATTTATGGATATAATGAAATTGATGGAATTCAAGCAATTCATAGAACTCAATAAATTTTTCGAATTCAAGGAATTCGCAGATTTCACGGAATTCATGGAAACCACGGAATTCACGGATTTCACGAAATTTATGAAATAAATGGAATTCGCGGAAATGATGGAATTCACGAAAAATATTGAATTCACGGTATATATGTAATTCAAGCAATTCGCGGAATTGGCCGTAATGACTGAATTTGTGGAAATAAAGAATTTATGGAATTCGAGGAATTAAGGCAATTCACAGAATTAATGGAAATGATTTAATTCGTGGAATTGGTGGAATTCATGGTATTCGCGGAATCCAAGGGACTCAAGAAATTAAAGAAATTCAATGAATTCACGGCATTTGCGGAATTCAAGGAATTGGTGGAATTCCATGAATTCTATATATTCCGTGAGTTCGGTAATTTCATTGAATTTCATTAACTCATTCAATTTGATGATTTTCTTGAATTTCGTGATATTTGTGTCCAGCAACGTTCATTGTCTGTCTCGGCCTTGTATCGATGCGCCCACTGTAAGCAAATTTTCCAACTGCGCATGAGCCCAAAAGCGCGGGTCTATTTTGAATCAGTAAAGATATACTATCAATAATAATGCTTTTCGGCACATGCGCATTCGAAGCAGTCGCGGTCTGTTAGCATGCGATTGATTAGCATGACTGATTTTTCATTTCCTTGAAATAGTACAACTTGTCAACTAAAAATCAATATAATAGAATCAAAAACCGACTCAGAGACTTCGCGGTATATTGAGTATTAAAGCATGACCTCACGGTCATGGACGAATGGGTGCAAGTGTAAAGAAGGTTAGCACAGTTGTTGACAACTGTTCATATACGTACAATATCTTTGACATAGGAATGCAGACAACTTTTTTGCATAAAATAATCTAAAATAGCAAGTAAGTTATAAACGTCTGAATTTTCCAATGTATCGTACTAGGATAGGTGGAAATATCAGCTGTCAGGAAGGTTACATAATCTTTACTACCTATATTGCACCGCAACTGCACACGACTTTTTGGAGGAAAATTTGTAAACGCAACGGTAAGTTATAAAGGCCTGAATAGTAATATTTCTCAAGTGTAGAATTATTTTTCAGTCCTGTTCCATTCTTTTGTTGATTAGAGGTGCTTCAGTGTCACGAAATAAAATATCAAAAATTTGAGGTTAGTGTGTCAGATCGGGCACTCTCATCTCAAATTTCGGACAGTTTATTGTAATGCGGGACAATAAAAGGTCATCAATCGACAAAAGAATGGAACACGACTGGGAAGAAAAAAAAATCTACACTTGAAGAACTTTACTATTATGACATTTAAGAATTACTTTTACGTTTCGAATATTTTTTCGAAAAAGTCTATATGGAAGTTTTAGCTGAAAAAGGATAATCCAAAGAAAGTCTTTTTTAAAATTTAGAAAGTTTTAAAAAGAAAAAATTATTCAAGAAAGAATATTTGAGTTAACAAAAATACAGGAATAATAATCCAATTTCAACTTTAATCCCCTTAAGATTAGAAAAAAATCCAGTCCGAGAACAGATATTCAATTCTACATGCCAAAAGCTTTCATTTGAGCCCCCCCCCCCCCCCCCCCCCCCCCCCCTATGAAAATCGAACTAAATTAAAACCCTCCAGCATAGAGATCTGACTCAACACATTTCCATAGTTTTTAACATTTTTTAACTACTGATATAAAAAATTATGAAATATCACATTCTTTTATCTCAATTCTACATGTGAAAAGCACCAATTGAGCCTCTCGAGATCTAAACGGGACACGTTCGAAATGCCTTGGTCAGTTGGCCTCTTGGTTATTCTCGTTCTTGATTTTTTCGAGACGGATTTTCAATTTTTTTGATTCATATCTTAATTCAAAGAAACTGAAAATCCG
>NC_046659.1:91796155-91821287 GCF_010883055.1 Belonocnema kinseyi | reverse complement strand
CGGATTTTCAATTTTTTTGATTCATATCTTAATTCAAAGAAACTGAAAATCCGACTTGAAAAAATCAAGAACGAGAATAACCAAGAGGCCAACTGACCAAGGCATTTCGAACGTGTCCCGTTTAGATCTCGAGAGGCTCAATTGGAGCCGAACTCGAAAAAACCGTCTCATTAAAGCCTTCAAAAGTGAACTAATGAAAATGTTTCAAGTTTAAAATGAAAAATTAGAGAATTTTATTGTCAAAAAAATAAAATTATAGTCTACTTTATAAATATTTGAGCAAAAATTTCGAAAAAAAAAACGCAAAATAGAAAAAAGTTATCAGAAATGTTTCTTTAAAAGTTTTCAAGTGGACAGATTTTTCTCTTTCTACTTTTTTTGTATTTCATCTCGTTATTACGAAATATTATAGTTTTTATTCTTATACAAATAAATGTAACTATCTCTTTTCCATTCTGCGGGCACAAGATACATTTTTTGGGGGTAAATGCACCGTATTAGCACTAACGTATAATAATTAATTTTTATTTTATAAATTCGCCTTATTAATTTTATTTATATCAATTTTACATTATTAATTATTATTTAATTTTTTTATTTCATTTCAATTAATTTGATTAATAAATTTTTAACGTAACGCTCGAGCCATCCCCATGTCTAAAAGCTTAAAGTATTTTTCGGAAAAGCACTATTTATAAAATCCTCAAATTCGACAAATAATTATTTCTGCCTATTAGGCGACATATATTTGTCAATATAAGAAAATAAAATTTATACTTCTATAAGGACGACCTGCTGTTGGCTCTATGCGGGCTAAATAGTTCTATGAAAAATATTGATTATCGTTTTATGATACCTTGCGAGAGAAATTTAAAAAAATCTATGTTTCCAAACAAACTTCTCTTGGCCAGAATTTGCAGAATTTCTTTTTACATTCTCATAATTTATGATTAAGAACGTATTAGAATTGTTAAAAATTTAACACCAAAGTTTTTCAACGGATCTCCACGTTTCGAGACCCCCTGAATCCGAAATTCAAGTTTTTACTATGGCGCCTGTCTGTCTATGCCTCCGGCCAACCGTCCGAAAATTCGATAACTCTGGAAAAAATAAACGGATCAAATTGATCTTTGGCACATTTATTTTAGATTCTAAAAGAAAGGACGAGTTCGTTAACCATCCATTTTGGATAAAAATTCAAAAAGTTAGAGCATTTTCAAAATTTTTGGGACCATTTTTTATATTTAAAAATTGTATGTACGGATATTTATCATACTTAGAAAGCCAATCAATTTATCCTAATAACTTTTTTTCATAAAAAGAAAATTTTCAGATTTATAGCATTTTGTGGTCAACTCACGCAGGATGCGAAAAAAGTCGAATGTAAAAAAATTGTGATCTCAAAAAAGATCTACAAATTCGTTAATAGTCACTTCTTGATAGCACGCGTACTTTTTGTATTATTCATGGAAAATAAAATCAAAAATAAAAAAAAAATAGAAAAATTTATGGAAAAACGACACAAGTTACGAAAAAAATGATGTAACAAAAATTATTTACCCGAAAGAGCTACAAATTTGTTATGAATTACTTTTCAATATCATTAAATTAAAACTCATTAAATTTTGAGTAGAAAAACTTATCCAATAATTTTAAGCTTATTGCAATATAACAATTTACAATTTATAAATAAGTTTGATTTAAAATTCTCGAAAACTTATAGTTTTTAATATTTTAAATATTCAATTTTGAATATTTCAAATAATTTGCTTTGCAATGACTAATCATAAAATATTTGAAATTTACAGGTTTGAATTTATTAATTGTGGTTTTCCTTCATAAGTACAGACCTTTTTTATATTCTCTCTTTCCTGAAACATTGTGATTAATGGCAACATATTTCTGTGATTTTGGTAAAATTTTTTATTTAATAATCTGAAAAAAGTTAATTTTTGTTCTTTATATCCAGTTGTCATTTTCATAATTTTATAAAATTTTATGCGACCGTATAGACGTTTTTTGTCATTTTAGCATATCAAAGAATATGTGTTTAATTTGAAATTTACGAATTTTTTGAAACTGAGTTTGAAATGCTAAAATTAAGATATTATTAAGTTTAAACGTGAGCAATTTAGAAGAATGAAATTTTGAAATGCTAATTTTGAAGTCTGCATTTTTACTCATTCAAGTCAAATTGAAACAAGATTAAAAATATACATTTTTCATACTTAAATTTCACATGGCATAATTTTAAATTGAACAAAGTTAAAGTCTTAAATACTATAAATAACAAAATTCTCAGATTTAAAAACTTAAGATTTGACCTTTATGGACTGGTATAAATTTTTTTTAACCAGGAAATGTTTCAATAAACTAAAAATTTAGAAAGTTGAATTAATAAAAACTTTTGTTATCACAAAATAAATTTATGTGTTAATAATTACGAATAATTAAAAATTGAGACCTCTTTCTGAAAAAAATCTTTTATCTCTAATATTATTTTTTATTTGTTTAAATTTATTCAATTAATAAGAGCCTGATATTTTTAAATAATAAAATAATACTTTATCGCTTTTCTGAAGTTTCACGTTTCTAAATTATTCGCTTACTCTTTTTTAATCTTAACCGCTTTAAAAACTTATAACTATTTAAAAAATTTTCACTAAAATAAACAATCCAAGAGCACATAATAAATAATAATAGTTTTGCTTTACTTATACAAAATCACCATTTTTATTTTGATCGTGTATTTGATTTTATATTTTTAACATAAAATAATATTTGCTCATTTTTTTTGTAGCACCACTTTCAGCTGGTAAGAATGATTTACAAAATGTTTATTTATTTTGTTTCATAATATATACTGTTTCAAATTTATATTATTCCAAAAAAGTAAATAACTGTCTTTAAATAATTCCCGCCAATCAAAAGTGCTGCCATCACGTGGAAAATTTCAAGTACCCGATTGGCAACAATTGGAAATGCAAAATGCTCTATCGTTGTCAATCGTTTGGCATAATTAAGAAACACAATTTGGAACAATTGAGATATTAGTTTTATTGATTCTTATTGATCTCAATTGATTATTTCTAGAAGGGGACTTGTATTTTTTTTATTTGTGGTAAGTAATATGCAGAAAATTCCAATATTACGCCAAAAGACGCGAGATACGTAAAATCTAAAAGGAGACTTGAAAGATATTTAGCTTTATCCATAAAAAATAATATGAAAACCAAAATCCTATTCTTAGTATATCAAACGCGTGATAGAGAAAAATATATGAAAAAAGTATTGTAGTTTCTTATTTATTTGAAGGTAGTTGATAAAATATACATTTACAAAAGTCCGTGAAAAATCGAGCACGCAGCACGAGTGTGAGAATGTGTACCTCAAAGCCTACAGAGCTTTGAGAAATTTAATCTTTAAGTTTAATGTTTAAAAGTAAGGTTTATGTTTAAAAGTAAAGCTTAATTATGCTTTACTTTCTGGCTGGATTTTTAAAAACACGACAGGCCGAATTTAACAAAAAAATTTTAAAAACATCTTTTTGATAACTTTAACAAAGTACCCAGGCGGAAAAATGATATATAATTTATATATGTATAGTGTGAAGTTTTATATATAATATTCATTTGTTTCATACAAAAAATTTATCAATCAAATTAATATTGTATATAATACTTTACACCCTGTATAAACTATACATGATATTACCACTTGGGTGATTAAATTTACAACAAAATAATTAATATCGCATTAATCAAGAATGTTAATCGAAAGTTCGTCAACAGATCAATCCACGCGTAGCGAAGACGCGAATAATTACAATTTCAGCAATCGATTCGTCTGAAGGACGGGAACAAAATACATTAGTGTTGTATTTCCAATATTAAAAGTTTTCCTTGTACCAATGAGATAAACAAAACATTTTTTTAATTTATATATCGGTATTGCTAGACCATAAGAGATCATAGAAGGTTTGTCAATAGGTCATTCAACGTGTCTTAAGAACGCGAACAAATAGACTATACATATAGTATTCTCGTGTTTTAAATATCAACAAAGTTCTATCATATAAATAAAATAAACCTTTTTTCAACTTCATAATTCGGTAATGATGGGACTTATCTATTGCTGAACCTTTCATGACGTCATAAAAGGTTCAGCAATAAATAAGTTGACCGATGTGACTGAAAGACGTGCACAAATACGTTAGATAGCGTGTTGTTGTTTTCCAAAGATCAAAAAAATGTCGTTATATAAACAAGGCAGAATTTTTTTGAAATCTCTAAACACAAGAAAAATATTCACATTAGAAAAATGGTATTTTCAAACTCCTTGGTTAGAATTAGATTAAAATACGTCAAAAATTATATTTGAAAATTTAGGTGATTACAAACCTCCCTCTATGAGGAAGCAAACCGATTTTGTCCACTGTATGATTTTTTTAAGGAACTAAATTGCTTTCTATATTCTTTCATTGATTCCTTCGATTCATGTAACTCTTGGCTTCAACACTCTCGGATGATGAATTCTCTAAATTGTCATCAAAAATATAGTTTACATTTTTATATGAGAAATGTCATTTGGTACAAGGTAAATAAAGTATTGATATGTTAGGTCCGTATATCACAGTCATTTTTCTACTTTTAGCTTGCGACACCAAAAAAGTCAATGCTACTAAACAAACATCTTTTAAATGAATAAGTCATGGTTACATGTTAAATACGTCACCGTTTGGAGCTCGAACAATTTTTATAATATATTAAAGATGGTCATTGTATAAATGAAATTTTTCGTTTGAATTACAGTTGTAGAGTATTTACCCATAAATTCATAGACAATGTCCTTCGACAACTTCTTCAGATAGTACTATTTACTTTGTACGATAATAGAAACATGTGAATAAAATTAGAGCGTCTTAAAAATGATCAAATAAAGGACAAATCGCTGATATAATTCACATGATGGCATTACTATCTTTAAAATGAATGTTCCCGCTTTAATTTCATATGTAATACATTCCCTCTTTGTTCAACATTAATCAGTATTAAGACTTTAAATGTTTTTCTGCCAACTTCGTACTGGTTTCCCCTAGATAAATTTGGAGATATTGTACTAATTAACTAACCCCTTTTCATACAATGTTGACCTTAAGTCTTTGCTCATTGTGAAGCGCTACATGTATTATAACAAGGCCCATACGGATTTTGGCTCCTTCACTTATCTCGACGGCAACCCATCCTTTCAGTTCGCACTGGGGCACGTACACATGCAAGTGCACACAATACATATACGGATAGGCAGGGGAGTACGTGGTCCCCTAGCCCATCGCGTGTTGCCATACAGAGCTGACGATGCGTTTAATTAAACCGGCTGTCGCCCGTCTCTTGGCATTGTTTTGTGAGCCTGAAAAGTTCTGTCCTGGATCGCTGCTCTATTGTTAAGCGCAAACTCTCGTTTGCGCCCAGGGCACACTATTGCACGCTCAACACACAACAATAGTCTGTTATTTGTTGCTCATTTGACGGACAACAGGAGCGTATCTGTCAGGAGTCAGAAAATTTGCTGTTATCAGCGCCGGGAGGGTAAAAAAAGAGTGGTGCATCAATGAAACTTCTAGGATACCCTTGCTTAATCTTGATGAATTCATATGAAACCTAGTCGAGAGTGCGTGAAGGAGTCAGAGGGAAAAGGAAAAAACAGGAGAATTCAATTTGTGTGTCTGAGCGGAATTGAGGATGATAATTCAAGGAATGGGGACAAAGGCGGATTATTTCTTATGCCAGGCGATTCAATTAAAATTCAACTTATTCTGATGATGGTTAGTCGTTCTGCAGAAAGATAATCTGGTTATGAATATAAAGAACTGGGGAAAGATGTTGAATGTGATCATGCTTAAGCTGAAGAAATGCACGAAAAACTGCCTTGTCAATTTTTAGAATTTGTTTATTTCGTCCTTTTCACATTATTGGACCTTCGTAAACAAATGCATACAATTAGGACACATTGTGAGACACAACTTTTCATTTGGGTAAGAATCGACGTTTTCTTAAAAGGTTTAACATTTCCCCTGTAGAGCCTAATGGAGGAGACGGATTTTATAACAGCCTAAAAATTGTACTCGCTGATCGGATTTTGCCTCTAGAAACTCTTCAAACAAGTGAGCTAACAATTTTTTTATGTAATCAAGAATGAGGTACCACCATTTTTTAAATGAATAATGAACGGAATTTATATGTAAAAAACTTTATTTTGTGGAAATTGTCTAGCAGCAACTTTTAAATTACATTTTTAAATATTTTTTGTAAATTTTTAAATATTCAAATAAAAGAAAGATAGCACAAGATCCCATTTTTCTTTTGTGGTTTCGAAAATTACGATATAAGATATACTCTCTCAATTCGAATCAGCCAAAATTTGCTTGGACTCAGTGACTATTCACTGAAAGGGCCTAGGCGGGTAAGCATGCAAAAGCTGCACCCCCTCCCCCCGTGTCAAGTTCATATTACCATTATAGATGGGCATCCGTCTGGTTTAGATGGGCATCAACATTCCTTCAAAGGATAACTCTAACATTTTATTTTTAATGGGAGTTATGGAGGGGGAAAGTAAAGTAAAAAAAGTTATTTTTCTCGAATTCTACTGAACCGATTTTCTAGTTTTTTTTAGGAAAAAATACTTATATTATCTACTTGAACATATATTTTATCCAAATTTTTGATAGAAGTACTTCATGGCTAAAGAAAACAAAATATAGCGCGGGACGCCGTACATGTATTTCGTATAGCGCAGAACATTACCTCAAGGCCAGGAATATCACAGATCGATCGAAAACGACGAATCTGATCTTGTTGAGCGAAATATATTTTCTAGTCACCCATAAGACTTGTTAAAAATTAAATGTTTAAAAATTTAAAAATAAAAAGTAGAAGTCAAAGAAATGTTTTAAAAAGTTCCAACATTACATACACCTCTAGTTTTTTAGCCCGCCCTCCCCCATCGCACCAGACTTTGTTTTTGAAGCCATGAAGAACCCTATACAAAATTCAGGACATTTTACAAACATTTCTTTTATCCTTAATTTTTATTTTTAAGATTTCAAACTTTTTTTTAACTATTCTTGTGCATGACTATACCATATATTTCTACCGCAAAAATCGTATCGGTCGCTTTCGATCAATCTGTGATGTTGTATGTTTAGAGGTATTGTTACGCGCTATACGCAATACGCGCAGGGCACCCCGCACCAGATTTTTTTTTAAGTCATTAAGTACCCTAATGAAAAATTTGAGTAAAATATATGTTGAAGTAGACAAAATAAGTATTTTTTCCTAAAAATCTAGAGGTGTATCACTAAGACACAATCTCAAAAAAAAAAATGCTGGAACTTTTTAAAACACTTCTTTTACTTCTACTTTTCATTCATAAATTTTCAAATTTTCGAATTCTAACAAGTGTAATGGGTAACTATAACATATATTTCGAACATCAAAATCAGTTTTGTCGTTTTCGACTGATCTGTGATGTTCTAGGCCTTGAGGTAAATGTGCGCTATACGCAATACACGTACGGCGCCATTTTTGAACGAGTAATCGCGTTTCAAGATCAGTAGTGATTTTGGTAGTACTTTTGCTGATCGTACCAACAAATTCCCACAATTTCTGTAGTTTGTAAAACTTAGTAACATTATTATTCTAAAAATATAAATCTAAGTACTCGTCCTATCAAGAGCCGTATTTTTCCTCGGAATTTCATATCAGTGCACTTCCGCGAGCAAACCGTTGCAACTGCAACAGAAACAAGAGCGGCTGACCGTGCACGGACCTTTACTATTTCGTCGCAAACGTATATTTGTGTTTGATTAGACGGCTGGGAAAAGTTTGTATATCTTATTATCTTGCTCTGTTGAACATTCACACCAAAGCAAATAAACAGTTCTCTGATATAGGTATATATGCATATTATGTTTTCCTATCCAGAAAATTAATTACTCGTGCGATTATTTTTAATAAGAATTAGTGTTTAAAATAAATAATTTTCTACATAATTGTTTCACGTGGAATATTTAAAATTCTTCAATTTTAATCGATGAAAATGGTATTGAATGTTTTTTTTTTAATAGAAATTTCATTTTTTAATAATGAAATATATCCGAAAGCTTTGAATGTCGTTTGATAATACATGATATACCTCTTGATAATTTTTATCATCTCCAATATTGTTTATAAATTCAATTCAAAATTTAAGTTCGCAAATATTTGTGTTCAAGTTTCTTAATTTTCAAATGGAACGTTACTAATTCAAAAAACATAGAAATAGAAAAAATTTTAATTTTCTCCTTTGAACAGAAATGCGAAAAAGCAATGCAACACCTTTGATTTACCACCAGCTCAATATTGACATCAACCAAATTGCTCGTCAATAAATGCAGTACTCCGCTCTAAAAACTCGTGCAAACAAAGAAAACAGGAATCTAAAGCACTATTTGCAGTATCCATTTTATTTACTTCTCTACTCGGGTTTTCTCATCACTTTTACGCCTCCATTGACAGGAATCCGCGCATGGAAAGTTACAACGAAAAAAAAAATATATATATACATATATACCCACACCAACACAGAATTTTGTACTGCTTTTATACACATTCATTCGCCGTGGGTAAACACACCGCTGGATGCTTTGAAAAAAAAATAAATAAAAAAAGACTAAGCTCTCGAAGGCAAAAGGAGGGGAAAAAGAAAGGAAGGAGAGCCTTGGTACAAAAAATAGAGGCAGGATATTTTGCACCCAGCAAAAAGCGCGCACGAGGCGTATATTTTTCGCGTGGTGTGCAAAGTCCCACCTTTACCCCGGACGTTGGACTTGGCGAAATTTATTCGTCTGCACAGCCCCTTAAATCACGTCCCAGTCCCGGTACCGTGCTCCTGTACCGGTTGCGGGGAACAGCAGTGCATATTTTATTTTCAAAGCTGGCCGCATTGACAATTTGCAGCGGCGTTATGTAAATGCACCGTCACGTACGCGGCAGCACTGACAGAAAAAAAGGAGAAATTGAGGAGAAAGTTTTGTCGGTGGAAAACTCTCGATGCGAGGGAGGTAGCTTCGAAATATCGAATGAAACGAACTGCCGTTACTTTTATGGGAAATTCAAAGACAACCCTAGGATCGACAAGACACTATTGCAATCCATTGGCTTTAATTTACGTTTTCCCAGAATTTCGGATTAAAATTTGAGAATCAGGTCAGTCGTTCTTTAGGTCGGACATGGCTTTGGCTCAGTTCAAATTCAAATGCAGAAAAAAAGACACACTGGTGAGCCAGCGAAATATTCATCTCGCTCGAGAATCGCTGCTTCAAACCATTTTTCTCTGATCCAGCTTTTTGTGGGTAAATCGAATTCACTGGCGAGAGGCACAATATAAATTGTTGTAATTATTACTGAGTGACAGTCCCCGGATAATATTAACCTTTTTGTATGCTTTATGAAAGGCCTTTTCCAGTACAATATTCGTTACAAGAATGAATTAGATTTTTTTAATTCTCTATCTCTCTCGAAACTGCAAGTCAGTGCAAAATGCTGTCCAATAAATATACTCTGAAATCTAGTGGATTCCACGCCGGACTCACACAAACATGACTTTTACATCGTCAGTTTGTTTTAACTGTGGCTACTTACGATAATCCTGGAATTTATGTTCTCGGCAATGTCCTGATGATGAGAGCTGTGGGACCGAGAGAGAGGCGGTGTGCAGTCAAGCATGACAAATAGCATGAGGACCGCACTCTCAGCGCCTCAGTTGCATCAGGTTGCGTTTTACATCCAAGTCCAACAGAAATGGTTCACGCGACCCTGTCTGCTTACGTTTAGATTCCCCCGATTAAAGATCAAGGCCACTGCTAGCCATGCCTAGGAACCGTTCTTGTATCAGGAATTAAGTGTATTTGTTTAGTAGAGAAAATATAGATTGCGAAATACTTTATTTAAAAAAGTAGTTTTGACACCATTTGCACTAGTTGATTAGAGGCCGCACAGCTGGGCTTCTATGTCATTAACAGAAACATCTTTCAGTCTACAAAACTACGGTGAATCCAAGGTTTGAGGTTCCAGTTAATTGCAACAGCTGCTTCATAGTTATTTTTTACGTTTTTACCCAAAAAGTTATGCATTTTATAAACACTAGATTCCATTTTGCCATAAAATTTCTATATTAATTTTCTTTATACTTTATTTTCTACTTCAATATATGTCCATTTGTAGATAAAATAACAAAACCTATGTGCTTTACATAAATTTTTATTTAAAATGTCATGTTTTACTATGTAATTTAATATCTTTTTATTAAGTCACAAAAATTAGTTTTTAAATTTTTTCTTTCCCAGGCTAAAATTTGTAATTGATTATATCGGTTGTATCATATATTTTATAGATATTCGGTTTCAGCATTAAATAAGAGGCATTTAAATGAGTTTAGGATTCAATATATTGATAAAAATCATTTTTTTATTTTACGACGTTATTGATTAAACATTTATATTGTGTGAGAATAAGCTAAAACGGTGAATTTATCATTCACTATTATGTATATTAAAATAACTTATAAGTAAGATAGTTAAACCGCTTCCTTAACACATGCTAATTTTTCTATGAATATTGTTATGTAAATCTAGTAGTTATTCTTTATAAAGTTTTTTTGTAGTAAATAGTAATAAAATATGACAAATTGAAACAGGCATGTTTTTTCAATTCGTAATTTTGAATCAAAAAGAAATGTTATCTTTACTCTTCCCAAAAACTTGGAGGAGTTGAAAAAGGAGACAGATTAGTCGCCCCGAAAATTCGGGATGACGAGTCACATCGAATTTTTTAAGCACCATAAAATATCTCTGAATTTTAAAATCCAAAAACTGAACATAAGACATTCAGGGATTACTGAAAAATATCTAAAACAAAATTTCCGAACAAAATATTTAAAATAAAAAATTCCCGAGATATTACCAAATTTGAAAATTCCCGACATGAAATTTCTAAAATAATAAAATATACGACAATGTAAAGTTGCAGAAATAAGGAAATTTCCGAATTTAAACAATTAATAAAAAAATCATTGAGCAATAAAATAAAAAATAAAATATTTTTGTTTAATGAACATATTCTTTATTTTATTTATTATTAAAACAATATTCTGATTGTTTGAATTTAGGAATTTTATCATTCTAAGATGTTCCGCGTTGGTCAATTTATTGTTTCGGATATTTTATAATGTTTGAAATTTTCTGTAGCAAATGATTTATTTTCGGGAAATTTCAAATTCGTTATTATTCAAATCTGTCATAAATTTCACTATTAGGGCTAACTATAAAAGAGCGTTTTTTCTAATCTGGAAATGGGCTCAAATATAATAGATCAAAAAAGAAAAAAAAAACCCTCTAATAATAACTAATAATGGCAATAATCTTAAAATTTGTTAATTATGAAATTTATAATGTTTACTTACTCTTGACAAAAGTTTAAATTCTCTTATCATTTTCTTACTTAGCAATAAGATATCCAAATACTAGTCCAAAATCTGTTTCCAATATAAGATTTTGGTGGTTGTACTTAGCAGAGATTGACGAAAAAATTACAAAAATATTGGTCTTCTTTTCCCTGCGCGTATTCAACCAAAAAATTAAATAACTTTTCAAATAAATTTCGTAATAAAGTCTTTGGCAAGATATGTTTTCTCTGCTAAACAATTAAGTATCCAAAGTTTAAAAAATCGTTGATGTAAAGGTTTCATTTGCGTGAGTCCGACGTGTAATCCACCATCTGCAACGTTTCGCAAATGAGTCTATGACCTTGTTAGTTTCTTATATAAAAAAGGCAGAATGATTTAAAATTTTATAAATTAAGAGTTTTATGTTTAGAATTGCTTGAATTCTGTGAAATCTATGATTTCTCCGAATTCTCAGAATTCCTGGAATATTCTGAATGCCTTGTATTCTTTGAATTCTTTGATGGCCTAGAATATCTGAATTTCTCTTAATTCCCTGACTATTCTAAATTCCTGAAATTCCAGAAATTCTCTAAAAATCCTGAATTCCTTCAAATCTTCTGAATTTTCTGAATTCATAACATTCGTTGACTTCCTTCGATTGTTCTAAAATGCTCTGAATACTTTCATTTCTTATTAAGTCCTTAAATTTCATTGAGTTCTAAATATTCTGGGATTTTCATAAACTCAAGGAATTCAGATAATTTAGAGTATTTAGATGTATCCAGGTATATCTGAGAATTTAAAGAGATTAAGAATATTTCAAGAAAATGAAAAATCACTACACGGAGAAAAAGTTTAAGAGATTAATTCACGGATCAGCTCCTTGATCTTATTCTAGCTTTGGAACAAGAACTAATATTTTGGAACACTTGCTTTTAAAGCAATGGCTAGTGCTTCAAAGGCAAGGGTTTAAGATCTTAGCCCTTGCGCCAAAGCTAGAATAAGATCAAGGAGCTGTTCCGTAAATTAATCTCTTGAAATTTCTCATCGTGTAGAAACTGAATATTTTTCAGGTAGATTTCTTATTTTCCAGAGCCCTTTCCATATACGAAATTTGCTTGGAAAATAAAACCATGCCACTTAAATTTGTTTCAAGTGATTAAATTGTACAATTTATAAATTGGAATCACACTAATATTGTTTTATATTTGTTTATTATTCATCGATAATGAAATGCCTTCCGCGCTCTGTGATGCGCGTATAATATTGCTAATATACTCGCATAATGAGAATGGGACTGCGAAATCCGGGCTGGTAGCAATGTGAAAGAGGACTGTAAAAGCAAAATGCTGAATTTCATTTTCCAAGGAGCCATCCGGAAACGTGGAGCAAACGAGCGTCAGGGTTTTTTACAGTCCATCAACTATATTTGGTCGAGAAATTTCAGCCAGTTTAACGCAAAAGTCGTAGTGGAATGCCATAAGCCCGTGTGATGTTCAAACGTATGGAATGCAATTTCGAGTTGGGGAATTTTTCAAGAGAAAAACGAGAACCCGTATGTAAACAGGAGGTTAGACACAGACAGTCCCACCGTATATTCTGAACAAGAAGCAAATAAAGCTTCTTGAGCCTGAGAAATTTTTCGCAGTACCTTAATACTACCAAAGACGCTTCACTGTCTGCCTTTTCTCTTTTTCTTCTTTAAAACAAGTGAATGCAATCAAGATCACGTATCTATATGTAGGAAAAAAGTGGAGTTGATATTGTAGTAAGAGTTCAGTCGTTCGACGAAATATTGCACTTGTTATGCAAGCTGCGTATTCAGAGTTTACATATTTTATGCACTCAATATGATGCGATAATTTCAATGTTTGGAAACAGCGTTCGCGAAGCTTCACAAGTAGTTGTGTGAATATAATTTGTATGAATTTCTGAAATTGGAGGCATTGCACGTTGAGCCTTAGAGAATTTAGTAAATACTATGATAAAACAATCTAAGAATAAATAAATAATTCAAAAATAATTATAATTATTATAGGAAGCAAAAGATAAGGAAACTGATTTTTTTCTCAAACTTTAGATACTTACTGCTCAATGTGTAGAAGTCATTTTTGTTAAGAGTTGCTATTCTTTTATGAGTCCATAACACAGTTGAATAAGATCTTTTCTATTATGTTTAAAACATAATAGTACGTTTCTAAATAGAACAAAGGTTTTTTAAAATGAAATGCTGTGTATAAATAAATAAAACAATATTTTGATGTCACACTGAATGTTTTTTTTATATTTGTTTTAGTCACCCAAATATTTAAATTATTATCAGTTTGTTTTAAAACTTAGATAAATTTAAATTTTATAAGAATTTTGAGATAATTAGAAAATATTTTTGAATATTTCAGATGTGCTAAAAAAATCTAGAAGATTAAACGAAATAATTTTATTCTACAGAATTTTACAAAATATTCAGAAAAATTCGAGCATTTTGAAATGATATTTAGGAATTGTAGATGATTGAAGAAATAAAAAAATATTTGTTATCGAATTTTTCTTAAAGTTTTTAATAATCATTTAAAATGTAAAAAAATTGCTGGGCAATTTGAGAACATTTGTTTATTCACTTGACATTTGTCAAAATTTGTTTAAATACCCAGCGGCCACAACATTTCAGAACGTAATTGGAGCGTCCTAAAAACGTTTATTGGACGTATGAGGCAAAATACGTCATTTGAACATTTTAAAAACTGTCCTCAGTCAGAAATAATAATTTTCGAAAAAGGATTTATGATCGAAATACGTCTTTCAAACGTCTCTGGAACATTGTATATTTATGGAACGCTGTATGGACAGACTTAGGATATTTTTAAGCCGTTCTGAAGATGTTCTTTATAGCTTGAGCCCACTGGGTATTCTAAAGTTTTGGTTTAAAATCCTTTTCAAATATCTGCATTTTTTAAAACCTTTTACAGTTTGAAATTCTTTTTCAATCTCTTCAAATCTAAATATTTCTGAAATTTCCTCGATTTATCTTTTATTTTTTATTCTTACCAAATTGAAACATTTACTTTTAAAATCTTCTACACCTTTTCAAAATTTAAGGAAATCTCTTGAAATGTTTCGAAATGTTTGCATTTTTATCTTAAAGTTCATTTTTTAAAATAAGAAATATTTTACTATTATTTTTAAATTATTTTAAAACTATTTTAAAATTGTTCCAATTTTTCGTGTGATTTTTTTTAAATGCGCAAAATTAAAAAAATTGCCTTAAAATCTTATAGATTCTTTTTTACAATTTCAAAAATGTTTTTGAAATGTTTGAAAATCTTTTTAAATATTTTCTTAAAATAATTTTTGAATATAAAAAAATCCTGTCAATTCTTTCTACACGGAGAAAAATTTCAAGAGAATAATTCACGGAAGTGCGTGATTTTAGAACTACAATTTTTACGAGATTTAAAGTCTCGGATTCTGTGATATAAAAGCATAGAATTCGAGACCTGAGAGCAAAGGAACGTGGCCTAATGCCTCTAACTTCAAGACCTATGCTTTAAGAGAAAGGGGTCCGAGATCATACTTCTCGCTCCCAAACATAATAAAATCAACGAGTAGTGCTGTAAAATAATTTCCCGAAATTTCTCTCTGTGTAGGGACCTAAAGATTTTTTTCTTTTCCTTGAAACCTTACAAAATTCCTCAAATATCTTACAAGATTTTATTATTTTTTATTAGTTTTAAAACTTCTAAGTATCTCTTAAACTTACTCAAATTTGTTCTAAAATTATGTATCATGTCAATGTTATGCTTTAAAATCGTTGGCTCTCTTTTGCCATACTCTTTTTCCATATATTTTAAAATCTTAAAAGCATGAAAATTTTTTTAATTAAACCTAAACCATCTAAAATTTTCCGTGAATTCCTAAAAAAAATGTAATCTCATAATCATTCAAAAGTATTAAAGAGATAAATTATTAGTAAGTTTTTCCCATAATTTAATTTTTTATCTCTGTGAAAATGTAAAAAAGTTAAAAATTATAGTGCAGTAGCAAAATTTTAAGAATAGAATTATTTCCCAATATTAAACAATCATTTACATTTTAAATGTTCTCTTTTGCCAAAAACACAGGACCACAAAATGAAATAAAAAATTCCCCCGACCAAACCAAGTGGACTATACGTTTTCGGGTGCTCTGATCACGAATCCGCAGCCTCTATGACCCCTACATCTTAGGATCAAGATCATTTGAAGGTCAACTTCGATGATTTGAGAGATATCATTTTTTTGAGCTCAGATTCTGAAAGAGCGGGAAATTTTACGTTTGGATATGTTTTTACCCACGGGTCCCAGGGATTTGTAGAGGTCATACCAAGGTCATATATACGCTTTCATTAAGCAAATAAATTCACGAATAACGTGCTCGTATACTGGAGAAAGATCTACGAAAAGATTTTCTTTTATGTGGAGTAGTAGTATCCATCTTGAGAGACCAGCAATAGTCCGCGATCATACTTGTATCTTAGTAACCTTGGTATCTTCTTTCGACATCATTGAAGTATTGGTGACATTTTTCACCCTGATTCCTCGCTGAAGTTCACCAAATTTTCTGGGAAGTAATCAATATGAGAGTGAAAAAAATGGACCTTTAATTCATTTGACATCCCATTTCTCTATAATTTCTTAACATTCTATTCACAAGATTCTTGTAATCAGCATCTTTATTATTTCCTAGAAAATGTTGTTGAACTTCTCTGAAACTTTGCTATGCCGCTCGCTCTTTGTTTATCAATCATCTTTGAAATTGTTTATCCTGCAATAGTTCCCTTATCTGTGGACCATCAAAGACTACTTCATTAATCTTAGCTTCAGAAAGTTTTGGAAACTTCTCAAAGATGTATATAAAGGCATCACTTCCTTCTGGTAAGTTCTTCATTGCTTTAATGAATTGTTTAACCAAAACTAGCTTAATATGTAGAGGTGGAAGGATGACTTTATGTACAGGGATAAGACTTTCCTGTATAATATTCATAATACCTGGTGTTAAATTTGGTCGGAGTGGCCCGTCTTTTTTCACATAATGTTGCTTTCGGTCTCGACTGTCCTATTCACAAATAAAACATGGATGTTTTGTGAAACCACCTTGTTGGCCTAATAAGATAGTCGTTATTTTTAAATCTCCGATCAACTGCTAGCCCTGAAAATCATAATTCAATTTCTGGACCAGTAAATGGAGATTACGATATTTTTCTTTTTCCCTTTTCTTTTAATCTAGATACTACTAGCTCGAAAAGTTCTATCGATAGTCCTGGGTCTCGAACCAAGTCTCTCAGTTCATCTTGACTAAACGCATTAGAATTCGTATGTTAATCATCCATTTCTTCCGCTTAATCTATAAAACTGTAGTTACTATGTTCGTCTCTTGATTCTTCAACTTGCATTTCAATATTTTTCTCATCTATATTAGAAGAATCTTCATTAGTCGCCGTCCCAACTTCTCTCATATCATGGTCAATAGTAATAAGGACTGGAAGAGCCACAGACTCAACAGATGCATAAGATATAAGAGATATATTTTTACGGTTGTACCCAGATGTATTAGTTATGCAGAAGTAGCAATTCGTGTTATGGCGTGCCGGATTTGGATTTCGCCAAATCATTGGTAAGGACAATCTTGTTTTTTTTCTGATAATAAAGTAGCAATCTACATTTTACGCATATAGTTTTCGGAGTCCACAAATTCTCCATTCCACTAGTGTCTAGCCTGACGAAATTTCTGTAATTTTCTTTTAATTTTTCTGTAAATCGTTTTCTTCGAATACTGATGACGTATTTCCCATTCCTACAAACAACAGAAAAGTTGTCAACACGCGTATTGCACGGAGTCATTTCTATCCTTATAGCAGTAGACTTTACAGAGGCTGAGTTACCCACCAATGTAGATCTGCGGTCACATAGTGACGATGATTGCGGGCCCGCTTGCTCACCTCTGACTAATCGCCGATACTGGAGTTCCGAATCCCTGCATCGTACAGATACTTTTTCTTGTGCATGCCATGTCAGATTCACGATTTCACCTAAAGACTTTACAGAAAAAGCTGAAGGTAAATCTTATTACAGCTAAATTTGTAGGGGGTAAACTGTCTTTGATCGCACAAAATTCGTCATGACCGTCTTGAAAATTGCAAGCCATAAAGCTTCCATTGCTGCAGTGAAATTAGCTAGCGGACAAGGAAACATAAGGATCCAATAAGTTCGACTTCATAAAGACGGTCGTCCCGAAATGTAAGAGCTGTCAAAGTTACTTACAGGTGTGGGTAAAAGTGAAAAAATACCCCGGTGTCAAGGTCATACTTTACGGCACGCGCGATTGCAGGAGAATTGCGCTCGAATTGCAGCAGTTTCCGCAGTTGGATGTAAATCTAAGTGCGAATGTAATTTCTTCTGTATCCAACTACCATGACGAGATACTTTTCAGGGTTTTTAGAAAGATCGATTTTATCTTCATATTCTAAAGAATGTTTTGACCTTCATATGACCTCTACAGCTCTTTCAGAATCTGAGATCAAAAATCTGATATCTCTCGAATTAACTAAGTTGACCTTCAATAGACCTTGATGCTGACGTATAGGAGTCAGTTACGGATTCGTGATCAGCACATCCAAAAACGTATTTTGTAAATATTACTACCTCGATATGAGCAAACTATAATAAGCTATTAAGTTCAGAGGTTCTAAAGATTGTTTTTGACCTTCATGTGACCTATAGAGCTCACGAGGACCCGTGGGTAAAAATAAATCCAAACGTGAAATTTCCCGCCCTTTCAGTATCTGAGCTCATAAAGATGATATTTCTCAAATCAACGAAGTTGAACTTCAAATCGCCTTGATCCTGACGTGCAGAGGAGATAGGATCACGGATTCATGATTAGCGCACCCGAAAACGTATAGTTCACCTAGTTTGGTTGGAGGACTTTTCGATTTCATTATGTGGTCCTGCGTAATATTTAGAGACATTTAGAAATAGATTTTATGATGTCATATTTACGCAGTGTCGCAGCCAATCAGGTTTTTGACAACAATGTGTTCGATATTTTAGAGATATTTGATAACATCACTTTTGCAGGCATTAAAAATGGTACGTGCTCGAGCCAAAGATACGCCCCCCTCCCCCCATATAACAAGCCGTGATAACATACTTTAAATGTCACTTGATAATACATGATGATACTTAATAATAATTATTACATATCATCCTTTAAATTTCTATAATTTAAATTTAAAAGTATGGGCTTGAATGTGTAATTCCAACGTAGTTTAATTTTCAAGATATTGAATTAAATAATTTTATATTTAAAATTTTGTTTGTTTGATTTTAATTTTTTTACGCACAAAATTATCTAGTTTTTTAAATTCTTCTAAATCATACGATATCAAATTGAAAAACTTGATAGTTTTCCAATTTTCATTTTAAAGGATTTGTAAATATATTTTTTTCAATGAAATCCCTCCAGAATATATTCGAAACAATCAAAATTTAAGAATATAATAGTTTAAATACAAGCCTTAAAAACTAAAATATTTAAAAACTAGGAATTGAGAATTAAATTATTTTTGATTCGCAAATATTAAAAAATATTGAACATTTTAAACTCACCTTAAAAAACAGTTTTGAATTGAAAAGCATAAAATTGTTCATTTTCAAACACTGGAATCATATGTAGAAATCTTGTTTTGTATTCTTTTTTTTATTTTTAACGTTTAATGTAATATCCTCAAATTGTTCGATTTTAGTTAAAAATTTAAAAATATTAATAATTTGAAATTAAAAAATTAAAAAATGTATTTAACATGTAAGGTAGATAAACATATTATTAATTTTACAGTTCTGAATTGTCATGTTGAACACTCAATTAAATTTGTTTTTCTTTTTTAAGTTTTAATTTGACATATGAACTGTTTAATTTTGAAAAATATAAAATTTTGGTAATTAACATTTTTTTAAGGCGTAAATGAAGTTCGGATTTGTGTAATTTCTAACGTTAGTTATTGCTAATTTTTTTCATTTTTAAAGTTTCCAATTTACAATTACTTTATATTGAACGTTTTTTTAGAATAATTGAGTTCCAAAGGCTTATGATTGTAAATTTTTCGATTTTGAACAGAGTGAATGAGAGTGAATTTATTTTTTGATCTTAGATAGATTTGTTTATTCAATTTTATTATTGAATTCTATTAATTTGTGCCTGAAATTTATCAGTTTTAAGCTAATTTTAAATGATTCAATTGAAAGCACTTTTAATTTGCATTGTTCAATTGTAAATGTTTTTATTTAAAAATGATACAAAAGTTAAATTTCTTTTTATAACATTCGAAATATTATCCTTTTCTTTAATTTTACCTAATCAAAATTGTTTGATTTCTAATGTTTTTAATTCAAAATCGTTCAATATATTTGTTTAATTGCAAATGATTTCGAATCGAAATTATAAAATATTATTTGAAAATGTTGTAAACTCTTATTATTTAAAAAAATGTTGCTACTGCTAGTTCCGTATTAGTTCTAATCTGATATAAAAAAGTATTTAACAATGAGGAACTTATTTTTAAATTGTTTCAGAAATATTATTAAAAATTTAGTATTTTTATTGAAATTAAAGGAAAAATTTCTTCATAGTAATACTAACAACGAATTCACGATTAATCATTTTTAAATCCGAATTCAATAATTTGATTTTGGATCTCATAATTCCACAGGTGTGATAATTTTTCTTATATATTTCAGAACGGAACAATTCTTCCCAGAATGCGAATGCTAAAAAATCAAATAGTTACTTTTTGTTTCTACGTTATCTTATCGTGTTCACGTCGGAAAGATCGATGGTACCCGCCTCACAATGGACAGTGTGCCCCTCGCATTTTTATTTTGATTCATTGCATCGCAACTCGGATTGATTGATTGGCTCACTAAATTCTGAACAAACATAGAATTCCTTCTGCGCGTTTATATTATTTCATCATTCTCAGAAACTGAATTCCTCTAATGGCATCATACTGCAAACAGATATTTTATATAAAAATAATAATATAAGAATAATATGCAAAGAAATCTCTATTTCTACGAATGTGAGACTGGATATGGAAAGGGTAATTTTCAATAAAACATGTGCAAATTACAGGGTCCTCTTGAATCATTCTACCGAATATGACCTATGTATTGGTTTTTAATTCTGACCCATCCAACCCCTTTTAGCAGGCCCTAAAACTACCCTTTTTTATGTAGCTTTATTTTCACATATAATTTTTAATGCTTAAATTAAAAAGTTTAATGTAGTTAGTATTAATTTTTCATTGTTTAAACAATACATAATCGGTACCCTAAAAACGAGATAAACAAGTAGGGTGGAGTCGGGTTAATTGTGCCGCCGGAAAAAAGTGCCACATATCATAGAATGTGGGCCTTTAATGTCTCATATGTTTTTATGCAAAAATCAAGGAAATGTCTCATTTAGTTTAGACGCAGTGTTATGAAAAGGAAGCTTTTACCACTTTTGTCCGAGACCTAAAAATTATTTCAAAATTTACCAAAGTTAAATTACACCAAAATCCAAATTAAAAATCCCATTTAACGTCCAATAATCAAATTGATGCAAAATCTGTTTACAACAGATTGGCCTACTGTACTGACCCTCATTCGATTCTCAGGTATCAAAGAGAGAGAGCACCTGTTCGTGGGTGCTGTCAATTTCTACCACTTAAAATTTTCTTTCCTTGATAAGGGTACTGTACGAGTACCGAAACGTTGATTACAATAGGATTTTTGGTTTTCGTTTATTCGTTCTGGTCCAAATTTGGTCGTTGGATTCTTGTTTTGTTTAACAGGATTTTGAATCAATACAAATTATTTCTTATTGTGTACTTTTTTCCCGCGGCACTTTTAACCCCACTCAAACCTATTATGGAAAATCAGTAACGTCGACCAATCTTTTGCTGTCTAATTGTAACTTCTGACTGGAATAAGACAGAAAAATGTAGATTTTTAGATTTTTACAAGTTACTCTTAATATTTTAAACAATTTGTATTTATTAACCACAAAGTTTTCGACGAAATATAAAAATGTGCACCTTTTCTGAATGACATGAACTAATTGCTTGAAATTAAAGATCAACCAGATCAAAATAATTAATGATGAATGATAATTTTCAAATAATTTAATTAGCTTCAACAAGTAAATTCAAATCATAAATCAATATATAAGTAATTAGTTTAAGTCATTCAGAAAAAGTGAAAATTTTGTACATTTTAACAATGAAAAATTAATTTAAACAGTTTCCCATCAATTCAATCAGTCATATCCATCGAATTTGATTGATTTGATATTGATTACATTGAGTGATCTATTTTAAACAGGTTTTCTTTAATATCTCAAAAACGAAATTAAATTTTTGAACGAAACAAACGTCAGATTATTTCTTATAAAAACGCACTTACTGAAATATATCTTTTATGCCGAGGGGCTGAAAATCTCGTTCTTTACAAGGGTGAATGTGATTTTTTTGACATTTTTTTATACAAAAACTTTCAAACTATCTGTATTTCACTATAGATTTTACTGTTGTTTAAAACATTAAAATTAAAGTTGACATCTTTCGGCGTTTAAAAAAAATTATTCCAAAGGGTGAGTTACCCTTGCAGTTCATTTATTGCTTCCCGAGGAGTACCTCACCTATTTTCTTTATTTTGTAATATGGCTTAGTACATAAAAAATAGCAGCACCGTATTTTTGTAACCTTCGGAGAACACACTGGTAATATAGTTCAAGGTCCCAACTATAGTTTCAAATGCTAGCTATAGTCTACAGAGCGGTCACTCAGGTGCGAATTGACCGTCGGTCCACGGTCGGGCCAACTATCGGACGGTCAGGCCAACTTTGTGCGCCACTGGTCGGGCCAACCAGCTAAAAGATAAGGGTCAACCGCCTTTGGCTTCGCCACGTCGGCCCGACACTTGGTCCCATATATGGGCCATCTATTAAGATGATGTCGGCCAAACCTTCTAAAAATATTAATTTTAAAAAACAATTTATACAATTTAAATTTTTTAAATTTAATTTAAGTAATCAATTACCTAATAAATTTAATTTAATTTTGAACAATAATACTTTTTTTTAAACTTATTTTTGAAATTATTATTATATAGTCTTCATTTTTTATCACGCTTAAACGGTTTGAAAAATCCCACTAGCTCTCGGTGCTCCTCAATAACAGAAAAATTGTTGAAATCACCAGATTTTCTTAGAGTAACATTAGTTAAAGATGTTCCAATATTATATCATAAATAAACATTGCAAACAAATTTAATAAACAAATGCATGCATCAGGAATTTTTTTATAGAAATTTTGTTTATGTTAATTTTTTAAAAAGGAAATTTATGATAATTTCAGCAAAGTTCACAATTTGTTGATTAGTCTTATGATATTTTTAAAAACAAATTTAATAAGCAATTGCATTATTAGTGCATTTTTCGGTAGAAATTATTTTTTTGCAATGCCAGTCCTTTAAATTGGACACTTCATGACAATTTAAGCAACATCCATAATTCGTTGATAAATGTTATGATTTTTTTAAACAAATTAATTGCAAAAATGCATTTATCAGGCATTTATCGACATAAAAATTCGTTTTTTCGATTTCAACTTTTTTAATTAGGAACTTCATGATAATCCCAGCAAAATTTATAATTTAAAAAAATTAATTTTATGATATTTTCAAACAAATTAAATAAACAAAAACATTGTTTGGTCGTTTGCCAACGAGAAAATTCTTTTTTTTATTTCAGGCTTTTTAATTGGGATCTTCATAATAAATGCAGCAACAATCATGATTACTTGATAAATTTTATGATATTTTAAAACAAATTTAACAAACAAACGCACTATTACTATTTGGGTTTTCCCAAAGTTGGGCCAGAAAAGGCCTGATGGTCAGCTTTTCGCTCGCCGCCAAAGTCTGTTGCTAAAGTACATGCGACCATGGCAGCTTGACAACTCCTTGGTCCGCCCAATTCTAGTTACCGTAGATCGGTTACCAAATCAGGACCGACTTTGGGCCGATGGTCAAGCTCTTGTATCTACTCGAATTTCGCACCTAGGCAGTCGCCGTTGAGAAACTTTTGATTCGTAATCGAAAAGATAGGTATGCTCTCAGAGGGTGTACGTGCAAATTCGCTGAAGTAAGGGTTGAAAACGTTGAAAACACTTCTTGCAAATTATTTTTTATACCGAGGGGTAGCAACTCTTATTTTTCGCAAGGGAACGTGTTTTTCATATTTTTTTATGCAGAAAATCTAAAGTTAGCTGAATTTCACTGCATATTGTATTTCTATTAAGAAAAGTTGAAATTTAAGTTGACATGTTTCGCTGCTTCAAAAAATATTTCATTGCAATAGGTGATTCATCCCTACAGATAACTTACTACATTTCAAGAATTAATCGCAACATAAGTTTTAAATTCTAATCTTGGAGCGCTTTTTTCAGTACCTTGCTTAGTAAATTAATTATATTTTAACATCGAAGACATGTCCGAAGAGCGTCTTTTTGTAAGGAATAATTTAATGTTTCTTTAATTGAAAAATTCCTATTTATTTTTGAGAAATTAATGAAAAACTCTTTTTAGTGTTATGTCCAAAGGCGGGTTTCACCCTTCAAATGGCCGAATTAGAACATAGTCGTTTAAATTTATCTATTTTTTAGTATGATATAAAACTTGGAAACTTTGTTTAATAAATAATATTTCGTTATAATCAAACAAAAATATAAATTTTAGGAGTAAGACCTGAAAAATGGGGTGGTTTGAAATACTATATACTGGCTTATTATGCCATAGTTAAAAAATGAAATGTTATATTGATGATATATCAATCTAAAGGAAAATTTGAACAAATATATTTTATTCACTATCTAATAATGATAAATTACTTAGTGGTATTCAACCCTCTTAAAAATAAAGGTGCTGATGTTATTTCATTGTTATGCTAAACACACCTCCGAATATGCATTCCAAGATTAAAATCTGAAACGTGTGTTGCGATTAAATATCCACATCATCAAAAAGCATTAAATAAACTGCACGGGTAAATCACCACTTGCAATTAATTTTTTTTAAACCCCGAAACGTGCCAAGTTTACTTTTAATTTTTCTTCACTACAGCACAATATACAGTAAAATTCAGCTGATTTAAAAGTTTCTGTATACATTTTTTTAAATCACGTTCACCTTTGTAAAAAAATAAGGCAAAAAAATTTTTTGACGTTGTTTGCTTAAAAAATGCCGATTCATTCAATAAATTGATGAATTAACACGTAACAAAAAATATGTGTGTACAATTTGTTATATACCGCAATATATTATATAATGTAGAAAATCGGTGAGTTACACCTCGCGTACTTCCCTTGTTATATCAAGTATACACTTTCTATATTTTGTCAAAAACATGTCAAGGAAATAGAAAATAATACATTTTTCTGCCTTATTCCAGTATAATAATAATAATTATTATTATTATTATTATTACACCATTAAGCCATTTCCCTTTCGGGGTAGCCGTGACTCACTCGGCAGGGGAAAGGAGTAGTGTGTGGATGGGATAGAGATTTTTCAGATTG